>NC_140995.1:230806311-231353811 GCF_052327205.1 Somniosus microcephalus
GTTGGTGTGTCCAGTGTGTACTGGTGTGTGCGGTGGTTGGTATGTTGGTCTGTGCAGTGTGTACTGGTGTGTGCGGTGGTTGGTATGTTGGTGTGTGCAGTGTGTACTGGTGTGTGCGGTGGTTGGTATGTTGGTCTGTGCAGTGTGTACTGGTGTGTGCGGTGGTTGGTATGTTGGTGTGTGCAGTGTGTACTGGTGTGTGCGGTGGTTGGTATGTTGGTCTGTGCAGTGTGTACTGGTGTGTGCGGTGGTTGGTATGTTGGTGTGTGCAGTGTGTACTGGTGTGTGCGGTGGTTGGTATGTTGGTGTGTGCAGTGTGTACTGGTGTGTGCGGTGGTTGGTATGTTGGTGTGTGCAGTGTGTACTGGTGTGTGTGGTGGTTGGTATGTTGGTGTGTCCAGTGTGTACTGGTGTTTGCGGTGGTTGGTATGTTGGTGTGTGCAGTGTGTACTGGTGTGTGCGGTGGTTGGTATGTTGGTGTGTGCAGTGTGTACTGGTGTGTGCGGTGGTTGGTATGTTGGTCTGTGCATTGTGTACTGGTGTGTGCGGTGGTTGGTATGTTGGTGTGTGCAGTGTGTACTGGTGTGTGCGGTGGTTGGTATGTTGGTCTGTGCAGTGTGTACTGGTGTGTGCGGTGGTTGGTATGTTGGTCTGTGCATTGTGTACTGGTGTGTGCGGTGGTTGGTATGTTGGTGTGTGCAGTGTGTACTGGTGTGTGTGGTGGTTGGTATGTTGGTGTGTGCAGTGTGTACTGGTGTGTGCGGTGGTTGGTATGTTGGTGTGTGCAGTGTGTACTGGTGTGTGCGGTGGTTGGTATGTTGGTGTGTGCAGTGTGTACTGGTGTGTGCGGTGGTTGGTATGTTGGTGTGTGCAGTGTGTACTGGTGTGTGCGGTGGTTGGTATGTTGGTGTGTCCAGTGTGTACTGGTGTTTGCGGTGGTTGGTATGTTGGTGTGTGCAGTGTGTACTGGTGTGTGCGGTGGTTGGTATGTTGGTGTGTGCATTGTGTACTGGTGTGTGCGGTGGTTGGTATGTTGGTGTGTCCAGTGTGTACTGGTGTTTGCGGTGGTTGGTATGTTGGTGTGTGCAGTGTGTACTGGTGTGTGCGGTGGTTGGTATGTTGGTGTGTGCAGTGTGTACTGGTGTGTGCGGTGGTTGGTATGTTGGTGTGTGCAGTGTGTACTGGTGTGTGCGGTGGTTGGTATGTTGGTGTGTGCAGTGTGTACTGGTGTGTGCGGTGGTTGGTATGTTGGTGTGTGCAGTGTGTATCGCTCTATCACCTTGTGAGAGATTTTCCATCTGATCAGTCAGTCAACTTCCTCCTCAGGCCTGATCAGATATGGCTGCAGGCAGTCTGTTATATTAACTGATGGACCTTCCACACTAGGCTGGGCGTCTCTCCCGCCCGCTGGTTACTGTCGCATCGCCTGAATCATGGGGATTGCAGTGTTGTTTAGTTGAATGATACAGCACAGAAGGAGACCATTCGGCCCATTCGAGCCCATGCTGACTCTTTGAAAGAGCTCTCCAATCAGTCCCACTCCCCTGCCCTTACCCCATAGCTCTACAAATTTTTCCTTTTCTATTTTGAAAGTTATTATTGAATCTGCTTCCACCGCCCTTTCAGGCAGTGCATTCCAGATCATCATAATTCATTGTGTAAAAAAAATTCCCCTTATCTCGCCTCTGGTTCTTTTACCAATTACCTTAAATCTGTGCCCTCTGGTTATTGACCCTTCTGCCACTGGAAACAGTTTCTCCTTATTTACTATCAAAACCCTTCATGATTTTGAACACCTCTATTAAATCTCTCCTTAACCTTCTCTGCTCTAAGGAGAACAAGCCCAGCTTCTCTAGTTTACTTCCCTCCCGCCCTGAAGGTGCTGACTCCTGGCTGGAGGGTCTGGTTCCCCAGGCAACAACTGCCCATCCTGTACACTCTCCGCCCCTCCCCCGCAGGCGGCCATCTTTCATGTGTGAGCTTAGAAAATGAGTGGCTAGAGGTTATTCAACTGCAGAGGCATCAGAGCCTTGCCCTCTCGTCAGGCGGGGCTCTGCACTGCGAGCAGAAAATGTACCCCCTCCAACTTAAGAAAGGAGAACGGAAATCTGGGAGGGGAGAGTTGTCGCCCTGCACGTCAAGCACTGTTGAGGGAGAGGTTATTTAAAGTGTTTTCAAAATCGGTTTAAAAAAAAGGTTTGTTTAACCAAACTACTTTGCCAACTCTTTAAAGGTTAAGTCAATATCCTAAAAGGCACTGTCATTTTCATCTGCGTTTAACTATTCATGGTGTGTCGGTGCCTGATCCGGAGATCATTGCACTGACTGTTCAGCTCAGTTTGGTAGGAAGAATAAGGAGGTCACATACTCCATGGAAAATACGAGTCTAAATGGGGTAGAGGAACAAAGGGATCTGGGGGTGCAGATACACAAATCACTAAAAATAGTGACACAGGTTAATTAGGCCATAAAAAAAAGCAATCAAAGCACTGGGGTTCACTTCTGGAGGGATAGAATTGCAAAGCAGAGAAGTGATGTTAAACTTGTACAGAACCTTGGTTAGACCACACTTGGAGTACTGTGCACCGTTCTGGTCTCCATATTATAAAAAGGATATAGAGGCACGGGAGAAGGTGCAAAAAGATTTACTAGAATGATACCAGAACTGAGAGGTTTATACCCATCAGGAAAGATTGAACAGGCTGGGGCACTTTTCTCTAGAAAAGAGAAGGCTGAGGGGGTGACCTGATCGAGGTCTTTAAAATTATAAAAAAGGTTTGGTAGGGTAGACATGGGGGAGCTGTTTCCACTTGTGGGGGAGACCAGAACTGGGGCCATAAATATAAGATAGTTACTAATAAATCCAATAGGGAATTCAGGAGAAACTTCTTTACCCAGAGAGTGGTTAGAATGTGGAACTCGCTACCACAGGGAGTAGTGGCGGTGAATAGCTTGGATGCATTTAACGGAAAACTAGATGTACATGAGGGAGAAAGGAATAGAAGAAAGTTATGCTGATAGAGTGAGATGAAGTAGGGTGGGAGGAGGCTCGTGTGGAGCATAAACACCGTCACGGACCAGTTGGGCTGAATGGCCTGTTTCTGTGCTGTACATTCTGTGTAATTGTCAGTCGTGGCTCAGATGGTAGCACTCTCACCTCTTAGTCAGAAGGTTGCGGGTTCAAGTCCCACTCCAGAGTCTTGAGCAAAAAAATCTGGGCAGACACTCCAGTGCAGTGCTGAGGGAGTGCTGCACTGTCAGAGGTGCCATCTTTCAGATGAGACGTTAAACCGAGGCCTCGTCTGCTCTCTCAGGTACAAATAAAAGGACCCTACGGCACTATTTCTAAGAGGGGAGGGGGAGTTCTCTCCAGTGTCCTGGTCAATATTTATCCCACAACCAACATCGCTAAGACAGATTATCTCATTGCTGTTGCTGTGTGACAATTGGCTGCCACATTCCCTACATTACAACAGTGACTACACTTCAAAAAGTACTTCCACGGAAGCTCAGCATAAACTCGAGGAACAGCACCTCATCTTCTGATTAGGCACTTTACAGCCTTCCGGACTCAATATCGAGTTCAACAATTTCAGATCATAACCTCGGCCCCTATTATATTTTTACTTATATTTTTTATCCACACCTTTGCTTTGGTTTCCCCCCCCCCTCCACTTCCTTTTTTTTCTCTCTCTCTCCCACACGGCAGCTGTCTCCCATTCTGCCAGCGCATTTCACACCTAATCTAGAGCCGTCTTTTGTCTCCACTAGTCCTATCACCATCTCGTCTCGTTTTGAATACCTCTTAATGTTTCTTCTCTTTTGTTCTCTCCCAGCCTGGCCTCTTAATCTATTTCATTCCCTGTGCCTCTTTAGTCTTGATAAAGGGTTAGACCCGAAAAGTTGACTCTAATTTCTCTCCATGGATGTTGCCTGGCCTGCTGAGTTTTTCCAGCATTTTCTGTTGTTATTTCAAAAAGTACTTAATTGGCTGTAAATCGCTTTGGGATGTCCTGAGGTGGTGAAAGGAGCGATAGGAATGCAAGCTCTTTCTCCTCACAAACTTTTTGGTGAACAGCTGGATTTAGGGATCAGTGAATTCAAGTCACAGCTGTGTTTTATTAATCAGTTTGCTCATACAAAATAATTATTAGGTTCTCATCTAAATCAACATCTAAATCAACAGAGAGTTGGCTGGCACTAAGGGAAGTGAATTTACATTTTATATATTTGCATACAGAATTTGTTCATCCCAGTTTGGCATAAAAATAAAACAAAAAAGGTGACCCAACCGTGGCTAACAAGGGAAATTAGGGACAGCATAAGGTCCAAGGAGAGGGCATATAAATTGGCCAGAAAAAGCAATAATCCTGAGGATTGGGAGCAGTTTAGGATTCAACAAAGGAGGACAAAGGGATTAATTAAGAAAGGGAAAATAGAATATGAGAGTAAGCTTGCAGGGAACATAAAAACTGACTGTAAAAGCTTTTATAGATATGTGACGAGAAAAAGATTGGTGAAGTCAAGCGTAGGTCCCTTGCAGTCAGAATCGGGGGAATTTATAATGGGGAACAAAGAAATGGCAGACCAACTAAATACATATTTTGGTTCTGCCTTCACAAAGGAGGACACAAATAACCTCCCAGAGATGCCGGGGAACATAGGGTCTGATGAAAGGGTGGAACTGAAAGAAATCAGTATTTGTAGGGAAATAGTGTTAGGAAAATTGATGGGACTGAAGGCCGATAAATCCCCAGGGCCTGATAATCTACATCCCAGGGTACTTAAGGAAGTGGCCCTAGAAATAATAGATGCATTGCTGGTCATCTTCCAGAACTCGATAGAATCTGGAATGGTACCCATGGATTGGAGGGTAGCTAATGTTACCCCACTATTCAAAAAGGTGGTAGAGAAAAGGCGGAGAATTATACACCGGTAAGCTTGACATCGGTAGTGGGGAAAATGCTAGAGTCCATTATAAAAGATGTAATAGCAGAGCACTTGGAAAGCAATGACTGGATCGGACAAAGTCAACATGGATTTACAAAAGGTAAATCATGCTTGACTGATCTACTGGAATTTTTTGAGGATGTAACTGGTAAAATAGATAAGGGGGAACCAGTGGATGTGGTGTATTTGGACTTTCAGAAGGCTTTCGATAAGGTCCCACATAAGAGATTAGCGTGCAAAATTAAGGCACATGGGATTGGGGGCAAGGTATTGACTTGGATAGAGAACTGGTTGGCGGACAGAAAGCAAAGAGTTGGAATAAACGGGTCGTTTTCCGAGTGGCAGGCAGTGACTAGTGGGGTACCGCAAGGATCGGTCCTAGGACCCCAGCTGTTCACAATATATATTAATGATCTGGATGAGGGAATTGGATGTAATATCTCCAAATTTGCAGACAACATAAAGCTGGGGGGGAGGGTATGCTGTGAGGAGGATGTCGTGAAACTCCAGCACGATTTGGACAGGTTGGGTGATTGGGCAGAAGCATGGCAAATGCACTATAATGTGGATAAATGTGAGGTTATCCACTTTGGTGGCAAAAACAGGAAGGCAGATTATTATTTGAATGGCAATAGCTTGGGAGAAGGGGAAGTGCAAAGAGACCTGGGTGTTCTTGTGCACCAGTCGCTGAAGGTAAGCATGCAGGTGCAGCAGGCGGTTAAGAAGGCAAATGGTATGTTGGCCTTTGTAGCAAGAGGATTCGAGTACAAGAACAAGGATGTCTTGCTGCAGTTGTACAGGGCCTTGGTGAGACCACACCTTGAGTATTGTGTGCAGTTTTGGTCGCCTTACCTGAGGAAGGACGTTCTTGCCATGGAAGGAGTGCAGCGAAGATTCACCAGGCTGATACCTGGGATGGCAGGAATGACGCATGAGGAGAGATTGTGTCGATTGGGCTTATACTCACTGGAGTTTAGAAGATTGAGAGGGGATCTCATCGAAACCTATAAAATTCTGTCAGGCCTGGACAGACTAGATGCAGGAACGATGTTTCTGATGGCTGGTGTAGTGTATGTACCCATCTACCTTTAAGGGAACTATTGAATGTAACCGTTCACCTTTAAGAGGACTACTTTCGGTGTGGCACTATTTGTTTGGCTTCTGTATACTGTAATACCGATAGTGACCACACCAGTATATAAGTGTTGTGGCAGGATTGCTGGGGCAGATTCGCCCTGACCTTCGAATAGTAAAGACCTGTTTGTTTGTTATTCCTGATGTCTGTGTCGTTATTAACTGCACAACCCACAGACTTTACAGTGGCGACGAGTCCGATCGTACCCTGCGGCAAGACTACCAAAGCAACGAAGAGCGTCGAAGAGAGGCAACCGCCCTCGTCGTGCTGCTGAAAGAAAACACGAGGCTGCAGCAGGAGGAAGGAGGAAGACTTAAGCAATAAAAGCTTCCGTCTGCAACAGGCACTGACTACCCTTCTACCACGGTGCGGAGAGAGCCGATCAGCTGAAAAAAAAAGGCAGCCGCGGAGACTGTGAGTAGGGGAAGGTGTAGAGAATATCCGGAGGATAAGGGCTGTGCACTCGACCATGGTCGAGGGGGAACGGAGCCGGTCAGAAAGTCGGGTCCAACGGCGTCGTGAGACAGTCGGACCTCGATCGGCGGGAAAAGCCGGGCAGCGACCGCAGCCACGAAGCGCTGAGACTGGGAGTAGGCGCGGGAAGAGAAACCCAGCTGCAGCCGGGGAGGGAAACACCGGTCTGCGAGAGGGCTGGGAGGCGAACAGGAACCGTGCGGGTGGGAGAGAGAGACAGAGCCGAGCAAGGGGAGAGAGACTGTGTGAGAGCCAGTCCAGCGGCTGAACTGTTCTCCACCAACGGGGTACCCAGGGCCGGTAGAACCGAACGTGCGGGAGAGAGAGCGACAGAGCCGGGTACGGAGAGAGAGACTGCGCGAGAGCCAGTCCAGCGGCTGAACTGTCCTCCGTTAACGGGGTGTACCCAGCGCCGGTAGAGCGTGCGGGCGGGAGGAAAAGACAGAGCCGAGTAAGGGGAGCTGTGTGAAAGCCAGCCCAGCGGCTGAACCTGTCCGCTGTGGGGAAAGCGTACCCCTTCCACTAGGGAAGAAACGCGGGAAGCCGCCATTAGGCGGAGAAGACGACAGAAGCGGGAAACCGCCATTGAAGTGGGCGGGGCGAGAAGGAAAGAGCGGGAAACCGCCATTTTCGCGGGAAAACCGCCATCTTAGAAATAAACAAATAAATAAGAATACTTGAAGAAATATTTGTGTTGTACCCAAGGGAAGGAAGATGCCTAAGCAGGCGGACATCAACGAGTTCAATTCGGAGATAGAAGACTGGGCCACGTACGTAGAGCGTATTGAGATACATTGTAAGGCTAACAAAATAGCTAAGGAGGAAAAAGCTTTAACCTTACTTAACATGATGGGTGCGAAAACATTCGGGTTGTTGAAGCATCTTCTCTCACCAGCTAAACCGGCAGATCAGACTTTCGATGATATTGTAGCAGTGCTGAAGGACCACTTGAACCCCACACCGTTGATGCTGGCTGAACGATTCAAATTCTACGCAAGAACGCAGAGGAAAGACGAAAGCAATGCGGAATACTTGGTCGAACTGCGTAGGCTAGCGAAATACTGCCAGTTTGGAGGGAATCTGACAGAGGCACTGCGTGACAAGTTCATATGCGGATTGTCCAAAGAAGGAACGCAGAAGCGACTACTGGAAGAAAATGACCTCACACTGGACAGGGCTGTCCTCATAGCTGCATCGCACGAAGCCGCAGCGAAAGGAACGGCGGAAATACAGCTAAAGGCGGCGGCACTAGGGGTGGACCAAATTACTTCGAGCACAACAAAATGCTACCGTTGTGGGAAGACAACACACGACCAGAATCAATGCTGGGTTAAAAACCAAGAATGCAGGAAATGTGACAAGATCGGGCACATAGCTAAGGTATGCCGGTCAGGAGCAACGTACAACAATAAGGAGTCACCACAAAAATGGTACGGAAAGGTACAAGAGGTGACTAAGAAGAGTCTGAGGGAACAGAAATCGGTCTCACACTCCAAATGCAAAGGACTGGACAGTCTGAGAATTCACAACGTGAGCAATGAAGCTGACCGACAAACTATCTGGATAACGCTACAGATTGCAAAGGTCCAAGTAAAAATGGAAGTGGACACTGGATCGGCGTTGACGGTCATGAATAAGCATGACTATAAAAAAAATTTCAAGCATATTCCACTACGGGATACGGAACTAGTACTACAGACATACACGGGGCACAAAGTATTCCCCATCGGAAAGATAGAAGTCAAGGTGAGATACAAGGATAAAGATCATCACCGGTTGGACCTGTATGTATTGCCTGAGGGAGGACCACCACTTCTGGGACGGGAGTGGATCCGAAAAATAAAGTTGGACTGGCAGTCACTAAACACCATGACGGTGGATTCCGAAAAAGAGGATGTCAAACCTGAACGGTTGTCCAGAATATTGGACGAAGCTAAGGAGGTATTCCAGCAAGGACTGGGAACACTGCGAGGTATTAAAGCAAAGGTTAAGATTGCAGAAAATGCAAGCCCAAAGTTTTTTAAGGCCAGATCGGTACCTTACGCAATACGACCAGCTGTGGAGGCAGAACTGGAAGAACTTGAACGATCAGGGGTTCTGTCAAAAGTGGACTGGAGTGAGTGGGCCACGCCCATTGTTCCCGTCATGAAGTCCTCACCAAGTAATAAGCCAGGGGGACCGGGGAAGGTCCGTATCTGCGGAGATTTCAAGATTACTGTGAATCCGGTGCTTCACACGGTACAATACCCGCTTCCGCGGATTGAAGATATCTTTGCTTCGTTGGCTGGAGGGAAGCATTTCACGAAAATAGATCTGGCTCAAGCATATCTGCAGATGGAGGTCGAGGAAGAGTCACGCCAGTACCTCACCATCAACACTCACAGAGGCTTGTATCGCTACAATAGACTGGTCTTTGGGGTAGCTTCGGCGCCAGCAATTTGGCAGAGGGCCATGGAACAGGTGTTACAAGGAATTCCAAGCACGCAGTGCTACTTAGATGACATTTTAATCACGGGAAAAGATGAGGAAGAACACCTCACGAATTTGAAACTGGTACTCACCAGGTTGAAGGAGTATGGCCTTCGGGTTAATCGCAAGAAGTGTGAGTTCTTCCAAAAACGGATCTCATACTGCGGTCATGTCATTGACCGAGAGGGACTGCATAAGTCACCTGAAAAGATAGAAGCGGTCGTGAAGGCCCCCGCTCCAGGAAACGTATCACAGTTAAGATCATTCTTGGGGTTGATTAATTACTATCACAAGTTTCTGCCCAATTTATCCACGGTGCTGCATCCGCTGAATGACCTGTTGCGGAAAGAAACACCATGGAAGTGGAGTGAAGAATGCAAAAAGGCTTTTCGCAGAAGCAAGGAGTTGATTACCTCTGAAGAAGTGTTGGCTCATTTCAACCCAGCATTACCCCTTCGTCTAGCTTGCGATGCTTCCCCGTACGGAATTGGGGCAGTACTCTCGCACAGGCTACCAAATGGCTCGGAAAGGCCAGTGGCTTTCGCGTCCCGATCATTGACACCCGCGGAGCGAAATTACGCCCAAATAGATAGGGAGGCCCTCAGTCTTGTGTGGGGCGTGAAGAAATTCAACCATTACCTACAATGTAAAAAGTTCACATTGCTGACAGACCACCAGCCGTTGGTGTCCATATTCAACCCAAATAAGGCCGTTTCCACCATGACAGCACAAAGGTTACAAAGGTGGTCCGTGTTACTTGGGGCACACCAATACGAAATTGAGTACAAAAGGTCTAAACAGCATGGAAATGCTGATGGGTTGTCACGCTTGCCATTGCCGATGGTAGAAGAAGCGAGTATAGTGGACCCAGTAGAGTTGTTCCACTCATCCATAGTGGAGTGTCTACCGATAACAAACTCAATGATTGAGAATGAGACAAGGAATGACCCGACTCTTTCACGAGTCTATGATGTAACGGTGGAGGGATGGCCAGCACAGAGCGAACCAACACTGCAAGCATTTGCACAGAGGAAAGAACAACTGTCAGTGTGTCGAGGAACCCTGATGTGTGGATCTAGAGTGGTGATTCCACCCAAACTCCAAAAGAAGGTGCTAAAGGAGCTGCACGAAGGACATCTGGGTGGAGTAAAGATGAAGAATCTAGCAAGAGCGTTTGTGTGGTGGCCAGGCATTGATGGAGACATAGAGGAGATCACGAAGAACTGCCTAGGATGTCAGAGGGTTCAGAACGCGCCACCCCAGGCTCCTCTGCATCCATGGGAGTGGCCCTCATCGCCTTGGCAAAGAGTACACATCGACTTTGCTGGTCCATTTATGGACTCGATGTTTCTAATAGCGGTGGATGCCCACTCCAAGTGGCCGGAAGTAATTAAGATGACCACCACCACGACGGAAAAAACCATCACAGTGTTAAGGACTATGTTTGCTCGGAATGGCCTGCCGGAACAGATCTGTTCTGATAATGGACCACAATTTGTGTCCGAAGAATTCAAGAAATTCTTAAAGAGCAATGGGGTTAAACATTACATGTCAGCCCCATACCATCCCGCCTCCAATGGATTGGCTGAAAGGTTTGTCCAGACCTTCAAGAAGGCCGTAAAGGCCATGAGTAATGAAAACATAAGTCTGCAACATAAGGTGGATAGCTTTTTGTTGGCATACCGAAATGCGACACATGCGGTCACAAATCAAACTCCCGCAATGATGTTCTGTAATAGACGCCTAAGATGCCGGCTGGATTTACTAAAACCAAGTGTCAGAAGAGACGTAGAGAACCGGCAATTCCAGGGCATGAACGACAGGGTCACTAGATCTTTCCAGATCGGTCAACGAGTTTTGGCCCGGGACTACCGTACTGAGAAACGGCAGCCTGGAACTATTGGGAAAAGGCTGGGGCCGTTGATGTACACCGTGGACATTGGAGACAATATAATAAGGCGCCATGTTGACCAAATCATAGGGTCCGCCACAAATGGGCAACCGACTTCACCACCTTACCCGGGTAATGTTGAGACTGAGATACCCAGAACACTTACTTCCGATCTAGTGATACTGGAGTCTGCTGAACCTGACACGGCTTTTCAAGCCGAATCGACCTTGCCAGAAGCACCTCCTAGCCCGCCTGAAATGACGACACCACTGCGGCGTTATCCGGACAGAATCCGGAAACCCCCGGAAAGACTGAATCTATGAACTGTCTTACATAAACCTGTATATATGTTAGAATGTATGTTCACTATGGACTTAGTAAGTAATAAGCTAAAAAGGGAGGGTTGTAGTGTATGTACCCGTCTACCTTTAAGGGAACTATTGAATGTAACCGTTCACCTTTAAGAGGACTACTTTCGGTGTGGCACTATTTGTTTGGCTTCTGTATACTGTAATGCCGATAGTGACCACACCAGTATATAAGTGTTGTGGCAGGATTGCTGGGGCAGATTCGCCCTGACCTTCGAATAGTAAAGACCTTGTTGTGTATGTAACCTGTTCCACCTTAAGAGAGCTTAAGCCTGTTCCACCTTAAGAGATGTACTACTTTCTCAGGCTGCTGTAGACGTAATACTGGGGGTGAACACACCGGTATATAAGCACTGTGCAGTAATCTTGTATTCAGAATAGTCCCTACCTCCAACCAGTAAAGACCTGTTTTTGATTGTTATTAATTAGTCTGTGTCTTAATTAACTAGATAACTCACAGATTTAACACTGGCGACGAGTCTGATTCGGACCCTGCGGCAGTCACTCCACGGCAGCTTCGTCCACAGCCAGGACGTTGCAGAGAGGTTTCCACCCTCTCCACCCCACTGGAAGACATCCTGACCTCGGAGCCTCCATCGGCGACCGTCAGCTTCTTCTCCAGCTTAGTGGTGGGTAAGCCGTTGTCTGAGCCGGGCAGCGACGTGACAGGCAGTCGACCGCGTTGGCCGCACGAACGGGGCTGGGGGAGCCGGAGGAATAGGGCGCGAGAGCCGCTTCGAGCGGGAGGCGTTTCAACAGAGCGATCGCATCTCCTGATAAGGGCCGAGAGCCGCGAGAGCGATCGCATCTCCAGATAAGGGCCGAGAGCCGCTTCGGTCGGGAGCCACTTCGCGATCCAGCGATCGCATCCGCTGATAAGGGCCGCACTCGGGCGATCGCGGCGAAGATAAGGGCCGCACTCGGGGGCTGAAGGGAGACGGCGTCGGGGGACGGGTGAAGACCGCCAAGCACGGGAAAACCGCCATTTTGTGGGCGGAGGACGACGGCAAGAGCGGGAAGCCGCCATCTTGGATAGCAGTAAAAAAAAAATCTGAGAAATTGCAAATCTGATAAAGTACTACAATGCCTAAACACGGGAATATTAGCAACTTTGATAGTGACATCGAAGATTGGGCCATATATGTTGAACGAGTTAAAAATTATTGTAAGGCCAATAAAATTCGTGAGGCTGATAAAGCACTAACATTATTAAATTTAATGGGTGCGAAGACATACGGGCAATTGAAACACCTGTTATCACCAGATGAACCGGCGGATAAGACGTTCGATGAGATTGTTACTGTCCTGAAAGATCATCTAAACCCCACGCCGCTGATGCTAGCGGAACGATTTAAATTTTATGACAGAAGGCAGCTACAGCATGAAAGCAATGCTGAATATTTGCTGGAATTGCGTAAATTAGCGAAATATTGCCAGTTTGGAACGGGACTGACAGATGCACTACGAGACAAATTTGTGTGTGGTTTATTTAAACAGGATACACAAAAGCGACTGCTCGAGGAGAATGAGCTGACGCTTGAGAAGGCGGTCACTATGGCAGCAGCACACGAAGCCGCAGCGAGAGGCACGGCAGTAATGCAGCTACGGTCACCGGAGCTCAGTGCACACAAATTGGGTGTGAGTTCTGGCAAATGTTATCGTTGTGGAAAGACAACGCATGACCAGAACCAGTGTTGGTTTAAAAACCAAGAATGTAGAACTTGTGGTAGGCTTGGACATATAGCTAGAGTATGCAGGTCAGGGAAGAAGACCAGCAACAAGAAGTCACCGCAAGGAAAATACGCAAAAGTACACAAGGTGGCCGAACAGGAGTCCGATTCAGACGCTAGCAGTAATGAACTGGCTGGCTTAAGCAGTATTGAACTGGCTAGCTTAAGGGTACTCAACGTTGGTAAGGGTGCAGACCTCCAGACAATTTGGGTTACTCTTCAGATAGAAGGAGTCCAAGTAAAAATGGAATTGGACACTGGATCGGCATTGTCGGTCATGAATAAGAAAGATTACAGAAGGTTATTCCAACATATTCCCCTACAGGATACGGAGATTATATTGACAACCTACACGGGGCAGAGAGTGTACCCCATCGGGACAATAAAGGTTGCAGTGGCCAACAAGGGCGAAGGAAGTCAAATAATGGACTTATATGTGCTACCGGAGGGAGGTCCACCACTACTAGGCCGGGAGTGGTTTAGAAACATAAATATGGACTGGCATTCGCTAAAAGCCATAAAGAGTGAGAACTCGGTGCAGATAATCAGCCCAGACTCTGGAACTGATGATGGTAAGACCAACCCATGTGCAAAAGACAAAGTTTCAGCACAGAATTCCACTGAGCAACAACAACATAGTTTAACAGAGAATTCTGAGTCTGTCAAGTCTACTGATATGCACATTTTTGAGGGACACTGGGCTCGAACTCAACTCCATTTCAAACTACAACAGCAATTAGAACAAATGATTTGCCGTTTTGAGCAAGAGGTGAATGAAATAAAAAAAGTTCTTTGTTACAGAGTGGGAGAATCTGGAAAGGCAACAGAAGCAACTGATGGAGAAAATGGAGCAGGAGCACACCAACCATCTGCGCGAGGAGGCCGAACGAATCAAAGCTGATTCAGGTTCTGAAGGTGCGTGCCATAATCTGGTGTCAGAAGAGTTAACGGTCAGCCAACTCCTTCATATGCTGAGGGACAAGATTCTGAAATGGGAAAAACTTGAACACGAGCTGCGATCTTCAAAGGAAAAGGGTTCGGAGCTCTCAAAAGTCATTGAGATGGCTGATGTGACGACACAGACTGAAACGACTGCAACAGAGCAGCCATTGGATGCCAAAAGTACGCTGACTCACGTCAATGTAGAACAACAGACCGCTGAAACAGCTGCTCCGGTAGAGGGATTGCATAGTCCGATCAATCAATCTCCAAAGGAAGTTGAAGTATTAAAATCACAAATGAGGTCACTAGTAAACGACTTGCTGAAAGCCCAGAAAAAGCTGGATGCAGAGGTACACATGAAGAAGTCTCTTCAGGAAAGATGTCTGGATTTGGAACAAGAGCTGGCTAACGTCCAGCTGGGTATGGAGGAAATAGACGACCCTCTCACTGGTCTAGCTCAGGACGACACCGAATATTACCATGACCTGGTGGACGACACCGAATATTACGATGTCCTGTCCTGCCCAGCTTGTAACTTCGACTCCCAAAGTGCAGAAATCATGGAGGAGCACCAAAAGTCTACGGAACATCGGGAGAAGCTGGCTCTACGACGGAAACAGGAGGAAGAGAAGGAGGAACTGCGCATGCAGCTGGCAGCTGTGGCAGCTGACAATGGAGCCCAGAGAGTCTCCAAGAAGCAGAAAAGGAAAAGGAAAAACAGAAGATGACCCATCTGAACCATTATCACCTCTACCAGATCACACACGTGGTCCCTCCGAACGGAGCCAAATCAGTTCGGAAGTTCAAGCTGTTAAATCCATGAAAGGACTATTGAATGAGTAACGTGAACCGACTACACCACAGAGATTGAATCTGTGAACTGTTTTCCGCAGAGACTGAATCTGTGATATGTTACGTTAAACATGAAGTTATATATGTATATATGTTATTACGTTATGTTAAATGGGGGGATGACTATAAAGCTAAGAAGGGAGGAGTGTTGTGTATGTAACCTGTTCCACCTTAAGAGAGCTTAAGCCTGTTCCACCTTAAGAGATGTACTACTTTCTCAGGCTGCTGTAGATGTAATACCAGGGGTGAACACACCGGTATATAAGCACTGTGCAGTAATCTTGTATTCAGAATAGTCCCTACCTCCAACCAGTAAAGACCTGTTTTTGATTGTTATTAATTAGTCTGTGTCTTAATTAACTAGATAACTCACAGATTTAACAGACCTGTTTGTTTGTTACTTCAGAAGTCTGTGTATTTATTAACTGCACAACCCACAGACTTTACAGCTGGGGAGTCCAGAACCAGGGGTCATAGTCTAAGGATAAGGGGTAAGCCATTTAGGACTGAAATGAGGAGGAATTTCTTCACCCAGAGAGTGGTGAACCTGTGGAATTCTCTGCCACAGAGGGCAGTGGAGGCCAGTTCATTAAGTATATTCAAGAAAGAGTTAGATATATTTCTTAAGGCTAAAGGGATCAAGGGATATGGGGAGAAGGCAGGGACAGGGTACTGAGTTTGGATGATCAGCCATGATCTCATTGAATGGCGGAGCAGGCTCGAAGGGCCGAATGGCCTACTCCTGCTCCTATCTTCTATGTTTCTATGTTTCCTCAGCTTGTCATTTAAAAATGCAGTGCTTCACGAGTAGCCCTCCGGCAGCCTGCGGTCTGGAGCGAGCTTGTGGTGTTTAGTGAATCATACAGCACCGAAGGAGGCCATTCAGCCCATCATGTCAGGCCGGCATTGGATAAAATTTGGGGATGAGGACATTTTTTTTACAAATTATTTTTAGCACTTTTTTTTCTTTATTTTCGAAGAGCCTGCTCCGAAGGCCGCAAAATCAAATTGAAAGCAAAAAAGCACGTGCCTACACGGGAACTGATCAGAGCCGAGCCCTTTAAACTGCCTGCTGGGTAAGGGGTCTGAAGGTCAGAGAGTTCGCGATGTCAGCCGACCTCGCCACTCGTTCGCTTTCTCCTGACGTCTGTGGAAGCCTGAGGGTAAAAATAGACGGCTCTGGGGCTTCCTTCTCAACCTGGCAGCCAGCGGCTGTTCACAGCTGCGAGGAGCCGGTGTGAGGAGATTTACTGTTGTATTTCCTGAGGCCCAGCTCCTTAACCCCCCGTGCTACAGACCGTCAGGGACCCTGGGACCCTTGACGTTGCCGGGTCTCGCCTGGCCAATCAGCTTTCTGCTTTGGTGGGGGTGGGGGGTGCGGGGGATGGGGGGAGGGATTTTCCATCGCACCTGCTGCGGAGGGCACGACGGGAGGAGCACGGAAACGGAACCACTCGCCGCTGTGGGTTTGACAGCATCACCGGCGTGGGTCCGTCTGACAACAGATGCAGCGTCTCTGCTGGCTTGTTTTCACCTTGCCGAGTACGGTAATAGTTAAGCTGCTCGGCTTTGTGAAAAGGTTCAGATCGTGCATTGTCACAAGCTCTTCCTTCCTGGGGCAGCTCAGCTCGAACGGCCCCAGGCAGAAGGTCGAGGGTTCGACTCCCACTCCAGAGACTTGAGCACATAATCCAGGCTGACACTCCCGGGGCAGTACTGAGGGAGCGCCGCACTGTCGGAGGGGCAGTACTGAGGGAGCGCTGCACTGTCGGAGGGGCAGTACTGAGGGACTGCCGCTCTGTTGGAGGGGCAGTGCTGAGGGAGCGCCGCAGTGTCGGAGGGGCAGTGCTGAGGGACTGCCGCTCTGTTGGAGGGGCAGTGCTGAGGGAGCGCCGCACTGTCGGAGGGGCAGTGCTGAGGGACTGCCGCTCTGTTGGAGGGGCAGTGCTGAGGGAGCGCCGCACTGTCGGAGGGGCAGTGCTGAGGGAGCACCGCACTGTCGGAGGGGCAGTGCTGAGGGAGCGCCGCACTGTCAGAGGGGCAGTGCTGAGGGAGCGCCGCACTGTCGGAGGGGCAGTGCTGAGGGAGCGCCGCACTGTCGGAGGGGCAGTGCTGAGGGAGCGCCGCACTGTCGGAGGGGCAGTGCTGAGGGAGCGCCGCACTGTCGGAGGGGCAGTGCTGAGGGAGCGCCGCACTGTCGGAGGGGCAGTGCTGAGGGAGCGCCGCACAGTCGGAGGGGCAGTGCTGAGGGAGCGCCGCACTGTCGGAGGGGCAGTGCTGAGGGAGCGCCGCACTGTCGGAGGGGCAGTGCTGAGGGAGCGCCGCACTGTCGGAGGGGCAGTGCTGAGGGAGCGCCGCACTGTCGGAGGGGCAGTGCTGAGGGAGCGCCGCACTGTCGGAGGGGCAGTGCTGATGGAGTGCTGCACTGTCAAAGGGGCAGTACTGAGGGAACACCGCACTGTCGGAGGGGCAGTGCTGAGGGAGCGCCGCACTATCGGAGATGCTTTCCAATGAGACATTGAACCGAGTCTGCTCTTTCAGGTGGACGGAAAAGATCCCACAGCACTATTCTCCTACATTACAACAGTGACTACACTTCAAGTGCTTCATTGGCTGTAAAGTGCTTTGGGACAGCCTGAGGTTGTAAAAGGCGCGTTAGAGATGCAATTCCTTTCCTTCTTTAGTGTATTTTAACAAAGATCTTAACCCTGTGAGAATGAAAACTGCTATCTTTGGATGCAAACTGCATAAAAAGGAAGGGAGAGAAATACTTTTCAACACACTTCTCAGAAACATCCCAAAGCCCTACACATAAAATGAAGTGCAGTGACTGCTGTTTCTCGGCAAACACGGAAACCAGTATGTGCACAGCAAGATCCCAGAAGCAGCAGATGAGATGTACAAGCAATTCATCCGTTTTTGAGTGTTGGTGGATGAGGGAATCAGTGATCCGGATAGAAGGAGAATTGCCAGCTTTGCTTCACAGAACGCCAGGGGATGGCCAACAAGGTGGGACCTCACTTTAACAGCTCTTCCCAAGGATAGCACCTCTGGCAATGCAGCATTCCCTTAGTACTGTATTGGAGCAGCAGACTGCATTACGAGCTTCAATCCGTAGCCCTCCCCATTATATATACAGGCCTTGGTCTGTCACTGTGGGTAACCCTGCCCCATAATACACAGGCCTCAGTCTGTCACTGTGGGTAACCCTGCCCCATAATACACAGGCCTCAGTCTGTCACTGTGGGTAACCCTGCCTCATAATACACAGGCCTTGGTCTGTCACTGTGGGTAACCCTGCCCCATAATACACAGGCCTCAGTCTGTCACTGTGGGTAACCCTGCCCCATAATACACAGGCCTCAGTCTGTCACTGTGGGTAACCCTGCCCCATAATACACAGGCCTCAGTCTGTCACTGTGGTTAACCCTACCCCCATAATACACAGGCCTCGTTTTGTCACTGTGGGTAACCCTGCCTCATAATACACAGGCCTCAGTCTGTCACTGTGGGTAACCCTGCCCCATAATACACAGGCCTTGGTCTGTCACTGTGGGTAACCCTGCCCCATAATACACAGGCCTCAGTCTGTCACTGTGGGTAACCCTGCCCCATAATATACAGGCCTCAGTCTGTCACTGTGGGTAACCCTGCCTCATAATACACAGTCTGTTATTGTGGTAAAATCGCCCCCCCCCCCCCCGCCATTACACTACTACTGTGGTTAAACACCCTATTATACAAGTTTTTAAAATGCTACAATATATTAAAAATCTTACTGTCAATTTCCCCCTCCCCCCATTATAAATTCCTTCATCTATATTTATAATAACGAACTTCAGGGGCGGATTTTCTTCCCCGTTTCATGTGGAAATGTGGCAGTAGCGGGCTGAAAGTCTGGGGATGGGGAGGTGTCGTGGGTGGGCAGTTGAAGAGAAGGGCCTTTAGGTGGCTTAGGGAGAGGGAGGTGACAAGATGAAGACACCGAGTGAGGTGACAAGATGGAGGCCCCGAGGGGGTTGACAAGACGGAGGCGTCGAGGGAGGTGACAAGATGGAGGGCCCGAGGGAGGTGACAAGACGGAGGCGTCGAGGGAGGTGACAAGATGGAGGCGTTGAGGGAGGTGACAAGACGGAGGTGCGAGGGAGTTGACAAGATGGAGGTGCGAGGGAGTTGACAAGATGGAGGCACCGAGAGAGGTGACAAGATGGAAGTGCGAGGGAGGTGACAAGATGGAGGGCCCGAGGGAGGTGACAAGTTGGCGCTGCGAGGGAGGTGACTAAATGGAGGGCCCGAGGGAGGTGACAAGATGGAGGGCCCGAGGAATGTGACAAGATGGAAGTGCGAGGGAGGTGACAAGATGGAGGGCCCGAGGGAGGTAACAAGATGGAGGGCCCGAGGGAGGTGACAAGATGGAGGGCCCGAGGGAGGTGACAAGATGGCGGCCCAGAGGGAGGTGACAAGATGGCGGCCCAGAGGGAGGTGACAAGATGGTGGGCCCGAGGGAGGTTACAAGGTGGAGGGCCCGAGGGATGTGACAAGATGGAGGGCCAGAGGGAGGTGACAAGATGGCGGGCCCGAGGGAGGTGACAAGATGGCGGCTCCGAGGGAGGGAGCTGCAAGGTGGGGTGTGGGCACGCAGACAACAAGCTTTTCTGCTCGCTCTCTCTCTCTCTCTCTGTGACAGTATTGAGGCTGCATCGATCCAGCAATACAGCGTCTGACCAAGTTCCCAGTCGCTCCTGAGCCCGGCACCAGCTGCTCTGGGTTTAGGAATGCTGCATTCCACGAAGGCCGTGACCTCCTCTGAGAATGCTGGAATTCTCGGGCTGCTCTGGCAAGAAGCCGAGCGCGCTATTGCTGAAACCTCGGTGCTTTCCCTGAGGTAACCTGGCCCGCAGAACCCCACCCCCCCACCCCCTCCCCAGGATTGTCCCGGAGCCTGCACAACTTAAACATTCATCTCCAGGACACTGCAGCAACTCCAGGAGAAAAAATCATTGCAGCTTTAAAATAAATTGTGTGTTTTTGACATTTTCTTCAATCACCTTTGTTTATTAGGTGTCAGCTGTGTCTCAGTGGGGAGCTCTCTGGCCTGAGTCGGCAGGTTGTGGGTTCTAGCCACACTCCAGAGACTTGAGCACAAAAATCGAAGCAGTGCTGAGGGGGTGTCGCACTGTCGGAGGGGCCGTCTTTCGGACGAGATGTTAAACTGAGGCCCTGTCTGCTCTCTCAGGTGGGCGTTAAAGATCCCACGGCGAAGAAGAGCAGGGGAGGTCTCCCCGGTGTCCTGGCCAATATTCATCCCTCAAACAACATCACAAAATCAGATCATCTGGTCATTTATTTCACAGAGAGAGCAGTCAATAAAACGGAGAGAGAGTGAAAGTTACCACAGAGAGAGAGGGTGGAGGCTTGAGATGAAAGCTACCTCATGCAGCACTGCTACAGGACAAGAGTCTCTTCCTGTTTATATTTAAAAAACTGTCTTGTTTGAAAGACTAGTGTAACTTCGTGGTAACGCCAGCACTGCCGTGGTGTAACCATGGTAACGCCCGCACTGCCGTGGTGTAACCATGGTAATAGAAACATAGAAACATAGAAGATAGGAGCAGGAGTAGGCCATTCGGCCCTTCGAGCCTGCTCCGCCATTCAATGCGATCATCGCTGATCATCCAAATTCAGTACCCGGTCCCTGCCTTCTCCCCATATCCCTTGATCCCTTTAGCCTTAAGAAATACATCCAACTCCTTCTTGAATATATTTAATGAATTGGCCTCTACTGCCTTCTGTGGTAGAAAATTCCACAGGTTCACCACTCTCTGGGTAAAGAAATTCCTCCTCATCTCTGTCCTAAATGGCTTACCCCTTATCCTTAGACTGTGACCCCTGGTTCTGACTCCCCGACCATCGGAAACATCCTTCCTGCATCTAGTCTGTCTAGCCCTGTTAGAATTTTATAAGTTTCAATGAGATCCCCTCTCATTCTTCTAAACTCCAGCGAATACAAGCCCAATCGACCCAATCTCTCCTCATATGTCATTCCTGCCATCCCAGGTATCAGCCTGGTGAATCTTCGCTGCACTCCTTCCATGGCAAGGACATCCTTCCTCAGATAAGGCGACCAAAACTGCACACAATACTCAAGATGTGGTCTCACCAAGGCCCTGTACAACTGCAGCAAGACATCCTTGTTCCTGTACTCAAACCCTCTCGCTACGAAGGCCAACATACCATTTGCCTTCTTAACCGCCTGCTGCACCTGCATGCTCACCTTCAGCGACTGGTGCACAAGGACGCCCAGGTCTCGTTGCACTTCCCCTTCTCCCAATCTATTGCCACTCAGATAATAATCTGCCTTCTTGTTTTTGACACCAAAGTGGATAACCTCGCATTTATCCACGTTATATTGCATCTGCCATGCTTCTGCCCAATCACCCAACCTGTCCAAATCATACTGGAGTTTTTCTGCATCCTCCTCACAGCACACACGCCCACCCAGCTTTGTGTCGCCTGCAAACTTGGAGATATTACATCTAGTTCCCTCGTCTAGATCATTAATATATATTGTGAATAGCTAGGGTCCAAGGACCGATCCCTGCGGTACCCCACTAGTCACTGCCTGCCATTCGGAAAAAGAGCCGCACTGCCGTGGTGTAACCATGGTAATGCCCGCACTGCCGTGGTGTAACCATGGTAACGCCCGCACTGCCGTGGTGTAACCATGGTAACGCCAGCACTGCCATGGTGTAACCATAGTAATGGCAACACTGCTGTGGTGTAACCATGATAACGCCAGCACTGCCGTGGTGTAACCATGGTAGTGCCAGCACTGCTGTGGTGTAACCATGGTAACGCCCTCACTGCCGTGGTGTTAACAGGTAGTTAACAGGCAGTTTTTAGCCTAATCCCTATTTTCATTCTTGAAGTGTGGGATTCCCGACGGCTCCAAACCACGCCAAGTTAGAGGAGTCGGGCCGTCGGGCTGAAGGGCTTGGAGGGGTCGAGATGTCCGGTGTTCAGGTGAGAGATGGGTGCATGAGTGCAGAGGTAAGTGTGTTTGGTGTGTATAAAGTGTTTAAAGAAGTTTTACATACTTTTACAACCTTCCTTCCTTCAGATCTCGGGAGTCCCTCATCTCACCGGCACAGAAAGCAGAATGGCCACGATCTGTCAAAAATTGCAGCATTCAGCTTTCTGTTCCGGAGAGATCTCTAAATGATCCTGAGAGGAAGGAATTAACTTAGAGTACAGATTGTCAGTGTTTGACAGCTTCAAACAGCTGTCAAACGCTGTTATTTCATCTGTCAAAAGGTCTTGACAGGTGAAATATCAATCTGTGACGTCACCTGTTGCCGGGTGGCCCTTAATTGGCCTGCTGAGCCCGCTGGGCGAGCTCAACAAGGTCAATCAAGTCAAAATCGCGTGGGTTGGCTACAACTCGATGGAGGCGGGACTACAACCCCAAAAGTTGTAGTCCCG
Source organism: Somniosus microcephalus (assembly GCF_052327205.1). Taxonomy (NCBI): domain Eukaryota; kingdom Metazoa; phylum Chordata; class Chondrichthyes; order Squaliformes; family Somniosidae; genus Somniosus; species Somniosus microcephalus. Next base: position 230,828,605 of record NC_140995.1, read on the forward strand.
CCTTCTCAATGAAAATCCAGCCCATAATGTTTCTTAGTGATGTTGATTGAGGAATAAATATTGGCCAGGACACTGGGGAGAACTCCCCTGCTCTTCTTCGAAATAGTGCCGTAGGATCTTTTACATCCACCTGAGCGGACAGTCTCATCCGAAAGACAGCACCTCCGACAGTGCAGCACTCCCTCAGCCTAGATTTTTCTGCTCAAGTCACTGGAGCGGGACTTGAACCCGCGACCTTTATGACTCAGAGGCGAAAGCGCTACCAATGGAGCCACAGCTGACACTCAGCATCAGCAGTGTTCCGTGTGGTGCATTTAACTTGTGAGCCCTCAAAGGGGATTCCTCCTGGTTCTGGTTCTGGACAAAAATGTTATTTTGGGAGGGGGGCGGGTGGGGAACTGACTCAGAAAGAATGAGGTTGGTGGACAGTGCTAACTCACAGTGGAGTCCCTGCACTGAATTTACAGTTTCTAACTGCACTGTACAACACTGGGCATAACTTTAAGATGAGACTAAAAATAGAACATTTCAGTCCTTGATTTAATAGGTTTTTAATAGCCAGGGACGTTTGTGTTGAGAACGACAGCTAGCTGTGTGTCTGGGATGTGTGTGTGAAATCCCCTGCGTTCCAGATGGCCAGCCCACGTGTCTGGCTACTAATGTAATCGACACCCTCGCTAGCCCCTTCCCTGTGTCTCGCTGACCCAGATTCATCCTCGGAAAAAGCACCGCAGACGCGGCGCATCCGTAACAAAAACATGGAGCGCTGGGAACACCACAAGGTCAGGCAGCATCCTTGGGGAGAAGGGACAGGTTCATCTTCTGGGGCGGACCCTTCGTCAGAACTGAGAACTATGAGGTGGACAGGCGTAGTAGTACAGTCAGAAAAAGGAGAGGGGAAACAGATACCAAAACACACAGAGAAACCCAGAGAGGGTCCTGAGTGGAGCGAGGTAGCAGATCATCCGATCGAGTAACAGACACAAGCATTAAGATACTAAAGAAACAAAGGTTATTTAAAATTCTCATCGTCGTGTTCAAATCCCTCCGTGTCCTCGCCCCTCCCTACCTCAGTAACCTCCTCCAGCCCAAAACCCTCCAAGATCTCTGCGGTCCTCCAACTCTGACCTCTTGGGCATTTCCTTCACCCCATCATCGGTGGCCGTGCTTTCAGCCATCTAGACCCTAAGCTCTGGCATTCCCTCTTGATACCTCTCCGCTCCTACCTCTCCCCCCTCCTTTAAGACACTCCTTAAAACCTACCTCTTTGACCAAACTTTTGGTCATCTGACCTACTATCTCCTATATTGGCTCGGTGTCAATTCTTGTCTCATTAGGTTTCTGTGAAGCACCTTGGGACATTTTGATACATTAAAGCAGCTAATGAAATGGGAGACCTGGGGAACTGGGAGAGAAAGAAAACTGGGGTGGCGGTGGGTGGGGGGGGGGGGGGGGGGGGCGGTTGGTGGTGTGGTCGGGGAGGGTCAGGTGTGAAATTAAAACAGGTTTGAAAATAAGGAAAACAGAAAATGCTGGAAACACTCAGCATGTCAGTCGGTATCTGTGGAGAGAGAAACAGAGTTAACATTTCAGGTCGATGACTTTTCACCAGTTCTGAAACACTAACTCTGTTTCTCTCTCCATGGATGCTGCCTGAACTGCTGAGTGTTTCCAGCATTTTCTACTTTTATTTCAGATTCCCAGCATCCGCAGTACTTTGCTTTTGAAAATGAGGATTATAGCTAAAGTCTGAAGATGCTAAAGTTAATGTTCAGACCAGAGGGTCACAGTGTGCCCAGGATAGAGGTGAGAAACTGTTCTTGTTTCCTGTGTTGTGCTTTGTATCCTTCTAGATGTGACCTCGTTGGTTCCAACCCATGTCTGGCTGCCAGTGCCACAGCACATTGTTTGTTTCCATGGGATCCTCTGTGAGCGTATTATACATGAACTCACTTTGGTGACAGCAGTCTATGAATGTCAGTGCCAACTGGCCTCAGGAGTGAAAATTATTCCGCTTGGAAAAGTGCAAACAAATAAACAAGGGTAGACTCGATTCCTGGGCCATTAACCTATTACTGTTATAAGGGTTATACCTATCAGGAAAGATTGAACAGGCTGGGGCCCTTTATCTACAGAATAGAGAAGACTGAGGGGTGACCTGATCGAGGTCTTGAGATTACGGAAGTGTTTGATTGGGTAGATGTAGAGAAGATGTTTCCACTTGTGGGGGAGACTAGAACTGGGGCCATAAATATAAGACAGTCACTAATAAATCCAACATGGAATTCAGGAGAAATTTCTTTACCCAGAGAGTGTTGAGAATGTGGAACTTCCTACCACAGGGAGTAGTTGAGGGGAGGAGAGGAGATGGGAGGAGAGAGGAGGAGAAGGGAAGAGGGGAGGAGAGGGGAGAGGAGGGGAGGAGAGGGGAGAGGAGGGGAGGAGAGGGGAGGGGAGGAGATGGGAGGGGAGGGGAGGAGAGGGGAGGGGAGGAGATGGGAGGGGAGGGGAGGGGAGGGGAGGAGAGGGGAGGGGAGGAGATGGGAGGGGAGGAGATGAGAGGGGAGGGGAGGAGATGGGAGGGGAGGAGAGGGGAGGGGATGAGATGGGAGGGGTGGAGAGGGGAGGGGAGGGGAGGAGAGGGGAGGGGATGAGATGGGAGGGGTGGAGAGGGGAGGGGATGAGATGGGAGGGGAGGGGCGGAGAGGGGAGGGAGGAGATGGGAGGAGAGGAGAGGGGATGAGATGGGAGGGGTGGAGAGGGGAGGAGAGGGGAGGGGAGGAGAGGGGAGGGGAGGGGAGGGGAGGGGAGGAGAGGGGAGGGGATGAGATGGGAGGGGTGGAGAGGGGAGGGGATGAGATGGGAGGGGAGGGGCGGAGAGGGGAGGGGAGGAGATGGGAGGAGAGGAGAGGGGATGAGATGGGAGGGGTGGAGAGGGGAGGGGAGGAGAGGGGAGGGGAGGAGATGGGAGGGGAGGAGAGGGGAGGGGATGAGATGGGAGGGGAGGGGAGAAGAGGGGAGGAGTGGAGAGGAGTGGGGAGGAGTGGAGAGGAGAGGAGAGGAGAGGAAAGAAGTGGGTAAGAGAGGGAGTAGAAGAGAGAAGGGAAGAGGGAGGAGAAGGAAGAAGGGAAGAGGGAGAGGAGGAAAGGAGAAAGGAATGGAAGAGCGGAGAGGAGAGAGGAGGAGAGGGGAGGGGAGGGGAGGGGAAGGGAGGAATGGGAAGGAGGCGAGGGGAGGAGAGGGAAAAGAAGGCGGGGGGAGGAGAGGGAAGGAGGGAAGGTGAGTGCAAACTGGGGGAGAGGGAAAAAAAGAAGCACCATTATATGGGAAACAAAGCAGCTCCCCTTTCCCCAAGTAAACATCTGCTGTGAGTAAATGCTGGTCTCAAACACAGTCTGTTGAAGGAGCCTTGCTGCACTATCTGCAAAGGCCATCTGACTGTTGCCACTGGCTTCCTGGTTGTTTACTACAATAACAAGACAGATAAAAGGTCCTTCCTTCATCTGATTAATGCTCTCTATCAGCTCCCCAGATGTCAAGATGTTTTCTATCTCTGAAGGGAAACCGAGCTATCTGGGTCAGGGGACTGCGTGATCAGGCTCCACGTTCCAAATCATGCTGCCAGAAAACTCTCACCATTTTTTTCCTGTCTAAACCACAGTATTAAAAAGTTGCCTTTTCAAAAAAAAACATTATCGTCAGCTGTAATCTCTTCACGACACAGCTCACAGTGAGTGACTTCAGCTCCTCCCCTCCCTTCCCCCCACTCTCACTGACAACGTTGTGTTTATCGGATCACAGTTTGGTTTTTGTGTTGTTTTTTTTCTAATCGTGGTGAAGAAACAGACTGGGCGCTGGCCAGTAATTTTCTTATCTGTTGTGGGCCCAGCTCCGGCCCAGGCCCCAGCCCAGGCCCAGGCCCCAGCCCGGCCCCAGCCCAGGCCCCAGCCCCGACCCCGGCCCCCGGCCCCGACCCCCGGCCCCGGCCCAGGCCCCGACCCCGGATCCGGCCCAACCCCGGCCCCCAACCCCGGCCCCCGACCCCCAGCTCCGACCCCGGCCCCCGACCCCCAGCTCCGACCCCGGCCCCCGGCCCCGACCCCCAGCCCAGGCCAATCCCCAGCCCCAACCCCCAGCCCAGGCCCCTGACTCCGACCCCCACCCCCAGCCCGGCCCCCGACTCCCAGCTCCAGGCCGCAGCCCCAGCCCAACCACCGACCCCGGCCCCAGCCCGACCCCCAGCCCAGGCCCCAGCCCCGACCCCCAGCCCAGGCCACTGACCCCGACCCCTGACCCCCAGCCCCCAGCCCGACCCCCAGCCCCAGGCCGCAGCCCCAGCCCAACCCCCGACCCCAGCCCCAGCCCGACCCCCAGCCTAGGCCCCCAGCCCCGACCCCCAGGCCCCAGCCCCAGCCCCAGCCCCGACCCCCAGGCCCCAGCCCTGACCCCCAGGCCCCAGCCCCAGCCCCAGCCCGACCCCCAGGCCCCAGCCCCAGCCCCAGCCCCCGACCCCCAGGCCCCAGCCCCGACCCCCAGGCCCCAGCCCGACCCCGGCCCCAGCCCTGACCCCCAGCCCAGGCCCCAGCCCCGAACCCCAGGCCCCAGCCCCGGCCCCAGCCCCGACCCCCAGCCCAGGCCCTAGCCCGGCCCCGGCCCAACCCCCAGGCCCGACCCCGACCCCGGCACCCGACCCTGGCCCTGACCCCAGCCCCGACCCCCAGCCCCGACCCCCGGCCCCGACCCCCAGCCCTGGCCCCCAGCCCCAGCCCGACCCCCCAGGCCCCAGCCCCAGCCCCGACCCCCAGGCCCCAGCCCAGGCTCCAGCCCCGACCCCCAGGCCCCAGCCCCAGCCCGACCCCGGCCCCAGCCCCGACCCCCAGCCCAGGCCCCAGCCCCGACCCCCAGGCCCCAGCCCTGGCCCCAGCCCCGACCCCCAGCCCAGGCCCCAGCCCGGCCCCGGCCCGACCCCCAGGCCCGACCCCGACCCCGGCCCCGACCCCCAGCCCCGACCCCAGTCCCAGCCCCAGCCCCGACCCCCAGCCCTGACCCCCAGCCCCAACCCCCAGCCCCAGCCCCAGCCACCGGCCCCAGCCCCGGCCCACTGTACAAAGGTCGGGAGGAAGCAGCACACGGATAGGTGCGGGGCACGGCCTACTGGAAGGAAATAAAGAAAACAACAGCTTCACAGACCTGGGCCTAGCAGGCCTTTAACAATGAGAGAGATAGAAATGGAAGGAAAGATAGAGAGCGAGGGGGCGATAGAACGAAAGACAGTGCGAAAGAAGGAAAGATAAATAAAGACAATGAAAGAAAGAAAAGAAATAGAAAGAAAGAAAGGGAGAGAAATTTTATTTATCATTATCATTATTGATCAGTATTATTACTATTATTAGATAGATATATGTGCATGCCTCATGAAATTTATACTAAATCATCATTTAGCATTATAGAAAATAGTGTTTCCACACTCATCCCACAAAATAGGTCCATTTTATTTCGTTTTATTGAACTATATAAATGCGTTCTTTCCACATAAGCTGCTGGAATATCCAGGGCCTCCGCTCCTCAACTTTTGGGATGAAGAGTACAGACCCTGAATTCCTAAAAGATATAAAAGACATTGATATAATTGTGTTAACAGAAACATGGTGCCAAAAGGATGTGCCGACCCACTGTCCTCCAATGTACCATGAAATCATTGTGCCCTCAGTAAAGAACACTAAAACACGCAAGGGCAGAACCTCCGGGGGAATATTGGTGTGGTATAAGGGAGAACTGGACAAACACATCTCACCGGTAAAACAGGGAAAATCACACGTATGGCTAAAACTAGATAAAAATATAGGAATAGCAAAAAAAGATGTTTACTTATGTGCGATCTACATACCTCCAATAGAATCGCCATATTTCGAAGAGGAGTTATTTGATACTCTCCACATGGAAATCAGCCATTTCCAGGCCCAAGGAAAGGTGATAATATGTGGGGACCTAAATGCAAGGACCGGTTGTGAACCTGACTTCATAGACCCACAGGGAAACAACCATGTGTTTGGCCAGGCCCCTTTAGATGTCACACCAGCCATCGCAAATCGGAACAACCTTGATCGTGAAATAAATAAAAGCGGTAGGGAGGTAGTGCAACTCTGCCGAGCCTTAGGCCTGTACATAGTTAACGGTAGGTTCAGAGGGGACTCCCTAGGGAGACTCACATACTCCTCAACTCTTGGGTCTAGTGTGGTGGACTATACAATCACTGACCTGGACCCCTGCGATATCAACGCATTCACTGTCAGGCAGCAATCCCCCCTCTCAGACCATAACCAAATAAATGTGTACCTTAAACTTTCTGCCCAAACTACAGACACAAAAAAGGAACCCAGTAAGCTACGTAAAATAAACCAGACATACAGATGGGCCCCAGACAGTGGAGATAAATTCATCACAGCACTAAAGTCACCTGATCTCACAAGTAAAATATCAAAATTTAAAGAAAACCCATACGAGATCACCAGAGATGGTGTAAACATGGCCATAGAGGATATAAATATGATCTTCCATGAGGCAGCTGTAAAAGCCGACCTTGTGAAACAGAAGAGGAAGCGTCACAAAAGACAAAATAAAAATAAGAAATGGTTTGACCACGAATGCAAAAATGCCAGAAAAGACCTGAGAAAAATATCAAACCAAAAGCATCGCCAACCAAACAATCCGGACCTACGTACTAGATACAATGAAACCCTCAAAAGATATAAACACACCATTAGGAACAAAACACAAAACTATACCCACAAAATACTCGAAGAAATTGAAAACTCCACCAATCCAAAACAATTCTGGGAAATGTGGAATAACCTGAGTACAACACAATTGCAAGCATTACCAATCCAAGATGGCGACATCTGGAGAACACATTTTGAAAACCTCTACAAAGACATCCCAATAAACGAAACAAACCCAAGTCAACATCAGGTCACAGAAAAACTCCACACATTAGAAGCAACAATTAAAGACAACCAAAACCCTCTAGACTCCCCAATCACATGGAAAGAACTGGCCACAAAAACAAAATCTCTCCACCTAAAGAAAGCCTGTGGCCCAGACAACATCAAAAATGAAATGCTCAAGTTCAGCAATATGGAGATGCAGGGTGCGGTACTCAAATTATTCAACATCATATTACGTTCAGGCTGTTTTCCCGATATCTGGTGCCAAGGACTAATCTCCCCCATATATAAAAGTGGAAACAAATCAGACCCAAATAACTACCGCGGCATCTGTGTCAACAGTTGTCTAGGGAAGTTATTCTGCAGTATTCTAAATAGTAGATTACTTGATTTTCTTAACAAACATAATATCCTCAGAAAAAACCAAATAGGCTTTCTTCCAAAACACCGCACCGCCGACCATATCTATACCCTTCACACCCTCATTGAAAAACATATACACCAAACAAAAAATGGGAAAATATTCGCCTGTTTCATCGACTTCAAGAAAGCCTTTGACTCTATATGGCACGAAGGGCTCTATTATAAACTTCTTCAGTGTGGAATAGGGGGCAAAGTCTATGACCTTATTAAATCAATGTATCTGAAAAACAAATGCGGGGTCAAAATTGGAGACAAACGCACCGATTTCTTCACCCAGAGAAGAGGCGTCCGGCAGGGCTGCAATTTGAGCCCGACCCTGTTCAACATATACATAAATGAATTAGCAGACATGCTGGAGCAAAGCGAGTCACCAGGTCTCCGTCTCCTGGATGGAGAAGTGAAATCCCTGTTCTATGCGGACGACCTGGTTCTGCTGTCTCCCACAGAACAGGGATTACAGCAACAACTAGACCTACTCGACAAATACTGCCAAAATTGGGCTCTAACAGTAAATCTAAAGAAAACCAACATCATGATTTTTCAAAAAAGGCCCAGATGTCAGGAAAACAAATACCAGTTTACCCTCAGTGATACCACTATAGGACACACTATGAGCTACACCTACCTTGGTCTAACTATTACAGCATCAGGGAGCTTCAGCATAGCAGTGAATGCACTAAAAGAAAAAGCCCGAAGAGCCCTATATGCAATAAAAAGAAAATTCTACAACATCCAAATCCCAATCAAAATCTGGCTCAAAATATTTGACAGCATAATCCTGCCCATTGCACTGTACGATAGTGAAGTATGGGGCCCGCTAAATCACCAAAGCTACACTAAATGGGAAAAACACACAATAGAAGCCCTACATGCAGAATTCTGCCGAAGCATCCTTCGCACCCAAAGAAAAACGCCAACAAATGCATGCAGAGCCGAACTAGGCAGATACCCACTGATAATAAACATCCAAAAACGAGCACTAAACTTCCTAAATCACCTCAAATCTAGCTCCCCAGACACCCTTCATTTCAAAGCCTTTCAGACCCAAGAGCTAAACCCAGAAAAGAGTCCCCTGAGTCAGCTGCTACTGAAACTAAGTACTCAGCCAGACCCTGACCAGCCCCAGACCAACACAGCCGTCCAAACACCAATCCGAGTGAACCAAATCATTAAAAAATGCAAAGAAACCTACCTGGAACATTGGAACAAAATAACCGAAAGCATGCAAAGAAACCTACCTGGAACATTGGAACAAAATAACCGAAAGCCAAAGCAGATTAAAATGTTACCGGGCCCTAAAAAGAGAATATAAACTGGCAGACTACCTCACGACCATCAGAGACACAAAACAGAGACAGACCCTCACCAGGTACAGACTAAGCGACCACCAACTGGAAATTGAAAAAGGCAGATACAAGAAATCCTGGCAGCCTAGAGAGAATAGAATATGCGATCAATGTCTGGCCGGCGAGGTTGAAACAGAGATGCATTTCCTCCTAAAATGCGAAAAATTCAACACATCAAGAAACATATTATTCAACAAGCTAAGCCAAACAACCCCAGATTTCAAGGAATTGGATGACCTGTCAAAATTGAGATTAGTCCTAGGAGAAGGAGACAGACCATACCTTGGGGCCAAATATGTAACAACATGTCACAACCTGAGGACTGTTTAAAATTAAGACTGTTTAAAATTAATATTGAACGTACCAAATGAAGTACAAAGACTGTTTAAAATTAATATTGTTTAAAAGTAATATTGTATGTACCCAACAAATGTCAAATCGATTGACACCTACAGAATGTTGGAAAACTGTACCTTTTTGCTATGTAAGCTTTGGCAATATGGTTCTCTGTAAACTTTCATGCCAATAAAGCATTTGAATTGGAATTGAATTGGAATTGGAGAGAGATAGAGAGAGAAAGAAAGACAATAGGAGAGAAATAAAGAAAGAATGGGCGAGAAAGAAAACTCAGGTTCCTTTTTCTGGGCCTGTGTGGCAGGCTACGTGAGGGATAGGTCGAATTTAAAAGCTAGTTTCTTTTTATGGTATACAATACCTGTCACAGCATGGGCTACTGCACCAGTGCTTCAATCCCTCAATGAAACGTACAGCTTTTACAGAACCCAGTGTCATCAGAACAGTCTCTCACTCTCCCGCCCTCAAGTACGCAGACTGACACGCCGGCAGCCACTGGTACAATGGGTGGCAGAGTCTGGGTGCAGTGTGTTGGTTAAAGCTTCTTATTGCTGTTGTGGCCGTGCTGTGTGAAGGGCATTACTACATGACTTGAGCGTGGGGCAGTCTCGATCCAGTTCCTAGTTAGCCTGGGCCGACAGCAGAAAGCTGGCTCTAATTTGCAGGGAGCTGGCACTAAGAAGTGCATTGTGTGAATGCAAACAGCCGGAGTGGAGCCTCGCCCACTGGGAGCCCATATCAAGAAATCACTCTCCCAACCCTCCCCCACACCCCATGGTTTTAGAACATAAGAACATAAGAAATAGGAGCAGGAGTCGGCCATTCGGCCCCTCGAGCCTGCTCCACCATTCAATAAGATCATGGCCAACCTGATCTTGGCCTCAACTCCATTCTTCTGCCTCTTCCCCATAACCCTTGACTCCCCTGTAGTTCAAACATCTGTCTACCTCAACCTTGAATATATTCACTGACCCAGCCTCCACAATTCTCTGGGGTAGAGAATTGCACAGATTCACGACTCTCTGAGAGAAGAAATTCTTCCTCATCTCTGTTTTAAATGGGCGAGCCCTTATTCTGAAACTATGAGCCCCCCAGTTCTAGATTCCCCCACGAGGGGAAACATCCTCCCTGCATCTACCCTGTCAAGCCCCCTCAGAATATGTTTTAATAAGATCACCTCTCATTCTGCTAAACTCCAATGAGTATAGGCCCAACCTGCTCAACCTTTCTTCATAAGACAACCTCTTCATCCCAGGAATCAACCTCGTGAACCTTCTCTGAACTGCCTCCAATGTAAGTATATCCCACCTTAAATAAGGGGACTAAAACTGTATGCAGTATTCTTGGTGTGGTCTCACCAGCGCCCTGTACAGTTGTAGCAAGACTTCCCTGCTTTTATACTCCATCCCCCTTGAAATAAAGGCCAACATTCCATTTGCCTTCCTAATCACTTGCTGTACCTGCATGCTAACTTTTTCATGCTCGAGGACCCGTAGATCCCTCTGTACCACAGCATTCTGTAGTCTCTCTCCATTTAAATAATATTTTGCTTTTCTATTCTTTATTTATTATTTCTATTATTTAAATGGAGAGAGATTACAAAATGCTACAGTTCAGAGGGACCTGGGGGTCCTTGTGTATGAAACACAAAATGTTAGCAGGCCGGTACAGCAAGTAATCAAAAAGGCAAATGGAATGTTGGCCTTTATTGCAAGGGGATTCGAGTATAAAAGTAGGGAAGTCCTGTTACAACTGTACAGGGCGTTGGTGAGACCACATCTGGAGTACTGCGTACAGTTTTGGTCTCCTTAGTTAAGGAAGGATATACTTGCATTGGAGGCAGTTCAGAGACGATTCACTCGGTTGATTCCTGAGGGGGTTGACTTATGAAGAAAGGTTGAGCAGGTTGGGCCTATACTCATTGGAGTTTAGAAGAATGAGAGGTGATCTTATTGAAACATATAAGATACTGAGGGGGCTTGACAGGGTAGATACAGAGAGGATGTTTCCCCTCATGGGGCAATCTAGAACTAGGGGGCATAGTTTCAGAATAAAGGGTCGCCCTTTTAGAACTGAGATGAGGAGGAATTTCTTCTCTCGGAGGGTCGTAAATCTGTGGAATTCTCTGCCCCAGAGAGCCGTGGAGGCTGGGTCATTAAATACATTTAAGGTGGAGATAGACAGATTTTTGCAAGATAAGGGAGTGAAGGGTTATGGGGAGCGGGCGGGGAAGTGGCTTTGAGCCCAAGATCAGCCATAATCTTATTGAATGGCGGAGCAGGCTCGAGGGGCCAAGTGGCCTATTCCTGCTCCTATTTCTTATGTTCTTATGTTCTTCCTACCAAAGTGGATAACCTCACATTATACTCCATCTGCCAAATTTTTGCCCACTCCCTTAACCTATCTATATCCCTTTGTCCTCCTCACAACTTGCTTTCCCACTTAGCTTTGTATCGTCAGCAAATTTGGCTGCAGTACACTCGGTCCCTTCATCCAAGTCATTAATATAGATTGTAAATAGTTGAGGCCCCAGCACTGATCCCTGTGGCACCCCACTAGTTACCGTTTGCCAACCTGAAAATGACCCATTTATCCCGACTCTCTGTTTTCTATCAGTTAGCCAATCCTCTATCCAATCTAACATTTTACCCCCAACACCATGAGCTCTTAGCTTGTGCAGTAACCTTTTATGTGGCACCTTATCGAATGCCTTTTGGAAATCCAAATACACTACATCTACTGGTTCCCCTTTATCCACCCTGCTCGTTACATCCTCAAAGAACTCTAGTAAATTTGTCAAACACGATTTCCCTTTCATAAAACCATGTTGACTCTGCTTGATTGTATTATGATTGTCTAAGTGTTGGGCTGAATGGCCTGTTTCTGTGCTGTAAGTGCTATGTAACACAGAAGGTGCCAAAGCAAAGGTGGCTGCATTTTTTTGGGTGATAATCACAGCAGCGCTCACTAGTTTTTTTTTAACACACAACAGAAAACCCCTTGTGAGGCTTTTTGCCATTGAGATTTAACAGAGTTGGCCTTCCTGTCACGTGTGGACCCTCTCTGATTGCACAAGCCTTGTTACTTTTCATTCACCGACAGTCAGTCATCTGCGATTCACAAGACGTTAAGGCTTACTTTTTATCGTTCCCCTTTGAGCTGAAGTGTCACAAAGGCCAGGGTGGGGGGGGGCAAGGGAAGCAGAGGGGCGGGAATGGGAGGTGGCAGGGTGACGGGGGGGGGAGGGCCGGTGGGCCGTTTCAATGATTTACTGTAGTCATGGTGACATTTAACGCAGAGCACAAAGGGGAAAGAGTAAAGTGTCTCTGATCTGTGGCCAAAACGGGAACTCCAAAATGTCAGCTTCTGGTGACAGAACTTTTAGTGAGACCAAAACATGCTTTGAGTATTAGAGTATGGTATTGTAGTGGTTATGTTACTACATTTAATGTCACATTCAAAGTACAGGATGTTCACGCCTCACTCCGGAGACTTGTGTACAGAATCCAGGCCTGACACTCCCTCACAAATGAGGGAGTGCTGCACTGTCAGAGGTGCCATCTTTCGGATGAGGCGTTAAACCGAGGCCCCGTCTGCTGTAAAAGATCTCATGGCACTAATTCAAAGAAAAGCAGGGGAATTCTCCTCACTGTCCTGGGCCAATCTTTATCCTTCAACCAACATCACTAAAAAAAAAAACAGATATTTTGGTCATGTATCACTTTGCTGTTTGTGGGATCTTGCTGTGCCCGTATTGGCTGCCGCGTTTCTTGGTTGTGAAGTGCTTTGCGACATCCCGAGGTCGTGAAAGGCGCTATATAAATGCAAGTTCGTTCTTTGTTTCTGTTCTGATGTATGTAAGCGTAGATGTACGTGGGTGATTACCAATCAAAAGCTGGGCACGAGACAGTTCCACCTGTCCACGTGAAGGTTTTATTTTTAACCCCACAGGACACACCCACTGATTTTCCGCTGGGCCCTTTGCAGGGGAAGACCACTCATCTGAAATGTATCTGAGCCGCTGACCACAGTGACCAGCCAGCTTAACTCATCCTCCGAGCACTGGCTAACCCATTCACTCATATTTTCACTCCACCAGGCCCGCGCTGCCTCTCAGTGGATGAGCACATGGCATTGCCTCACCCCTAGCCACAAGACATCCAATAATGACCACTCAAATAATTAGCTGTGCTTTTTCTCTCGCGCCAGGATTCACCTCAGTCCAGGTCATTCATCCAATTAATGTTTGTGGGATCTTGCTATGCACACATTGGCTGCTGCATTTGCCTACATAACTATAGTCACTGCACTTCAAAGCAGTTCATTGTGTGTGACGCTATTTGGGACTCTTGTGTGAGATATGTAAGGCGCTGTATCTGCCAGATATCTGCGCTCCTCCAACTCTGGCCTCTTGAGCATCCCTGATTTTCATCGCTCCGCCATTGCCAGCCGTGCCTTCAGCTGCCAAGTCCCTAAGCTCTGGAATTCTCTCCCTAAACCTCTCCAACTCTCTTTCCTCCTTTAAGATGCTCCTTAAAGTCTACCTCTTTGATCAAGCTTTTGGTCATCTGCCCTAATAGCTCTTTATGTGGCTCGGTGTCAAATTTTGTCTGATTAGGCTCTTGTGAAGCACCTTGGGACGTTTTACCACGTTAAAGGCACTATATAAATATAAGTTGTTGTTGTTGTCTACAGGGTAAGGGTAGCCTAGTGGTTATGGTACTGGATTAATGTCCCCGAGGTTGTGAGTTCAGATCCCAGAAGGGTAAGTTGGAAAGTGAGTTCAATGAATGTGGTCCCTTGTGAGTTAGCATGAGAAATATAACCATGAAAGCTTCTATTTCATTGTAAAAACCCAACTGGTTCACTAATGGAAACCTGCCACCCTACCTGGTCTGGCCCACATGTAACTCCTGTCTCACATTATGTGGTTGACTCTGAAGTGGCCTAGCACACCATCCAGTTAGAAAAGAAGTTATATAAAAGTAGGCCCAGATTGGCAATAAATGTGGCCTAGCCACATCCTGAGAACAACTACCTGCTGTGTCTTACATATTCAGGGACAGTATTACATTGAATCAACAGCACACCAGTCTATGCTGGTGTATATACTGCACACAGGCCTCCTCCCACTCTAATGACCACTTCCCACCCTGCCGCCCTATCGCTCTCTTCCATTCTCCCTTATGTATGCTAACTGCTTCAACCACTCCGTGTGGCAGCAAGTTCCACATTCTCATCACTCTCTGGGTGAGGAGATTCTTTATTAGGTCTATTAGTGGCTATCTTATATTTTTGCCACCATGTTCTGGACTCACCCACAAGTGGAAACAGTTTCTCCATATCCACCCTATTGAACCCTTCATAATTGTTAAAGACCTCTATCAGGTCTCCTCTTAGTCTTCTCTTTTACAGAGAAACAAGTCCCAGGATGCTCAATCTTTTCTGAATGCTATAATCTCACAATTCTGGGAACATCCTTATAAATCTTTTCTGCACTTTCTCCAGTGCTTCAATATCCTTTGTGTAGTCTGGCGACCAGAACTGCACAAACTACTCCAAGGGTGGCCTAACCAAGGTACTAGAACTACACCAGAAAATGCTGGAAAAACTCAGCAGGTCAGGCAACATCCGTGGACAGAAATTTGAGTTGACGTTTCGGGTCGAACCCTTCTTCAAAACTGGAAAGAAAAGATAGATCGGAGGCAGGGCTGCGATCGGACAAAAGAATAAAAGAAACAAAAGAAGTAAAAAAGAGACAATAAAAGGTGTTAGAAGCTAGACGAGATGGTAATAGGCTGAGATTGGGTGTAAAGTGTACTGGCAGGGCAAGAGATAGCTGCCAGGTGTGAGAGCGAAACAAAAGGAAAGGGGGGGGGGGAAAGGAGTGGAAAAATTACAAGAAAAAATGAAATAGGGGCCGAGGTTATGATCTGAAATTGTTGAACTCGATATTGAGTCCGGAAGGCTGCAGAGTGCCTAATCGGAAGATGAGGTGCTGTTCCTCGAGTTTACGTTGAGCTTCCGTGGAACAATACAAGAGGCCAAGGACGGTGAGGTCAGAGTGGGAATGGAGCGGTGAATTAAAATGACAGCCGACCGGAAGCTCGGGGTCACCCTTACGGACTGAACAGAGGTGTTCCGCAAAGCGGTCACCCAATCTGCATTTGGTCTCCCCAATGTAGAGGAGACCGCATCGTGAGCAGCGAATACAGTATACTAGATTGCGAGAAGTACAAGTAAATCGCTGTTTCACCTGGAAGGGGTGTTTGGGGCCCTGGACAGTGGGAAGGGGGGAGGTATAGGGGCAGGTGTTACATCTCCTCCGCTTGCACGGGAAGGTGCCAGGCGAAGGGGAAGGTCTGTTTGGGGTGATAGAGGAGTGGAATAGGGTGTCTCGGAGGGAGTGGTCCCTGCGGAATGCTGAAAGGGGAGGGGAGGGGAAGATACGTTTGGTGGTGGGATCACTTTGGAGGTAGCGGAAATGCCAGAGGAAGATCCGTTGAATGTGGAATGTGGTGGTACTAGTGTTTGGTTCACTGCCACACCTCTTCTAGGAATGCCTACCTTGAAGAAGTTCTGCTCTTCTCTTCGACGGGATCTCCGTTTGGCTCTTCAACCTTGTTCATCTTCATTACTTTCAGTTTCCCTTCTCGTGTTTGATCAGGTATCTGCCAAGACTCGGTTTCACAGCCACATCATTTTCCTCAGCAACTGTCTCCGGTTCCGACTTATTCCACGTGGATTCCAACTAAAACGGAGGAGATGTAACACCTGCCCCTATACCTCCCCCCTTCCCACTGTCCAGGGCCCCAAACACCCCTTCCAGGTGAAACAGCGATTTACTTGTACTTCTCGCAATCTAGTATACTGTATTCGCTGCTCACGATGCGGTCTCCTCTACATTGGGGAGACCAAACGCAGATTGGGTGACCGCTTTGCGGAACACCTCCGTTCAGTCCGTAAGGGTGACCCCGAGCTTCCGGTCGCCTGTCATTTTAATTCAACGCTCCATTCCCACTCGGACCTCACCGTCCTTGGCCTCTTGTATTGTTCCACGGAAGCTCAACGTAAACTCGAGGAACAGCACCTCATCTTCTGATTAGGCACTCTGCAGCCTTCCGGACTCAATATCGAGTTCAACAATTTCAGATCATAACCTCGGCCCCTATTTCATTTTTTCTTGTAATTTTTCCACTCCTTTCCCCCCCCCCCCTTTCCTTTTGTTTCGCTCTCACACCTGGCAGTTATCCCTTGCCCTGCCAGTACACTTTACACCCAATCTCAGCCTATTACCATCTCGTCTAGCTTCTAACACCTTTTATTGTCTCTTTTTTACTTCTTTTGTTTCTTTTATTCTTTTGTCCGATCACAGCCCTGCCTCCAATCTATCTTTTCTTTCCAGTTTTGAAGAAGGGTTCGACCCGAAACGTCAACTCAAATTTCTGTCCACGGATGTTGCCTGACCTGCTGAGTTTTTCCAGCATTTTCTGTTGTTATTTCGGATTTCCAACATCCGCAGTATTTTGCTATCGTACTAGAACTACACACCCATCTCCTGCTCCTGATCGCTAGTCAGTGATTCATGGTCACTTTCAATGCATTCAAATTCTTAAACTACTCATGCTGGTCTTTGTAGTCATAATCTCTGGATTATTAATGGATTACTAGTTCAGTAACATAATCAGTACACTACACATATATGAGAGAGAGATGGAGAGAATGATCAGTAATGAAGAGAGAGAGAGAATGATAGTGATGGAGAGAGAGAGAGAGAGAATGATCAGTAATAGAGAGAGAGAGAGAGAGATCAGTATTGAAGAGTCTGAGTGAGCGGACCTGTGGGAGGAACGGAGTCGGAGGCCGGGGATATAGGCAGCGCGGAGCAGAGCCCTGGGAGTCTGAGTGAGCGGACTACCTGCGAGGGAGAGTCGGCAAGCGACACAATGAAGGAGTGATGTCAGAATTCAAAGGTGTCGCTGGCACAAGGGAGCTGAGAGCTGAGGACAGGTTGAGTATTTGTGGTAAGTTTTTTTTAATCTGTTTTCACTATATTTCTGCTCAGTAGTTCATAGCCTATCTAATAGAGGGAGGTGCTGATTGGTGGGTAGCTGTTGAGTGTTTCTTGTTAAGTTTATTTCTGAAAATTACCTCCATAGTCTGGTAAATAGAGGCATGGCAGGGCAGCTCAGTCCCGTGATTTGCACATCCTGTGCCAGGTGGGATATCCTGGACGCTTCCTGCAGCCTGGACAACCACATGTACAGGAAGTGTCGCCAAATGCAGCAACTCGAGTTCTGGGTTTCAGAGCTTGAGCTGCAGCTGGAGTCACTACAGTGCATCCGCAAGGCTGAGAAATACTTGGAAAGCACATTATAGAAGTGGTCACCCCGCAGCCTCAGAACGTGCCAGGCAGAGAGACCAGCAGAGAAGGAGGACCAGGCAAGTAGGGCAGGAATCCCCAGTGTGGACGCAGACGTGACTCCAGGATGGTATGTTGCCTCCCTGGTGCCAGGGTCAAGGATGTCACTGAGCGGCTGCAGGACACTCAGAGGGGAGGGTGAACAGCCAGAGGTTGTTGTACAGATCGGTACCAACGACATAGGCAGAAAGAGGGACGAGGTCCTGCAGGCAGACTATAGGGAGCTAGGAAAGAGATTAAAAAGCAGGACCTCAAAGGTAGTGATCTCCGGGTTACTCCCGGTGCCACGTGCTAGTGACTACAGGAATAGGAGGATAGAACAGATGAATGCGTGGCTGGAGAGATGGTACAGGAGGGACGGCTTTAGATTCCTGAGGCACTGGGACCATTTCTGGGGAAGGTGGGACCTGTACAAGCCGGACGGGTTACACCTCAACAGAGCCGGGACCAATATTCTCGCGGGGAGGTTTGCTAGTGCTGTTGGGGAGGGTTTAAACTAGCTTGGTATGGGGATGGGCACCAGCATATAGGAGTGGAGGGGAAGAGTGGGGTGCATGGAACAGTGAGTGTGTTGGATGGTACCAGAGGGAAAGGTAGTGCTTGAGGCGGAAGTAGTACCATATTAGATAGGATCAGGCTAAGAAAGACTATGAAAAATTCAAAAATGGGTTTAGAATACATGTACGTAAACGCACAAAGTGTGGTGAATAAGGTTGGTGAGCTACTAGCACAATTAGCCATGTGGCAATATGATGTTGTGACAATAACGGAAATGTGGTTTAAAAATGGTGAGGACTGGGCATTTAATATTCAAGGGTACAAGGTGTTCAGAAAAGACAGGGAAGGTAAAAAGGGAGGTGGAGTGGCAGTGCTGATTAAGGAAGACATTGTAGTGTTGGAAAGGGAGGATGTTCTTGAGGGGACAAGGACAGAATCCATTTGGTTAGAGTTGAGGAGCAAAAAGGGTATGATCACACTATTGGGGGTATTCTACAGGCCCCCAAATAGTGAGAGGGAGGTAGAGGAGCAAATCTGCAGGGAAATCGCAGAGATATGCAAGAGCTATAGAGTGGTGATATTGGGGGACTTTAATTACCCAAATATCGATTGGGATAATGCTAGGGTAAAGGGAAAGGAGGGGGAGGAATTTCTGAAATGTGTTCAGGAGAATTTCCTTGACCAGTATGTTCTTGGCCCAACTAAGGAGGCTTTGCTGGATCTGGTGCTGGGGAATGAGGTGGGCCAGAACAACCAAGTGTCTGTGGGAGAACACTTGGGTACGAGTGATCATCGTATCATAAGGTTAGATTAGCAATGGAGAGGAGCAAGGAACAATCTAGAGTGGAACTTCTAAACTGGAATAGGGCTAACTTCAATGGGATGCGAAAGGATCTAGCCAGGGTAAAATGGAACCAAAGACTGACAGGAAAAACTGTAACGGAACAATGGGTGATCTTTGAGGAGATGTTCCAAGTACAGGCTAGGTACATTCCAACAAGAGGGAAGGGTAAGGGAACAAAAGCAAGGGCTCCTTGGATAACGAGGGAGATAGAGAAGATGATGAAACAAAAAAAGAGGGTGTATGATGAATGTCAGGTGAATTCTTCAAGGGAGAACCAGACCAAATACAATAAGAGAGGGGAAGTGAAGATGAAAATAAGATTGGCAAAGAGAGAATATGAGAGTAGAATAGAGTCATAGAGTCATAGAGTCATAGAGTAATACAGCACGGATAGAGGCCCTTCGGCCCATCGTGTCCATGCCGGCCATCAAGCCCTGTCTAATCTAATCCCATATTCCAGCATTTGGCCCGTAGCCTTGTATGCTATGGCATTTCAAATGCTCATCCAAATGCTTCTTAAATGTTGTGAGGGTTTCTGCCTCCACAACCCTTTCAGGCAGTGAGTTCCAGACTCCAACCACCCTCTGGGTGAAAAAGTTCTTTCTCAAATCCCCTCTAAACCTCCCGCCCTTTACCTTGAATCTATGCCCCCTAGTTATTGACCCCTCTACTAAGGGGAAAAGCTCCTCAGCATCCATCCTATCTATGCCCCTCACAATTTTGTACACCTCAATCATGTCCCCCCTCAGCCTCCTCTGCTCCAAGGAAAACAAACCCAATCTGCCCAGTCTCTCTTCATAGCTGAAGCGCTCCAGCCCTGGTAACATCCTGGTGAACCTCCTCTGCACCCTCTCTAACGCGATCACATCTTTCCTGTAGTGTGGCGACCAGAACTGCACACAGTATTCCAGCTGTGGCCTAACCAGTGTTTTATACAGCTCCATCATAACCTCCTTGCTCTTATATTCTATGCCTCGGCTAATGAAGGCAAGTATCCCATATGCCTTTTTTACCACCTTATCCACCTGTTCCGCCGCCTTCAGGGATCTGTGTACCTGCACACCCAGATCCCTCTGACCCTCCGTCTTGCCTAGGGTCTTTCCCTTCATTGTGTATTCCCTTGCCTTGTTAGACCCCCCAAAGTGCATCACCTCGCACTTTTCCGGGTTAAATTCCATTTGCCACTGTTCCGCCCATCTGACCAACCCATCTATATCGTTCTGCAGACTGAGGCTACCCTCCTCGCTATTTACCACCCTACCAATTTTAGTATCATCCGCGAATTTACTGATCATACCCTTTACATTCATATCCAAGTCATTAATGTAGACCACAAACAGCAAGGGACCCAGCACCGATCCCTGTGGTACCCCACTGGCCACAGGTTTCCAGTCACAAAAACAACCTTCGACCATCACCCTCTGCCTTCTGCCACTAAGCCAGTTTTGTATCCAATGTGCCAAGGCAACCTGGATTCCATGGGCTCTTACCTTCTTGACCAGTCTCCTGTGCGGGACTTTATCGAAGGCCTTACTGAAATCCATGTATACCACATCCACTGCGTTACCCTCATCCACACACCTAGTCACCCCCTCAAAAAATTCAATCAAATTAGTCAGACATGATCTTCCCTTGACAAAGCCATGTTGACTATCCCTGATTAATCCTTGCCTCTCCAAGTGGAGAGGGGATGGCGGTTAACATAAAAGGGAACCCAAAAATCTTCTACCGGCATGTAAACAGTAAGCGGGTAGTAAGAGGCAGGGTGGGGCCTATTAGGAACAAAGAAGGTGATATATGTTTAGAGGCTAGAATACTCAATGAGTACTTTGTATCAGTGTTTACTCAGGAGGTGGATGCTGACAAAATATCGGTAGCAGTGGAAAAGGTAGAAGCAATGGAAGGGGTGAAAATTGATTGACAGGATGTACTAGAAAGGCTGGGTATGCTTAGAGTGGATAAGTCACCTGGTCCAGATGGCTTGCATCCCAGGTTGCTAAGGGAATTGGGGGAGGAGACAGCGGAAGGGCTTGCCATAATTTTCCAATCTTCCCTAGATGCGGGGGAGGTGCCTGAGGATTGGAAAGTGGCAAATGTGGCACCATTGTTCAAGAAAGGGTGTAAGGCCTGTAATGTATATACCTTTAAGGGGGGAACTATCTTTTACAGCTCATGTATACTGCAGTACCGGCAGTGACCACACCTGTATATAGCACTGAGTAGTAATCTGTACAGATCAGTTCCAGTGTGAGCCACGTTGAGTAAACACCTGTTGTACCGTTCTCCTGCAGTCTGTGTCTTATTATACACGGACACAACATTGGCGACAAGGCAAGTTCGAACCTACCTGCAACTCTGCATCACCTCCCGGGGATTCATTCCTGGAGATCAGTGGATTGGAGGTCAAGGCCAGAGACTCGGGCGTCGACCACAGGCAACCGCCCAGTCATCCAGCAGAGACTCGAGAATTGCGGGGGAGGCTTTCGAGAGCCAGGCTTGGCTTTCCAGTCGAGGTGGTCCAGCGAAACGGGCTGGCAACAGGTAGTGCGCAGACCCTTCCCGGACAGCGGCGGGCTAGAGCCCGACCGAGCGGCACAGCAAAGGGCCGAGCAGTGTCGACGGGGGAGAGAGAGAGAGGGTAGAGTGCACAGGGCGCAGCCAGTGTTCAGGGGCCGAGCAGCATCGAAGAGAGGGAGAGAGAGACGCGCAGAAACCCGCGAGGCGCCACCATTGCCACGAGGACCGCCGAGAGCGGCGTTAGCAGCAGCGCAGGAGAAGCGCAAAAAACCTACAGGGCACCGCCATTGCCACGAGAACCGCCGGGAGAGGCGTTGGCAGCAGCGGGGGAGGAAGGAAAGCACGGGAGACGCCATTTTAAGCCATTGGGAGACGCCATTTTAAACCACACCCAAAATGCCGAAGAGTGGCAGTATCACCGCATTTGACAATGAAGTCGAAGATTGGACTACATATGTCGAACGAATAGAGGTATACTGCAAGGCAAATGAGGTGTCAGATGACAAGAAAGCGTCGGTATTGTTAAATTTAATGGGTGCAAAGACGTATGATTTATTACGAAATCTAGTAACCCCAACGAAGCCAATGGAAAAGAGTTTTGAAGGCATAGTAACGATACTACAGGAACATTTAAACCCCACACCGCTGCTGATAGCAGAAAGATTCAAGTTTCACAAACGGAACCAGCATAAGGATGAAAGCAATGCTGATTATTTAACAGAACTGCGCAAACTATCGAAACACTGCCAGTTTGGAGCGGGACTGGCAGATACCTTAAGGGACAAGTTTGTGTGTGGGCTTCAAAGTGAAGGAACCCAGAAATGGCTTTTATCTGAAAAGGACCTTACGCTGGAAAAGGCTTTCAGCATTGTGGTATCATATGAAGCAGCAGCACGGGGCGCTGCAGAGATACAACAGAGACCGCAAGAATATGGCACAAACGAAATGTCATATGGAACAGAGAAGTGCTATCGCTGCGGCAGAACAACACACGACCAGAATGATTGCTGGTTCAAAGACAAAGTGTGCAGACAGTGTGGAAAAGTAGGACACATAGCACGAGTCTGCAGGTCGGGAAAGAAAACCAGCAATAAGAAACCTACCAAAGAAAAGTACAAGAAGGTACATAAGATGACGGAGAATAGTTCAGACGAACAAAAGAGTGATAACGACTCCGAAAGCAGGGAACTGAGTTGTCTGAAACTACATAATGTGATCACAACGGAGGATCACCGAACCATTTGGGTCACTCTCAAGATAGCAGGAGTCCAGGTAAAGATGGAATTGGACACAGGATCAGCCCTAACAGTCATAAACCGATGGGACTATGAGCGGCTATTCTCACACATACCCTTGAGAGACACAAAAATTATTTTGAAGACGTACACGGGGCAAAAAGTCTACCCCAAAGGAAAAATAAGGGTGACCATTATATATAACGGTAAGGAAACACCAAAACTAGACCTGTATGTATTGCAAGATGGAGGACCACCATTACTGGGACGTGAATGGATCCGGAAAATACAACTGGATTGGCATTCCATACAGGCACTGACTGTGGCTGACAAAAAGAATGACGACGTCACACCTGGGCGACTGTCAAAGATCCTAACTGACGCGAAAGAAGTGTTCCAGCAAGGACTCGGAACACTAAAAGGCATGACAGCGACGATTAAAATCGAAGAAAACGCAAGCCCAAAATTTTTTAAGGCCAGACCAGTACCTTATGCGATCCGCCCAGCCGTCGAAGCAGAGCTGGAGAGTCTGGAACGTTCAGGTGTACTGTCCAAGGTAGACTGGAGTGAGTGGGCTACACCCATCGTCCCTGTGATGAAAAAGTCGTTGAGCAGCACGCCTGGGGAACCAAGGAAGGTTCGCATCTGTGGGGACTTTAAGGTAACAGTGAACCCGGTCCTTCACACCGTACAATACCCACTTCCACTTCCGCGGATTGAAGATATTTTCGCCTCGCTATCTGGAGGGAAACGCTTCACTAAGATTGATCTGGCCCAGGCGTATCTGCAAATGGAGGTAGAAGAAGCATCAAAAAAATACCTCACAATCAACACCCATAAAGGTCTCTACCAATACAACCGGCTGGTATTCGGGGTAGCATCAGCTCCGGCCATTTGGCAGAGGGCAATGGAACAAGTCCTGCAAGGGATCCCAGGGACCCAGTGTTATTTGGACGACATCCTGGTCACGGGCGAAAATGACAGTGATCACCTTGCCAACCTGGAGCAGGTGCTCACTAGATTGCAGGAATATGGGCTCCGAGCTAACCGCCCCAAATGCGAGTTTTTTAGAAAACAGATCTTGTATTGTGGCCACGTTATCGATAAAGAGGGGTTACATAAGTCCCCAGAGAAGATTGAGGCAGTAGTCAAGGCTCCAGCACCGGAAAATGTGTCACAACTGAGGTCGTTCCTCGGGCTGGTAAACTACTACCATAAGTTCTTGCCAAATTTGTCTACAATACTACACCCACTGAACACCCTACTGCAAACTGGGGTGCCATGGAAGTGGAGTGACGAATGTAGACGAGCTTTCCAGAAGAGCAAAACACTAATCACATCGAAAGAGGTATTAGCCCATTACAACCCAGCATTACCAATTCGGTTGGCATGTGATGCGTCACCCTACGGCATTGGAGCGGTGCTGTCACACAAATTCTCGGACGGCTCAGAGAGGCCAATAGCCTTTGCGTCACGATCACTAACCTCAGCCGAGCGTAACTACGCCCAGATTGACAGGGAGGCCCTCAGCCTAGTGTGGGGAGTGAAAAAGTTCAATCACTATCTGCACGGGCAGAAATTCACCTTGCTGACTGATCACCAGCCTCTTGTCTCCATTTTTAATCCGAAGAAGGGCGTTCCGGTGATGACTGCACAACGACTACAAAGATGGTCACTTTTTCTAGGGGCGCACCACTATGAGATTGAATATAAGGGCACGAAACAGCATGGAAATGCTGATGGGCTATCACGCTTGCCACTGCCTACTGCGGAGGAAGCACCAGCAGTGGATCCTGTCGAAATATTCCATTCGACTATAGTTGAATACCTACCGGTAACTAACGCTTGTATCGAAAAGGAAACCCGAAATGACCCGACACTCTCTCGGGTATATGATTTGACGGTGAAGGGATGGCCAGCACATGGCGGCTCACTGTTGCCAGCATTCTCGACAAGGAGAGAACAGCTGTCAGTGTGCCGGGGGGCCTTGATGTGTGGATCCCGAGTGGTAATTCCACCCAAGTTAAGGGATAGAGTGCTGAATGAGCTTCATGAGGGTCATCTGGGAGGGGTAAAAATGAAAAGCCTAGCCAGGGCTTATGTGTGGTGGCCGGGAATCGATAAACAAATCGAGGACCTGACCAAGAGTTGCTCAGGATGCCAGAAAGTCCAAAATGCACCACCACAGACCCCTCTACACCCATGGGAGTGGCCCTCATGTCCATGGCAACGCGTGCATATTGATTTTGCTGGTCCATTCATGGACTCAATGTTTTTAATAGCCGTGGATGCGCACTCGAAATGGCCTGAGGTCATCAAAATGTCCTCCACCACCACGGAGAAAACTATTGCAGTCCTACGGACCATTTTTGCCAGGAATGGCTTGCAGAACAGATTTGCTCCGACAACGGACCACAGTTTGTGTCCGAAGAGTTCCGGAGGTTCTTGAAAAAGAATGGGGCAAGGCATTACACATCCGCCCCGTATCATCCAGCCACAAATGGATTGGCTGAGAGGTTCGTACAAACCTTTAAGAAGGCAATAAAGGCTATGTACAATGACAACATTCCGCTGCAGCACAAGGTGGACAATTTCCTGTTCGCCTACCGGAATGCGACACATGCAGCCACCAACCAGGCCCCAGCCATGATGTTCTTTAACCGAAGGTTAAGATCTCGCCTGGATTTGCTCAGACCAAACGTACGAAGAGATGTTGAGAGTAAGCAATTCCAGCACATCCATGAGAAGCCAACAAGGAGCTTCAATGTAGGGCAACCAGTCTTGGCCCGCGACTACCGAACAGAAAAATGGCAGCCAGGAACAATATGCACACGGCAGGGCCCACTAATGTACACAGTGGACGTTGGGGAGAGCATCGTGAGACGCCATGCTGACCAGATCCTAGAATCACAGGAACAAGTCAACCCCATGCCTCGCCTATACGTACCTGGTGATGAACCCGACATACAGGTCGCATCTACCCCAGAAACAGTAGCATCGGAAGCTGATGAACCAACCGACGACAGGGGGCCAGAATCACCTCCGCACCAAGAGCAAGACACTCGGGAAAGGCGCTATCCAGAAAGGATCAGGAAGCCTCCCCAAAGACTGAATATATAAATAGACTATTTTCAGCTAATGTTGCATGTTAAAAGTGTTAATTGTAATTAGTTTGATATTTAATTGTTAAATGAGTGTTATGGTACTGTTAATCTAAAAGGGGAGGCATTGTAATGTATAACTATCTTTTACAGCTCATGTATACTGCAGTACTGGCAGTGACCACACCTGTATATAACACTGAGTAGTAATCTGTACAGATCAGTTCCAGTGTGAGCCACGTTGAGTAAACACCTGTTGTACCGTTCTCCTGCAGTCTGTGTCTTATTATACATGGACACAACAAGGCCAATCCTAGTAACTACAGGCCGGTCAGTTTAACATCAGTGGTGGGTAAAGTTTTAGAAACAATTATCAAGGAAAAAATTAACGGGCACTTGGAGAGGTTTAAGCTAATTAAGGGGAGCCAACACGGATTTGCGGATTCATAAAAAGCAGATCGTGTTTGATTAATCTAATTGAATTTTTTGATGAAGTAACAGGGAGGATTGATGAAGGGGATGCAATGGATGTTGTCTACATGGATTTTCGGATGGCGTTTGACAAAGTACCACATCGAAGGCTGGTTAACAAAATTGAGGCTCATGGAATAGGTGGGTCAGTGGCAGCTTGGATAAGGAATTGGCTTAAGGACAGAAAACTGCAAGTTGTGGTAAATGGCTGTTTTTCAGACTGGAGGATGGTAGACAGTGGATGCAGGGCGGATGTTTCCCCTGGCTGGGGGGTCTAAAATGAGGAGTCACAGTCTCAGGGTACGGGGTAGGGCATTTATGACTGAGATGAGGAGAAATTTCTTCACTCAGAGGGTGGTGAACCTATGGAATTCTCTTCCACAGACAGCTGTGAAGGCTAAGTCACTGAATATATTTAAGAAGCAGATAGATAGCTTTCTAGACACAAAAGGCATCAAGGGATATGGGGAGAGAGCGGGAATATGGTATTGAGATAGAGGATCAGCCATGATCATGTTGAATGGCGAAGCAGGCTCGAAGGCCTGAACGGCCGACTCCTGCTCCTATTTTTCTATGTTTCTATGTTTTCCCAAGGGTCAGTGCTGGGGCCACTACTTTTTTTGATATATATATAAATGACCTGGATATTGAAATACAGAGTAGAATTTCTAAATTTGCCGATGACACCAAACTTGGGGGTTTGGCAAACAGTGATGATGATGCCAATTGACTACAACAGGACATTGAAAGGCTAGCAGAATGGGCAAACAAGTGGCAGATGGAATTTAATACAAAGAAGTGTGAGGTGATGCATTTTGGCAGAAGGAACAGGGAGAGGCAATATACACTTAATGACACAGTTTTAAAGTGTGTGCAGGGACAGAGGGACCTGGGAGTTAATGTGCATAGGTCCCTGAAGGTGGTGGGACATATTGAGAGAGTGGTTAGCAAAGCATATGGGATCTTGGGTTTCATAAATAGAGGTATTGAGTACAAAAGTAGAGAAGTTATGCTGAACCTTTATATAGTGCTGGTTAGGCCATAACTGGAGTATTACATCCAGTTCTGGTCACCACACTTTAGGAAGGATGTGAAGGCACTTGAGAGGGTGCAGAGGAGATTTACCAGAATTGTTCCGGGGATGGGGGACCTTAGCTACAAGGACAGGTTG
This sequence comes from Somniosus microcephalus, assembly GCF_052327205.1. NCBI lineage: Eukaryota > Metazoa > Chordata > Chondrichthyes > Squaliformes > Somniosidae > Somniosus > Somniosus microcephalus. The sequence continues at coordinate 230,855,931 of NC_140995.1, forward strand.
GAGAAGCTGGACTTGTTTTCATTAGAGCAAAGGAGTTTGAGGGGTGATTTGATAGAGGTGTACAAGATTATGACGGGTTTGGATAGGCTAGACGGGGAAAGGCTGTTCCCACTAGTTGATGGTACAAGGACTAAGGGACACATTTAAGATTTTGGGCAAGAGATACAGAGGGGATGTCAGGAAAAACTTTTTTACGCAGCGAGTGGTGAGGCCCTGGAACTTGCTGCCGATGGAAGTGGTGGAAGCGGAGACAATGTTTTCAAAAGGAGACTGGATAGGCACTTGAGCGAAATAAACTTGCAGGGCTACGGGGATAGAGCGGGGGAATGGAACTGACTTGATTACTCTACAGAGAGCCGGCACGGACTCGATGGACCGAATGGCCTCCTTCTGTGCCGTTATGACTCTATAGAAACATAGAAACATAGAAGATAGGAGCAGGAGTAGGCCATTCGGCCCTTCGAGCCTGCTCCGCCATTCAATGAGATCATGGCTGATCATCCAAACTCAGTACGCTGTCCCTGCCTTCTCCCCATATCCCTTGATCCCTTTAGCCTTAAGAAATATATCTAACTCTTTCTTGAATACACTTAATGAACTGGCCTCCACCGCCCTCTGTGGCAGAGAATTCCATAGGTTCACCACTCTCTGGGTGAAGAAATTCCTCCTCATTTCAGTCCTAAATGGCTTACCCCTTATCCTTAGACTATCAACCCTGGTTCTGGACTCCCCAGCCATCAGAAACATCCTTCCTGCATCTAGTCTGTCCAGGCCTGACAGAATTTATAGGTTTCGATGAGATCCCCTCTCAATCTTCTAAACTCCAGTGAGTATAAGCCCAATCGACACAATCTCTCCTCATACGTCATTCCTGCCATCCCAGGTATCAGCCTGGTGAATCTTCGCTGAACTCCTTCCATGGCAAGAACGTCCTTCCTCAGGTAAGGTGATCAAAACTGCACACAATACTCAAGGTGTGGTCTCACCAAGGCCCTGTACAACTGCAGCAAGACATCCTTGTTCCTGTACTCAAACCCTCTTGCTATGAAGGCCAACATACCATTTGCCTTCTTAACCGCCTGCTGCACCTGCATGCTTACCTTCAGCGACTGGTGCACAAGAATACCCAGATCTCTTTGCACTTCCCCTTCTCCCAATCTATTGCCATTCAAATAATAATCTGCCTTCCTGTTTTTGCCACCAAAGTGGATAACCTCACATTTATCCACATTATAGTGCATTTGCCATGTTTCTGCCCAATCACCCAACCTGTCCAAATCGTACTGGAGTTTCACGACATCCTCCTCACAGCATACCCTCCCACCCAGCTTTGTGTCGTCTGCAAATTTGGAGATATTACATCCAATTCCCTCGTCCAGATCATTAATATATATTGTGAACAGCTGGGGTCCTAGGACCGATCCTTGCGGTACCCCACTAGTCACTGCCTGCCACTCGGAAAACGACCCGTTTATTCCAACTCTTTGCTTTCTGTCCGCCAACCAGTTCTCTATCCAAGTCAATACCTTGCCCCCAATCCCATGTGCCTTAATTTTGCACGCTAATCTCTTATGCGGGACCTTATCGAAAGCCTTCTGAAAGTCCAAATACAGCACATCCACTGATTCTCCCTTATCTGTTTTACCAGTTACATCCTCCAAAAATTCCAGTAGATTAGTGAAGCATGATTTACCTTTTGTAAATCCATGTTGACTTTGTCCGATCCAGTCACTGCTTTCCAAGTGCTCTGCTATTACATCTTTTATAATGGACTCTAGCATTTTCCCCACTACCGATGTCAAGCTTACCGGTCTATAATTCCCCGCCTTTTCTCTACCACCTTTTTTGAATAGTGGGGTAACATTAGCTACCCGCCAATCCATGGGTACCGTTCCAGAGTCTATCGAGTTCTGGAAGATGACCAGCAATGCATCTACTATTTCTAGGGCCACTTCCTTAAGTACCCTGGGATGTAGATTATCAGGCCCTGGGGATTTATCGGCCTTCAGTCCCATCAATTTTCCTAACACCATTTCCCTACAAATACTGATTTCTTTCAGTTCCACCCTTTCATCAGACCCTATGTTCCCCGGCATCTCTGGGAGGTTATTTGTGTCCTCCTTTGTGAAGACGGAACCAAAATATGTATTTAGTTGGTCTGCCATTTCTTTGTTCCCCATTATAAATTCCCCCGATTCTGACTGCAAGGGACCTACGCTTGACTTCACCAATCTTTTTCTCTTCACATATCTATAAAAGCTTTTACAGTCAGTTTTTATGTTCCCTGAAAGCTTACTCTCATATTCTATTTTCCCTTTCTTAATTAATCCCTTTGTCCTCCTTTGTTGAATCCTAAACTGCTCCCAATCCTCAGGATTATTGCTTTTTCTGGCCAATTTATATGCCCCCTCCTTGGACCTTATGCTATCCCTAATTTCCCTTGTTAGCCACGGTTGGGTCACCTTTTTTGTTTTATTTTTATGCCAAACTGGGATGAACAAATTCTGTGGTTCATCCATTCGGTCTTTGAATGTTTGCCATTGCCTATCCACCGTCAACCCTTTGAGTGCCATTCCCCAATCAATCCTACCCAACTCGCTCCTCAGACCATCGTAGTTTCCTTTATTTAAATTGAGGACCCTAGTCTCCAAGTCAACTACTTCATTCTCCATCTTAATGAAGAATTCGATCATATTATGATCGCTCCGACCCAAGGGGCCTCTTACAACAAGATTGCTAATTAATCCTTCCTCGTTACATAATACCCAGTCTAAGATGGCCTGATCTCTGGTTGGTTCCTCGACATATTGGTCCAGGAAACCATCCCGTAAACACTCCAGGAATTCCTCCTCCACAGTATTGTTACTAATTTGGTTGGCCCAATCTATATGTACATTAAAGTCACCCATGGTGACTGCTGTGCCCTTATTGCATGCTTCTTTAATTTCCCTTTTAATGCCATCCCCAACCTCCGCCTTACTGTTTGGAGGTCTATAAACCACTCCCACTAACGTTTTTTTCCCCTTAGTATTTCTCAATTCTACCCATACAGATTCCACCTCATCAGAGCTAATATCCTTCATTACAATTGTGTTAATCCCTTCTTTAACCAGTAATGCTACCCCACCTCCCTTTCCTTTTTGCCTATCTTTCCTGAATATCGAATACCCCTGGATGTTGAGTTCCCAGTCCTGGCCTTCCTTGAGCCATGTTTCTGTAATCCCAACTAAATCGTATTTGTTTACTTCTATTTGCGCAGCCAATTCATCCACCTTATTACAAATGCTCCTCGCATTAAGACACAAAGCCTTCAGGCTTGTTTTTTTAATGCTCTTAGACCTATTAGAATTATTATTTACTGTGGCCATGTTTGATTTAAACCGTTGATTTCTCTGACTGCCACTTTTGTTTTTCTCCTTCCTATCTTTTGCTTTTATCCTCGTTTCCCTTCCCTCTGTCTCCCTGCTCAGGTTCCCAACCCCCTGCCATTTTAGTTTAAACCCTCCCCCACAGCACTAGCAAACACTCCCCCTAGGACATTGGTTCCAGCCCTGCCCAGGTGCAAACCGTCCGGTTTGAACTGGTCCCACCTCCCCCAGAACCGGTTCCAATGTCCCAGGAACTTGAATCCCTCCCCCTGGCACCATTCCTCTAGCCACGTATTCATCTGAAGTATCCTTCTATTTCTACTCTGACTAGCACGTGGCACTGGAGCAATCCTGAGATTACTACCTTTGAGGTCCTGTTTTTTAATTTATCTCCTAACTCCCTATATTCCGCTTTTAGGACCTCATCCCGCTTTTTACCTATATCGTTGGTGCCTATATGCACCACGACAACTGGCTGTTCACCCTCCCCTTCCAAGATGTTCTGCAGCCGCTCGGAGACATCCTTGACCCTTGCACCAGGGAGGCAACACACCATCCTGGAGTCTCGTTTGCGGCCGCAGAAACGCCTATCTATTCCCCTTACAATTGAATCCCCTATTACTATAGCTCTACCCCTCTTTTTCCTCCCATTCTGTGCAGCAGAGCCACCCCTGGTGCCAGGAAGTTGGCTGCTGCTGCCTTCCTCTAATAAGCCATCCCCCCCAACAGTACTCAAAGTGGTGTATCTGTTGGAGAGGGGGATGGCCACAGGGGACCCCTGCACTACCTGCCTGCGCCTAGTACTCTGCCTGTTGGCCACCCGTTCCCTTTCTTCCTGTCCAACCTCTACCTGCGGTGTGTCCAACTCCGTAAATGTGCTATTCATGATGTCCTGAGCATCGTGAACGCTCCAGTATGCTCTATGAGAGAGAGAATGATCAGTAATGGAGAGAGAGAGAGAGAGAGAATGATCAGTAATAGAGAGAGAGAGAGAATGATCAGTAATGAATGTGTCCACTTTATGGTGCATTTTGGAGTGAAGAGATGGGAAGGCCATTGCTGACTAAAGCCGAAAATGAAAGAGAGATTATATATATCAGGACTAATTTCTGAGTCATTGGAATTCCTGCCTGTTCACTCTGAGTGTTTTACAACTTCCGCGATTCAGGTGCACAATTTGGTGATTAAATTCTACCTTTGTTCCTTGGTGCTGCCTTCATTCCAGCCCAGCCTCTCATTCCTGGCAGCCCTAGGCTGTAGCGGAATCCTGTACTGTCAGTGAGGCTCTCTCCCGGGCCACCGGTGAAGGGCTGTACCGTCCCACCGTGTCCGGCCGCTACTCCGGAACCAGCTTGCCGCTCTTTGTGGCCGAGAACAGGCTCCGCTGACTGAAATAATGCCCCCCATTATATTGCACGATGGGATCGTTCTGTGCGAGGGTCCTGGGCCAACAACAAGTTCGCATGTTGAGTGCCCAGAGAGATTTTAACTCCCGGGGCCTAAATTCCATCTTGAGGCCCTGACTCCTGGCTGAACCCAGCAGGAATCGCGGCCTGGCCTACAGGTTGGAGCTGGATTTCGTAGCGGCGGGAGCGAGAATTCGTGGTGGCGGAGGGGCCATTGCCGGGGACCCCTGCGGGAATGGTCCCCAGCAGTCAGGCAGGGGGGCAGGGGGGTGATTGCAATCGGGGGAAGCCCGGGGCAAGAGAGGCCCAAGGCTTCCTTGTGAGGCCTGGAGGAGAAATCCTGCACCACCTGGTCCATAAGAAAACCTAAAAAATGTTATTCAAACTTACCTTGCCGGGCCTCTTCTGGCACAACCCTCGATCCATCTCCCGGCAGGTATGCCACGATGGTGAAACTGTCACTGCTTCCCCGCTTAGTCAAAATAGAAGATCGACAAGCCCCGATGACATGATCGGAGCCCTATTAGTATAGTTACAGAGGACCCGCCTGCTTGGGGCAGGAGAGGAGTGGGCAAGTCCCTCACTCCATTTTAACCAACCCTCCTGCCTGGTTTCCACCAGACAGCGGGGGTGGAGGTGGGGCGACGGGGAGGAGTTAAAATCAGGGTCAATGTTTCTGCAGATTAGATTTGAATTTACCACCCTTCAAGTGTAGGTTCTGATGTTCTGGACAAGGAGAAACAGCTTGTCACGGTCAACATTATCTTGGCCCTTTAGAATCCTAAAAACCGCAATCTTATCACATCAACCTTCCCTTTTCCAGTGAGAACACGCCCAATTTACAGCATCGATTCTCATAATCCAATCCCTCCAGCCTCTCAATCAGTCCGCTTTCTTGCTCCTGTATCCTTTCAATGGCTGCAATATCCTTTCTCTACTCTGGCGACCAGAACTGTACACAGTATTCTAAGCGTGGTCACACCAATGATTTATTAAGTAGCAGGATTACCTCACTAGTTCAGCTCAATATTGAGCTTTTAATACATCTCAACATCTGATTTGCTTTACTCACTGCCACTGAGCATTGTTGCGATAGCTTCAATTTATTGTCAGTGAGGACTCTTTCATTTTCCATGCACATTTTTATCAAAGGCCTCACTGAAATCTAAGTACACCACATCCACTGCCTCACCCCTTTCAAACTCCTTAGTCACACCCGCAGCAAAAACCAGTAAATTAGATTGGCGAGACCTCCCCTTTATGGGCACATATTGGATATCGTTTATGATTTTATTGTTATCCAAACGCTCCACGATCTTATCTTTAATAAGGGTTTCATAACTATACACATAATGGACATCAATAAAATGGAAGGATTTGCATTTACATAGCACCTATCACAACCTCAGAGCATCCCAAACACTTTACAGCCAATGAAGTACATTTTGAAGTGTAGTCACTGTTGTAATGTAGGAAATGTGGCAGCCAATTCACGCACAGCAAGCTCCCACAAACAGCAATGTGATAATGGCCAGATAATCTGTTTTATTGATGTTGATTGAGGGATAAATATTGGCCAGGACACCGGGGAGAACTCCCCTGCTCTTCTTCAAAATAGTACCATGTGATCTTTTACGTCCACCTGAGAGAGCAGAAAGGGTCTCGGTTTAACGTCTCTTCCAAAAGACGGCACCTCCGACAGTGCAGCACTCCACTGGAGTGTCAGCCTAGATTTTTGTGCTCAAGTCCCTGGAGTGGGACTTGAACCCACAAGCTTCTGACTGAGATGCAAGAGCGCTACTCACTGAGCCACTGGCTGACACGCAGGGTGCACCCTTTGAGTGTTGGCAGTGAGGGTTCGTGAACATACAACCCTCTTCCACCAATTGTATAGAAAACTTGAAACCGTGAACAAAATTGGTTGTGGGGTGTGATGTATACAGATCATTGTCAGGCTGGAATAATTATAGCCCAAGATAAAGGGCAACCTTTAAATTGTGGGTTCCAACTTTAGCTCCTTTCTGCCGACACTGACAGTGGCTGGTGATCTGACGATGCGGGTGGAGGGTGGTTTATGTTTGCCTGCGTCCGCCCTGACATATTTAATAATTTGGTCTTTGTCAATTGGAAAGTCGCTTAAAAAAAATATTAATTTTCCAACCAGCGCAAAAGGCTTCAACACAAAAATAGCTGACTAGAAGGAAAGATAAAGCAGAGCTTGCGTGAGGGCCAGCCCTGCTGTGATCGCATGGAACATCAGCCCGCCTGACACTTATCAGAGGGGAAAATGTCAGATCTTTCCACACTGGGTCAGCGACTCACAGGCTTACGTAAGTAGGAGGGTCGGACCTGCGGCAAGAGGGCCTCGCTACACTGGTGTAAAAAAATGGTGCATGCATGCGCACACACAAACATACCGACACACACGGAAAAAACACACACACACACACTCATATACACACACAGTTATTTATACACAAACTCCTGCACACACACACACTCATACACACACACGAACACTCATATGCACACACATGCACCCAGACACTCCCGCAAACTCATACACAGACACACATATAAACACGCACGTGCACACACACGCACAATCCCACACTTATACACAAAACCACACGTGCACACAGACCCACACACACACCGTGACGGAGTTATTTTTGGTCTCCCGCACCCCCTCATCCTGAGGCCAGCCTCCCGCACCCCCTCATCCTGAGGCCAGTCTCCAGCACCACCTCAGCCAGGATCGACTAACGCAGGACAGACATGGAAGGGGGCAGACTCTAGGCCTCCCCAGCCTGCAGGACCGAGCAGTGTATTCGCCTGTCGAGACTTTACAGAGGAGGGGAGAAAGAGACTGAAAAAGGAGACAGTCACAATCAAGGCGCTGGCTGCAATGAGTTACTAACAGAGATAATGATCTCCTGTCAGAATCTGATTGAAGCTTACATTTTTTCCACTCTCTCTTCCTCTTTCTCTCTCTCTCTTTCACTCTCTTTTTCTGTTTCTGTCTCTTTCTTGCTCTCTTCCTCTCTCCCTCTTCCCCTCTCTCTCTCATTCTTTCACTCACTCTTCCTCCCTCTTTCTCTAGAAGTTTATTTCTTTATCACTCAGCAACAACCACATGACACTATTACATGACACTATTCCACAGGTCAAAGGACAATATCCCACAGACCAATGTTACAATGTCTATCAGGTCAAATGACACTATCCCACATTACCATATCCCACAGGTCAAATGACACTATCCCACATTACAATATCCCACAGGTCAAATGACACTATCCCACATTACAATATCTCACAGGTCAAATGACACTATCCCACATTACCATATCCCACAGGTCAAATGACACTATCCCACATTACAATATCCCACAGGTCAAATGACACTATCCCGCATTACAATATCTCACAGGTCAAATGACACTATCCCACATTACAATATCCCACAGGTCAACATAGAAACATAGAAACATAGAAAACAGGAGCAGGAGTAGGCCATTCGGCCCCTCGAGCCTTCTCCGCCATTCAATGCGATCATGGCTGATCATCCAAGTTCAGTACCCGGTCTCTGCCTTCTCCCCATACCCCTTGATCCCTTTAGTCTTAAGAAATATATCCAACTCGTTCTTGAATATATTTAATGAATTGTCCTCCACTGCCTTCTGTGGTAGAGAATTCCACAGGTTCACCACTCTCTGGGTGAAGAAATTCCTCCTCATTTCTGTCCTAAAAGGCCTACCCCTTATCCTTAGACTGTGACCCCTGGTTCTGGATTCCCCAACCATCGGGAACATCCTCCCTGCATCTAGTCTGTCCAGTCCTGCCAGAATTTTATAAGTTTCAATGAGATCCCCTCTCATTCTTCTAAACTCCAGCGAGTACAAGCCCAATCGATCCAATCTCTCCTCATACGTCATTCCTGCCATCCCAGGTATCAGCCTGGTGAATTTTCGCTGAACTCCTTCCATGGCAAGAGTATCCTTCCTCAGCTAAGGCGACCAAAACTGCACACAATACTCAAGATGTGGTCTCACCAAGGCCCTGTACAACTGTAGCAAGACATCCTTGTTCCTGTACTCAAACCCTCTCGCTACGAAGGCCAACATACCATTTGCCTTCTTAACCGCCTACTGCACCTGCATGCTTACCTTCAGTGTCTGGTGCACAAGGGCACCCAGGTCTCGTTGCACTTCCCCTTCTCCCAATCTATTATCATTCAGATAATAATCTGCCTTCCTGTTTTTGACACCAAAGTGGATAACCTCACATTTATCCACGTTATATTGCATCTGCCATGCTTCTGCCCAATCACCCAACATGTCCAAATCATCCTGTCGTTTTTTGACATCCTCCTCACAGCACACACGTCCACCCAGCTTTGTGTAATCTGCAAATTTGGAGATATCACATCTAGTTCCCTCGTCTAGATCATTAATATATATTGTGAATAGCTGGGGTCCAAGGACCGATCCCTGCGGTACCCCTCTAGTCACTGCCTGCCACTCGGAAAAAGACCCGTTTATTCCAACTCTTTGCTTTCTATCTGCCAACCAGTTCTCTATCCAAGTCAATACCTTGCCCCCAATCCCATGTGCTTTAACTTTACATGCTAATCTCAAATGGCACTATCCCACATTACAATGTCTCACAAGTCAAATGACACAATCCCACATTACAATATCCCACAGGTCAAATGACACTATCCCACATTACAATATCTCACAGGTCAAATGACACTATCCCACATTACGATATCCCACAGGTCAAATGACACTATCCCACATTACAATATCTCACAGGTCAAATGACACTATCCCACATTACAATATCCCACAGTTAAATGACACTATCCCACATTACAATATCCCACACGTCAAATGACACTATCCCACATTACGATATCCCACAGGTCAAATGACACTATCCCACAGGTCAAATGGCACTATCCCACATTACAATATCTCACAGGTCAAATGACACTATCCCACATTACGATATCCCACAGGTCAAATGACACTATCCCACATTACAATATCTCACAGGTCAAATGGCACTATCCCACATTACAATATCCCACACGTCAAATGACACTATCCCACATTACGATATCCCACAGGTCAAATGACACTATCCCACAGGTCAAATGGCACTATCCCACATTACAATATCTCACAGGTCAAATGACACTATCCCACATTACAATATCCCACAGGTCAAATGACACTATCCCACATTACAATATCTCACAGGTCAAATGGCACTATCCCACATTACAATATCCCACAGGTCAAATGGCACTATCCCACATTACAGTATCTCACAAGTCAAATGACACTATCCCACATTACAATATCTCACAGGTCAAATGGCACTATCCCACATTACAATATCCCACAGGTCAAATGGCACTATCCCACATTACGATGTCCCACAGGTCAAATGACTATCCCACATTACAATATCCCACAGGTCAAATGACACTATCGCACATTACAATATCCCACAGGTCAAATGGCACTATCCCACATTACAATATCTCACAGGTCAAATGGCACTATCCCACATTACAATATCCCACAGGTCAAATGGCACTATCCCACATTACAATATCTCACAGGTCAAATGACACTATCCCACATTACAATATCCCACAGGTCAAATGACACTATGCCACATTACGATATCCCATAGGTCAAATGACACTATCCCACATTACAATATCCCACAGGTTAAATGACACTATCCCACATTACAATATCTCACAGGTCAAATGGCACTATCCCACATTACAATATCCCACAGGTCAAATGGCACTATCCCACATTACAATATCCCACAGGTTAAATGACACTATCCCACATTACAATATCCCACAGGTTAAATGACACTATCCCACATTACAATATCCCACAGGTCAAATGACACTATCCCACATTACAATATCCCACAGGTTAAATGACACTATCCCACATTACAATATCCCACAGGTTAAATGACACTATCCTACATTACAATATCCCACAGGTTAAATGACACTATCCTACATTACAATATCCCACAGGTTAAATGACACTATCCCACATTACAATATCCCACAGGTTAAATGACACTATCCCACATTACAATATCCCACAGGTCAAATGACACTATCCCACATTACAATATCCCACAGGTTAAATGACACTATCCCACATTACAATATCCCACAGGTTAAATGACACTATCCTACATTACAATATCCCACAGGTTAAATGACACTATCCTACATTACAATATCCCACAGGTTAAATGACACTATCCCACATTACAATATCCCACAGGTTAAATGACACTATCCTACATTACAATATCCCACAGGTTAAATGACACTATCCTACATTACAATATCCCACAGGTTAAATGACACTATCCCACATTACAATATCCCACAGGTTAAATGACACTATCCCACATTACAATATCTCACAGGTTAAATGACACTATCCCACATTACAATATCCCACAGGTTAAATGACACTATGCCACATTACAATATCCCACAGGTTAAATGACACTATCCCACATTACAATATCCCACAGGTTAAATGACACTATCCCACATTACAATATCCCACAGGTTAAATGACACTATCCCACATTACAATATCTCACAGGTCAAATGACACTATCCCACATTACAATATCTCACAGGTTAAATGACACTATCCCACATTACAATATCCCACAGGTTAAATGACACTATCCCACATTACAATATCCCACAGGTTAAATGACACTATCCCACATTACAATATCTCACAGGTCAAATGACACTATCGCACATTACAATATCCCACAGGTCAAATGACTCTCTGCCACATTATAATATCCCACAGGTTAAATGACACTATCCCACATTACGATATCTCACAGGTTAAATGACACTATCGCACATTACAATATCCCACAGGTCAAATGACTCTCTGCCACATTATAATATCCCACAGGTTAAATGACACTATCGCACATTACGATATCTCACAGGTTAAATGACACTATCGCACATTATAATATCCCACAGGTTAAATGACACTGTCGCACATTACAATATCTCACAGGTTAAATGACACTATCCCACATTACAATATCTCACAGGTTAAATGACACTATCCCACATTACAATATCCCACAGGTCAAATGACTCTATGCCACATTATAATATCCCACAGGTTAAATGACACTGTCGCACATTACAATATCCCACAGGTTAAATGACACTATCGCACATTACAATATCCCACAGGTTAAATGACACTATCGCACATTACGATATCTCACAGGTTAAATGACACTATCGCACATTACGATATCTCACAGGTTAAATGACACTATCGCACATTATAATATCCCACAGGTTAAATGACACTATCGCACATTACGATATCTCACAGGTTAAATGACACTATCGCACATTATAATATCCCACGGGTTAAATGACACTATCGCACATTATAATATCCCATAGGTTAAATGACACTATCCCACATTACGATATCCCACAGGTCAAATGACTCTCTGCCACATTATAATATCCCATAGGTTAAATGACACTATCCCACATTACGATATCTCACAGGTTAAATGACACTATCCCACATTACAATATCCCACAGGTTAAATGGCACTATCCCACATTACAATATCCCACAGGTTAAATGACACTATCCCACATTACAATATCCCACAGGTTAAATGACACTATCCCACATTACAATATCTCACAGGTCAAATGACACTATCGCACATTACAATATCCCACAGGTCAAATGACTCTCTGCCACATTATAATATCCCACAGGTTAAATGACACTATCCCACATTACGATATCTCACAGGTTAAATGACACTATCGCACATTACAATATCCCACAGGTCAAATGACTCTCTGCCACATTATAATATCCCACAGGTTAAATGACACTATCGCACATTACGATATCTCACAGGTTAAATGACACTATCGCACATTATAATATCCCACAGGTTAAATGACACTGTCGCACATTACAATATCTCACAGGTTAAATGACACTATCCCACATTACAATATCTCACAGGTTAAATGACACTAACCCACATTACAATATCCCACAGGTCAAATGACTCTATGCCACATTATAATATCCCACAGGTTAAATGACACTGTCGCACATTACAATATCCCACAGGTTAAATGACACTATCGCACATTACAATATCCCACAGGTTAAATGACACTATCGCACATTACGATATCTCACAGGTTAAATGACACTATCGCACATTACGATATCTCACAGGTTAAATGACACTATCCCACATTACGATATCTCACAGGTTAAATGACACTATCGCACATTATAATATCCCACAGGTTAAATGACACTATCGCACATTATAATATCCCATAGGTTAAATGACACTATCGCACATTACGATATCCCACAGGTCAAATGACTCTCTGCCACATTATAATATCCCATAGGTTAAATGACACTATCCCACATTACGATATCTCACAGGTTAAATGACACTATCCCACATTACAATATCCCACAGGTTAAATGGCACTATCCCACATTACGATATCTCACAGGTTAAATGACACTATCCCACATTACGATATCCCACAGGTTAAATGACACTATCCCACATTACGATATCTCACAGGTTAAATGACACTATCCCACATTATAATATCCCACAGGTTAAATGACACTATCCCACATTACGATATCCCACAGGTTAAATGACACTATCGCACATTACAATATCCCACAGGTTAAATGACACTATCCCACATTACGATATCCCACAGGTTAAATGACACTATCCCACATTACGATATCCCACAGGTTAAATGACACTATCCCACATTACGATATCCCACAGGTTAAATGACACTATCGCACATTACAATATCCCACAGGTTAAATGACACTATCCCACATTACGATATCCCACAGGTTAAATGACACTATCCCACATTACGATATCTCACAGGTTAAATGACACTATCGCACATTACAATATCCCACAGGTTAAATGACACTATCCCACATTACAATATCCCACAGGTTAAATGACACTATCCCACATTACAATATCTCACAGGTTAAATGACACTATCCCACATTACAATATCCCACAGGTTAAATGACACTATCCCACATTACAATATCCCACAGGTTAAATGACACTATCCCACATTACAATATCCCACAGGTTAAATGACACTATCCCACATTACGATATCCCACAGGTTAAATGACACTATCCCACATTACGATATCCCACAGGTTAAATGACACTATCGCACATTACAATATCTCACAGGTTAAATGACACTATCCCACATTACAATATCTCACAGGTTAAATGACACTATCCCACATTATAATATCCCACAGGTTAAATGACACTGTCGCACATTACAATATCCCACAGGTTAAATGACACTATCCCACATTATAATATCCCACAGGTTAAATGACACTGTCGCACATTACAATATCCCACAGGTTAAATGACACTATCGCACATTACAATATCTCACAGGTTAAATGACACTATCCCACATTACAATATCTCACAGGTTAAATGACACTATCCCACATTATAATATCCCACAGGTTAAATGACACTGTCGCACATTACAATATCCCACAGGTTAAATGACACTATCGCACATTATAATATCCCACAGGTTAAATGACACTATCGCACATTACAATATCTCACAGGTTAAATGACACTATCCCACATTACAATATCTCACAGGTTAAATGACACTATCCCACATTATAATATCCCACAGGTTAAATGACACTATCGCACATTACAATATCTCACAGGTTAAATGACACTATCCCACATTACAATATCTCACAGGTTAAATGACACTATCCCACATTACAATATCCCACAGGTTAAATGACACTATCCCACATTACAATATCCCACAGGTTAAATGACACTATCCCACATTACGATATCCCACAGGCTAAGCATAGAAGCCCAGAAGCAAATGGAGCAACATGTCTGCAGAGGGTAGGCGAGCTTCCAGTGTCTCACGCAGCCCATTCTGATTCCACATTATGTAGCACTACGTAGCACATCCAAGGTATTGGCTGCTTGGAAGAGAGTTACCAAGGCTGCGTGGTCTAACTATGATATAAGATGATGTGATGATAAACTGCAGGTTAAAAGCTGGAGCAGTTTTTTAATGTCACCTTCCCACCTGAAATGGATTTCGGTTAATCTCAAACCCATGGATACAAACTGCACTAATTCAGTGCAATGGACGGTGTCCTCCTCCCCCGGCACTAATGCCCACTGATCCTCCTAGTTATGTGAAAGGTGCTGCATAAATGTAAGAAGCAGCTGTAAGATCTGACAAGACAATAGGCTGGAGAGTAATGGCTGGACTCACGCTGCACTGAAGCTAACAATCACAATGGAAAGAGCCCACAGGCCAGTGGGAAATTGGCAGCTTAAGAAGCTCCTGCCTCTCCATTCACTGCAGATATAGCCCTGGGTATCTTGACACAGTTAACCAGTGTTCCTGCAAAAGAACGGGGAGAGAACAGTCTGGAAGGGGCACAAGAAAAACCTTGTTGTCTGGTAGGTGACCTCTCCCTCACCTCTAACCTCCAACCCCTCTCTCTCTCTCGCCATTGCAAGCAGTCTTGTCTCTCTTTCTGTTTTGTGATACTATTACATAGAATTACGTAGAATGTACAGCACAGAAACGGGCCAAGGGGCCTAACTGGTCCGTGCCGGTGTTCATGCTCCACACGAGTCTCCTCCCTCCCTACCTCATCTCACCCTATCAACACATCCCTCTATTCCTTTCTCCTTCATGTGTTTATCTAGCTTCCCCTGAAATGCATCTGTGCTATTCACCTCAACCACTCCCTGTGGTAGCGAGTTCCACATTCTCACCACTCTCTGGGTAAAGAAGTTTCTCCTGAATTTCTTGCAGTCTGCAGGCTTTTCAAACTTGGTGTCACCTCCCCAGCGCACCCCCACACCATTCAATCCAATTCAATTCAAATCGCTTTATTGGCATGACAAGGTACATCTTATGTTGCCAAAGCATCGAAAAACATTCATGGTTGTACACAAAAATACAGATCTATCCATACAGTGTATAAACAGATATATCCCTGAGTGTATAAATATACATTCATATAATTTGTATATACTCTTTTCTTATATTTAGTGGTTGTCCCTCTGTTTATGGCAAACTGTAACATAGTGTGCCGCTAAGGTTACACAATTTCTCTCTTCCCCTAGTAGGTATGGGAGTTTTTGGTCGTCATTCAAATTTCTGAATTCCGGGCATATTTTTGTGAATTTTGGGTAGAAATTCTCCCTTATGCCCTGATATTTTCTACAAGCTGTGAGGAAGTGCATCTCTGTCTCCACCACTCCCTGACTGCAGTGAGAGCATATCCTGTCCTCTCTTGGTAGCCAGGTCTGCCTGTGTCTACCTTTTTCGATCGCCAACCCCCAATCCCCCACCAATCCTTGAGTCTTCTCGAGTTATCTCCTACTCTTTTCGACCTTGGTGATGTCCCAGACCACTGACTGTGACCTTTCACCTCGGCCACTCAATTTGAAAACAGAAATTGTCTCCCACTTTAAACCATTAATTCAAACCCCTCAGTGTAAGTAATGGTGAATTGTTTGCCACGTTGTGAAGCTCAGACTCTGAAATCCTTACACTAGGCGGTTAAACATTCACTCATACACTGTTCTACCTGTGGGGATTGTGTGGTGTGTATAACAGGTATTCTGGCCCCTTGAGCGTCCCCCACTCCCTTCGCTCCACCATTGGTGGCCGTGCTTTCAGGTGCCGAGACCCTAAGCTCTGGAATTCTCTCCCTAAACCTCTCCGCCTCTCTATCACTCTCTCCGCCTTTGAGACGCTCCTTAAAACCTACCGCTTTGACCAAGCTTTTAGTCTCCCCGACTAATGTCTGCTACTTTGGCTTGGTGTCAATTTCTTAGCCTGATACACTGCTTTGAAGCACCTTGGGTCATTTTACTATGTTAAAGGTGTAACATAAATTGTTGTTATTATGTTTCATAAGATTTTAATTTAGGCTGCTGGTCTCTCACTCCCTCTCCAGGTCCCACTCTCTCACTCCCTCTCTCCAGGTCCCACTCTCACACTCCCTCTCCAGGTCCCACTCTCTCACTCCCTCTCTCCAGGTCCCACTCTCACACTCCCTCTCCAGTTTCCACTCCCACACTCCCTCTCTCCAGGTCCCTCCCACACTCCCTCTCTCCAGGTTCCACTCCCACACTCCCTCTCTCCAGGTTCCACTCCCACACTCCCTCTCTCCAGGTCCCTCCCACACTCCCTCTCTCCAGGTTCCACTCCCACACTCCCTCTCTCCAGGTCCCACTCTCTCACTCCCTCTCTCCAGGTCCCACTCTCACACTCCCTCTCCAGTTTCCACTCCCACACTCCCTCTCTCCAGGTTCCACTCCCACACTCCCTCTCTCCAGGTTCCACTCCCACACTCCCTCTCTCCAGGTCCCTCCCACACTCCCTCGCTCCAGGTTCCACTCCCACACTCCCTCTCTCCAGGTTCCACTCCCACACTCCCTCTCTCCAGGTCCCTCCCACACTCCCTCTCTCCAGGTTCCACTCCCACACTCCCTCTCTCCAGGTTCCACTCCCACACTCCCTCTCTCCAGGTCCCTCCCACACTCCCTCTCTCCAGGTTCCACTCCCACACTCCCTCTCTCCAGGTTCCACTCCCACACTCCCTCTCTCCAGGTTCCACTCCCACACTCCCTCTCTCCAGGTTCCACTCCCACACTCCCTCTCTCCAGGTCCCTCCCACACTCCCTCTCTCCAGGTTCCACTCCCACACTCCCTCTCTCCAGGTCCCTCCCACACTCCCTCCCACCAGTTCCCACTCCCACACTCCCTCTCTCCAGGTCCCTCCCACACTCCCTCCCACCAGTTCCCACTCCCACTCCTCTCTCTGAAGTTGATCTCTGTGCTACAGTAGAGAACCTATCATTGGCCTCAGTTGCCTCTAAACTAGAGAGTGGTGAAATCAATCCAGTGACTCCCACTCCTGCCTGCTGTCCAGCGACCCTGGGTGCGGACAAAAGATTAGCCTGGGCTCCGATGCCTCCACAGTCGAATAGTCTGCTGGCATTCGGTGTCAAGGACGGCACGGGAGGAATGTCCATTGGGACCAAGTACTGGAGCATGCCTTCAGGAGAAGAGAGGTGATGGCGAGGGGGAAGAACTGCAAGGATTTTCTCCTGATTGTATAAAGCCATGCAGGGTTAGTGGCAGCAAGCTAGGAATGTGAATCCTGTTCCCTCACACTGTGAGCGCAGGAGCTCCGCTCAGTCTGCTTCCACTGCCCAATAATGTCATTAAACGCTGTCTTGTTCGAAACAAATCTGCCACAGAAATAGACACAACAGAAACTACGACAGGATATTACACACAATCCCAGATCTTTGGAACCATTTGATTTATATAGAGATATATATGGAAGAGTTATAACCCGCCCAAGCTGGCTTTATCACACGCCAAAAACTAGAAACTGGGAGCTGCCGAGAGTTTGAATATCTCGGCTCGCTAAGACAAGCAGACCGAGAGAGTTTCCGGGATCGATCCCTACGCTGTGCCGTTAGTTGCTCCAGTGTGGGAGCAGGTGCTGCAAATCCACCTCAGAGGCCCCAGGTTTTTGGGGGAGTGGGGGGGTGAAGTGGACCCCCATCCCGATGGCTGGGGAGCAGTTCGAGTGCGGACGTGGGGAGAGGACGGGAGTTGGGCTCGACTGGGGTGATCTGCCCCCCACGGTGGAAAAGCCCATCGACGTTCACTCTCTGGACATCCGAATAATAGTCACATTGGGGGTGGGGATACTGGAGGCACTTTGGCACCCTGAGAATGGTGTCCTGGCAAAAACCAGCGCCTTCAGGAGAGGAGGGGAGAGAATCATAGAATCACAGAATGGTACAGCACAGAGGAAGGCCATTCGGCCCATCGTGCCAGTGCTGGCCCTTTCTCCAGAGCCCTATAAAATGGGCAAGGAAATAAAAATAAAAAGAGAACCGAGGGGGGCCTTCCTGCGGGTTAGGGCCACGTTGAGACTGTGGGAAGTCAGTACCCTGCCACCGTGCCCTCCAGCCACCTCATGTTCCAGCCGCCAGTGCGATCTCCGCTACCAATATGGTGGGCTCGCACCTCCGGCCGGAACTGTGCTTCCAGCCCCACCATATTGGGGGACTTAGTAGGCCACTTAGCGCCCGAAAAACAGATGCTACGCGGCTGGATTTCTAATCGAGGCCACACTATCAAAAGAATAATCCAAAAGGTCCCTGGGCTGTCAAATCCATTTTCTGACAGGATTGACATCAGTCTCACAAATAAAGGTGTCTCGATTCCGACAGGTAACCTCCATTGATTTGGAACATCAATAAGGCACCAGCACCGTACGGTGCACAGCAAAAAGGACCACCGACCATTCCCTCCCGATCGCAATCATCCGCAATACCCCAGTCAGAAACACCGCGAATCAGGTAAGGCCGAAGGGAGTCTGCCCGGGACTATAAAGTGCCATCCGGCCACTCTAGCTCATCCGTTCATAGAGTATTTACAGCACAGAACAGGCCATTTGGCCCAACAGGTCTATGTTGGTGTTTATGTTCCACACAAACCTCATCCCAACCTACTTCATCTCAACCTATCAGCATATCAAGTACCTCAGCCCCATTTACCTGCCTTTGCTCCATTTCCCTTGATACTCTTACCTAACAAGAATCTATTGATCTCAGTCTTGGAAGCTCCAATTGACCCCAAGCATCTGCAGCCTTTTGGGGGAGGGAGTTCCAGATTTCCACTAGCCTTATGTGTGAAAAAGTGCTTCGTAATTTCACTCCTGAACGGCCCAGCTCTAACTTTAAGATTCTGCTCCCTTGTTCAGGATTCCCCACATCAACTTCTGCTCAAGGCTACCAACATTCCTAGTGCGCCAACAAAACTGGTTAACTCCGATGGGAATTGAAGCATGCCTGAGAAACCTCCACTCATAAAAGGAGTTTCCCCAATTAGACACCTCCCCACTCGCTGGCACAGAATACCATAGAATCTTACAGCAAAGGAGAAGGCCATTCGGCCCATCGCATCTGTGCCGGCTCTTAGAAAGAAAGAAAAAAAAGAAAGACTTGCAATTCTATTGTGCCTTTGACGACCACCGGACTTCCCAAAGCACTTTACAGCCAGTGAAGTACTTTTTGGAGTGTAGTCACTGTTGTAATGTAGGAAAACGCAGCAGCTAATTTGTGCACAGCAAGCTCCCACAAACAGCAATGTGATAATGACCCGATAATTCCTTTATTTTAAGGCTGATTGAGGGATAAATATTGGCCAGGACACTGGGGAGGACTCCCCTACTCTTCTTCGAAATAATGCCGTGGGATCTTTTACGTCCACCTGAGAGAGCAGACGGGGCCTCGGTTTAACGTCTCATCTGAAAGACAGCACCTCCGACAGTGCGGCACTCCCTCAGTGCTGCACTGGGAGTGTCAGCCTAGATTTTTGTGCTCAAGTCTCTGGAGTGGAACTATCCAATCAGTCCCACTCCCCTGCTCTTTCCCCATAGCCCTGCAAATGTGTCCTTTTCAAGTATTTATCCAATTCCCTTTTGAAAGTTACAATTGAATCTGCTTCCACCGCCCTTTCAGGCAGTATATTCCAAATCGTAACAACTCATTGCGAAAATGTTTTTATCCTCATGTTGCCTCTGGTCCTTTTGCCAATCACCTTAAATCTGTGTCCTCTGGTTACCGGCCCATCTGCTAGTGGAAACAGTTTCTCCTTATTTACTCTATCAAAACCCCTGATGGTTTTGAACACCTCTATTAAACCTCCCATTAATCTTCTCTGCTCTAAGGAGAATTTTAAATATTGTATCAGTAATTTCACATCATTGCTGTGACCAGTGACCCTATTACAGTCTGTGCCAAGCCCAGCCCAGAGTGAAGACTCCCACCCCATTAGATTGCTGTTACAAAGTCCTTACAGCACAGAAACAGGCCGTTCGGTCCAACTGGTCCATGCCAATGTTTATGCTCCACACTGTTAGTGTCTATGGACACCCACCTGCAATGGGCAGAGGTTCTGGGTGACCTGCCTCTGGGGGTCCTCCCTCCCCTGTGGGCACAAGTCACCGAGGACCCACTGGTGCCTCACTCCCCCCACCCCTCTCCCTACACAATACCAAATCAACAGCCGTCGGGGGGGATTTGTTGGTCTCCTCCGTCCCCAACCCACGCACCACCCCCCCCCCCCCCAAAATCTCAACAGGCAACCGCGG
This sequence comes from Somniosus microcephalus, assembly GCF_052327205.1. Lineage (NCBI taxonomy): Eukaryota > Metazoa > Chordata > Chondrichthyes > Squaliformes > Somniosidae > Somniosus > Somniosus microcephalus. The sequence continues at coordinate 230,877,105 of NC_140995.1, forward strand.
GGCCTGGGTCACTTCCTCGCGTTTAATCCTTAATGGACCACGCCAAACGTGAGTGAGCGAGAGAGAGAGAGAGAGAGTTTGTACTCACCACTCTCAGTCTGGGCTGGTGGTCCAGAGTCTGCAGGAAGGCCGAGCTGACCTCGCCTCCCCTGTCGGGGTCGCTGGAGATGTCTTCCTCCGACTCGTCCCAGGAGGAGGAGAAGCCGGCGGAAGAGGCCGAGGAGGAGGACAGCTTGCGGAGGAAAGTCTGGGGCCCGTTCGGGTTGGTGTCATCATCGGCGGTCTCCTGGCGGCCGTCCCTCCCGTGCTCCGTCACGATGACATGAGGGATCTCCACCCCGCTGCTGCTGCTGAGGCCGGGGGCGGGGGGCGGCGATAGGCGAGGGGAGCCGGGCCGGACTGGGGAAGGGATCCTGAGCCCAGCCGGCCCGGCTCCTGCGCTCTGGTCCCCGGCAGTGCAGTGGTGGGCTAAACCTCGGCAAAGCCGCTCCTCCTGGCTCGGAGTGGGTCCGCTGTTCACCGCGAGGTCCCACCGCAGCTGCGGCATCACGCCCTGCTGTCCCCGCTCAGCCCTGCCTGGTCCGCCGGCCTCCATCCCTTGAGCGGCGTCCTCGTCCGTTTGGGAATGGCGCCGGAATTCCCACATGGCTCCAGGACTGCCGGCCCGGGCGACCTCGAAGATTCCGATCTTCCGGTCTGCCTGGGCGTTGCGTGACTCCGTCTCCAGCTGCGGAGTGTGGGAGCGCTGCCTGAGCCAGCTGGTAATCCCGGAGTCGCTGGTGGCAGTGAGGTGAGGAGCTCCTCCCGGCGTGGCTCCGCCCCCGGGCCGCAGGTCCTCGCTGGAGCGGGCCGGCTGGAGGCCCTGTGCGCTGGCCCCCGCGGTTGAGCGGCGGTCGGTGCCGGCGGTCAAACGCATGTGGCAACGGGAGACGTGGCGCTCGGGCACCTTGAGCGCTGGCCTGCCGGTCCTGGGAGAGCAGTTGGCCTTGACGTCGTTACTCATTGTGCCCAAGCTGCTCAAGGTGCAAGCAGCCATAGCATCCGCAGCCGGCGGTGCAGGAGGGGGGGGTAGGCGGGGACTGGCATCCAGCTCGCAGCTCACTGGCTCCCGTCCCCTCCCCTCCCAGGAACCTGTGACACCAGCCGACTCTACCGAATCCGTCCCGACATTCCAACAACGCAAAACAGAGGCAAATCCACAGGATGTATTCAAAGCATGTGCCCCCTGGGTACCGGGTGAGAGAGAAAGAGATCCGGGAGCCAAGTCGACTGTGAATCCGGAGCGGAGAAGGTGGGAATGCAGATTCGTGGGGGTCTGCTTGGCGTTCCCTATAAAGTGGCACGGATGCTTCGGAAATTCGAGTGGCAGCTGGGAGTACTCAAGAGGCCTGGTGCGTGGAGTGTCATTCCCCTCCTCCTTCTCCCCCTCTGCCCCGGTTAAGTGGGTGCCAATCTGTGCGGTGATGCCAGCTTATTGTAGCCAGTTCAATGCCAGCACATTGTGTGTGTTGGGGTGGGTGGCTTTAAGCTGTCAATCAAACCACACTCACACCCTCACACACACACACACACACTTTTGCAGGTTTCTGGTCTGCACACTTGGCCAAGTATTTTTTTTTTAAAGTCCACTAGAAATCTTTGCAGTTCCAATCCGGATCCAATCCTCGGAGGAAGGGAGATGCAGCGGTTGTGTGTGTGAAGCACCAAGATCCAGATGTTTAATCAGCTGTCCCGTTCAACCAAAAAATAACCCAAAATCCAGCCACAGCGATCGGGGGTTTAAAGCTCATCGAATCCTCACTGCACAGTCAGATCCAACAAAAACTCAAAACTACACAATTCAGGTTCAGAGAGAGAGAGAGAGAGGAGGGTTGCAATAAAGAATACTTCCAGACCCGCTGCCTTTCACCCGAGTTGGAATAAAAGTCGCAAGGTCTCGCTGAGTTTCAGCCCCAGTGTCAGTCTCTCCCCACTCGTTCTGTGCCTCGGTCGAGTTGTGATATTTGCTGAGCTCTCCAGTGACTGGCTGGTGAGAGCCGAGTGTCAGTCTGTCTGATGTACGAGCAGGAAGGAAGTGAGCTTGTTCTGAAAAGTCGAAGTGTGTACGAGGCAGAATGAGTCCTATTTTCACACACACACACAGCCCTGACCAGAGAGTCAAGCAACGTGAAAGTTTCCACTGCAGCACACTGGTAAAACTCATGAACTACTGTGAAAAAGTACACACACAGTGCAATTACACCATTTCACAGGGATGTTATGCAACTCCTAGAGCGGGTGTGAAATAACTTGCAGCTTAATCCTGAAAAAAGTTGGGCTTTTTTTGGGGGGTGGGGGAGAAACTCTTTAGTTTCTATTTTCCCTTCGTGTTTACATCTGTATGGGTGGGACTGCACAGACCGGTTTGGCAAACCGCCTGAATGGTTGTTGTCTCTTGCTGGGGTTGAGTGGGGGAGCAGAGTGGGGGGCTCTGACCCCCACACACACTCCCCCCTCCCCAGCAGCTCTGGGGGGCTGGGACAAGCCGCCCTCCTCTCTGCAGCAGGAGAAAACCACAGAACTGTCGGGAATTCGAGTTACACGCAGGTTTCGGATCACAAGACTGAGCTGGGAGCTTTGGGAAGAATGTGGGTTGTGGTCTCACATCAGAATCCTATTAGCCGGGGTGGGGGGGGGCTCGGTGAGTCGCACTCTAGCCTTTGAGGCAGAAGGTTGTGGTGTCCCACTCCAGAGACTTGAGCACATAATCTCGGCTGACACTCTGGTGCACTGCTGAGGGAGTGCTGCAGTGTCTGAGGTGCCGTCTTTCAGAGGAGACGTTAAACCGAGGCCCCGTCTGCTCTCTCAGGTGGACGTAAAATAAGAGCCTGGAATTCTCCCCAGTGCCCTGGCCAATATTCACCCCTCAACTAACATCATGGAAAAAAACCAGATGATCTGGTCATTATCTCATTGCTGTTTGTGGGAGCTTGATGTGCGCAAATTGGCTGCTGTGTTTCCTACATTAGAATAATAACCAGACTTCAAAAAGTACTTAATTGGCTGTAAAGCGCTTTGGGACGTCCTGGGGTCATGTCAGGTGCGACAGCAATGCAAGTCTTTCTTTGTTTCTTTTCAAATCCGTGTGTTGACAGAGATGTGCGCCTCTGGGTCTCTGTAACCCCGTGGACTGAGAGGTAGCCTGACAGAGGTTTCTGAGCTGGCAAACAGCACAGAGAACCTCAATCTGTCACACTACTTCAAACTGAACCGTGACGACAGGGCAAGGAACCCAGGTCCAAACTAGTGGCAGGCAAATTCAGGATTCCGGGTGCCAGGAATTTCTCACGCAGAGGGTTGAAGCCTGGGAATGGGTTCTGCAGGTAGGGTAAGGGAGGTGAGGAAACCCGGGATCATGTGAGGGACAGTCAGATCTCGTGAGGAGGAGGGCTGGAGGGTCTTTCGGGATGGATGGGCTGTGATGGGCCGAATGACCTCCCTCGAGGCAGTTCAGAGAAGGTTCACTCGGTTGATTCCGGAGATGAGGGGGTTGACGTATGAGGAAAGGTTGAGTAGGTTGGGCCTCTACTCATTGGAATTCAGAAGAATGAGAGGCGATCTTATCGAAACATATAAGATTGTGAGGGGGCTTGATCGGGTGGATGCGGTGAGGATGTTTCCACTGATGGGTGAGACTAGAACTAGGGGGCATAATCTTAGAATAAGGGGCTGCCGTTTCAAAACTGAGATGAGGAGAAACTTCTTCACTCAGAGGGTAGTAAATCTATGGAATTTGCTACCTCAGAGAGCTGCGGAAGCTGCGACATTAAATAAATTTAAAAAGGAGATAGACAGTTTCCTAGCTGATAAGGGAATTAAGGTTTATGGGGAGCGGGCAGGGAAGTGGACGTGAGTCTAGGTTCGGATCAGCCATGATCCTATTGAATGGCGGAGCAGGCCCGAGGGGCCGTATGGCCTACTCCTGCTCCTACTTCTTATGTTCTTATGTTCTCCCCCGCCTCTCTACCTCTCTCTCCTCCTTTAAGACGCTCCTGAAAACCTACCTCCTAGACCAAGCTTTTGGTCATCTGTCCTAATAGCTCCTTTTGTGGCTCGGTTTCAAAGTTTGTTTGATAATCGCTCCTGTGAAGCCCATTGGGACGTTTTACTGCGTTAAAGGCGCTAGATAAATACAACTTGTTGTTGTGTCTAACTTGTGACCTTCTCCATTAAAGGCGCTATATAAATGAATGTTGTTCAGAGCCGCTGGACAAAAGGTGGCGTGTGGAGCCAGTGTATTTTTTTTAATTCATTCTCGGGATGTGTGCATCACTGACACATGGACAAAAAGATTTGCAGCATGGATCCCATCACCACAGCTCCAAGACTGGGTGTTACCAGGCAACTGCAGAAAGAATGGAGCAGCTTTCTGGGGGATCTGGACTGAGAGGGAGAGAGAGGGAGACATCCACACACGCGGAAAAAGCACTTGCATTTCTCCAGTGCTTCTCACAACCTCAGGACGTCCCAAAGTGAAGTACTTTTGAAGTGTGGTCACTGTTGTAATGTAGGGAACGAATTACCAGATAATCTGTTTTAGTGATGTTGGTTTGAGGGAATAAATATTGGCCAGGACACTGGGGAGAACTCCCCTGCTTTTCTTCAAATCGTGCCACGGGATCTTTTACATCCACCCGAGAGAGCAGACGGGGCCTGGATTTAACGTCTCATCCGAAAGACGGCAGCTCTGACAGTGCGGCACTCCCTCACTACTGCACTGGAGTGTCAGCCTGGATTAGGAGCTCAAGTCTCTGGAGTGGGACGTGAACCCACAACCTTCTGACTCAGTGGGAAAAAGACACACAGTAAAAATGATTCCGGAGAAGGCTTTATAAGAAGAGCAAAGAACATTTTGAAATATTAATTTGATAAAGAAGCAGAAATTAGAAATAATTGACAATATTAGAGCAAAGCTGAGGAGCCAGCCAGCCCAGGCTGCTCTTACACACCTCCTGGTGGCCATTTAGAAAACAGCGCTGGAACAGCTCGTCACTTGCCTGCCCACTGGGCTTAGAGCATGGTGCATGGTCTGGGAAGGAATGGAGGGGGCGGGAAGAGAAAAAAGCATTTTAAAACAGGAGGGAGGAAATAATTTTCAAAGTAAAGAGGTCTAATTGTGTTGAGAACTTTACACATATTGTTCTCTGCGAGGTAATCCCCCTCTCACCTCCGACCTTCGACCTCTCTCTTTCTACTGCAGTCTCTGTTGCAGCAACACTATTATGGTCGGTGCAGTTCTAATTACATTCTTGGTTATTCCAAGCCTGGCATCCTCACGCCTTCAAGAGGGAGGTGGACCAGTTCCTGGATGGGGCAGAGGTCACATCACACAGAAGGTAAGTGTCTTCATAGACAACACTTAGCCCATGTCATCTCCTGGGCTGTTTCCGACCCTGTGGGGGTCGGAGAGGAATTTTTTACAGTAATTTTCCTTTCTTGGCCCTGTGTGTGTGTTTTCTTGATTTATTTGCCTCTCCCAGGAGATTGCATGGCTGTGGGGGTGTGGGATGGGGGGGAGGGGTGTGGGATGGGGGGGAGGGGTGTGGGGTCAGGATGCTCCGACCATCATGGGGTGTGGGGCAGGCTTGATGGGCCAGCTAGCCTGGCCCTACCAGCAATTTCCTATGTTTGTAACACACTTTCTCGCCGCTATGCTTCCTCACCATGTTGCACCATCTCCTACTCCAACTGTTTCTTTCCCCAGGGCCTCAGATCTGTGGCACCCCACAGCTCCCTCAGCCTCCCATTCCTCCTTATAGCTTGCAGGCTTTAAATAAACAAGCCTGGCATCACCTAATCATCACTCTTCATTTACCTCGTCTTCTTTTCAACCTTGTTGGTCCTCTTACTCTGGGGCTGTCCTTTTTACCTCAGTTTCTCAAGAATAAAAGGGCACTAAACAATACTTTCTCCTTGATCTCCATCTCAAGCTTCAGCAACGACGTTTCGGTGTTCATTTTTGTTTTTCACTGCAGCTGGTGATGATACTTGGAGTGGTATTCAGGTAAATATTAGAATTTGCAAAATGGTGGCCCACGTCACCTTTACCCTTTCACCCCTAGAACCTAGGTTCCAATTTGGTCCAGAGTGACGGCTTAAAGAGTCCCTTGGCTGATGGCAGTAAAGGTTCTAGATGAACCCAGTCTGGGTCAGCCTTGGCCTACTTCCTACTGGGCACACACCCACAGCACAAAGCCTGTCCCACTTCAGCACCAATTGGTGGTCTTACTCGGGTATGAAGATGGTGCTATAGGGGCACTGCTCTGAGAAAGAACAAGACTCACATTTGAGATCACTCCGGGACGTCCCAAAGTGCCTCACAATCAATGGGTTACTTTGAAGTGCAGTCCCCGTTGTTGTTAGGCAACCATAGCAGCCAATTATCACGCAGCTAAGAGCAAAAGAATGAATGATTGGATAAATCTGTTTGTGGTTGTGTTGGAATGAACATTGGCCCGGGCACTGGAGAGAACTGCCCTGCTCTTCTTCTAATAGTGCCGTGGGATCTATTAGGTTAACTGGAACAGTCAAGACGTAGCCTCGGTTTAACGTCTCATCCGAAAGACGGCGCCTCTAACAATGACGCACTCCCTCAGTGCTGCACTGCACAGCCTAGATTTTGTGCTCATGTCTTGGATTGGGGGTTAATAGTGGGGGCTGAGCAGAGGGAGCTGTACTCTGAAGCTAACCAGGCTGTTCTTGGTGCCAACACTGGTTGTAAAAAGTGCAAATGACGTTCTGCAGACTGACATCCTTCACCATAACAGCACCGAATAAAGAGTCAGGATCTCTGAAAATAAATCCAGAGAAAAGCAATCTGGCTTGGTTCTCATCTGCACCACACAGGATCAGAGTGATGCGCACGGATGGGATTGGAGGGAATAATTCATGAAACTCACACTGTTTATTGTGGAAAGTAAATTCTAACAGGATGGAAAAAATTCACAACATCTGTCAGCTTTTGAAAAACATCTTTAAATCTACATACATCAGAAGGACGGAGAAGCAAAGAGCAGTGTTTGGCAAACGGTTTGTCCCCTTTGGGAAGAGGAATTACACTGAATCTACAGCACAGAAACAGGCCATTCGACCCAACTGGCCTCTGCTGGTGTTTTTGCTCCACACGAGCCCCCTCCACCCTACTTCATCTCACCCCATCAACACACCCTTCTATTCCTTTCTCCCTCATGTGTTTATCCAGCTTCCCCTTGAATGCATCTGTGCTATTCGCCTTAACCACTCCATGTGGTAGCGAGTTCCACGTTCTAACCACTCTCTGGGTAAAGAAGTTTCTCCTGAATTCCCTTTTGGATTTATTAGTGAATATCTTATATTTATGGCCCCAGTTCTGGTCTCCCCCGCAAGTGGAAACATCTTATCTACGTCTATCCTATCAAACCCTTTCGTAATCTTAAAGACCTCTATCAGGTCATCCCGCAGTCGTCTCTTTTCTAGAGAAAAGAGCCCCAGCCTGTTCAATCTTTCCTGAAAGGTATAACCTCTCAGTTCTGGTATCATCTTTGTATTTTTTTTTGCACCTTCTCCAGTGCCTCTATATGGAGACCAGGGGGGAAAAATTGGGTATCGCCCATTTTGGGGTGCTAATATTGGCCGGGGCCTCCGACTGCAAAATTCGCCTCTATCACCCTGGAGTGATTGGAGCTCTAAATCAGGCGCTACACACCTCTCTTAAGGCACAAACGTCGGGGAGCGAGGCGCTACCTCAGAACGCTACCGAAGCTCAGGTGATGTCAGTTACCATGGAAGCCAGACAGACTGGTGCCGTCCAGTTCTTAAAGGGGAGAGGCCATCTTGCTGGCCGGCCACAGCCTGCAGCCTTGAATCTGGAGCTGGACAGACCTGTCTTTAAAGTGTCTCTTAGAAGCAGTAATGGAGAGGCCCAGAGAAAGAGCTCGGCGCTTCAGCGACCAGGCATTGGTGGCTCTGGTTGGTGCAGTGGAACGGCGATGGGCTGTGCTGTTCTCTGAGACTGGCAGGAGTCCATTGCCCCGGGAGTTTAGAAGGATGTGGAGGGAGGTGGCTCAGCACGTCTTCAATGTCGGAAGAAGTTCAACAACCTCACTCGGGTGGTCAGGGTGAATGCCTGCTTTCACGGTGGCATAGTGGTTAGCACTATGGTTAGCACTATGGTTAGCACTGTTGCCTCACAGCGCCAGGGACCCAGGTTCAAATCCGGCCTTGGGTGACTGTCTGTGTGGAGTTTGCACATTCTCCCCGTGTTTGCGTGGGTTTCCTCCGGGTGCTCCGGTTTCCTCCCACAGTCCAAAGATGTGCGGGTTAGGTTGATTGGCCATGATAAAAATTGGCCCTTAGTGTTAGGGGGGATTAAATGCGTGGGGTTGTGGGGGTGGGGCTTGGGTGGGATGGCTGTTGGTGTAGGGACCGGGTGCTAGGGTTTGGATGGTCAGCCATGATCTCGTTGAATGGCGGAGCAGGCTCGAAGGGCCGAATGGCCTACTCCTGCTCCTATCTTCTATGTAATAGCTCTACATCCCTCCATCTCAACATCACTCTGTGCCCAGACAGTTTAAAAACCCCAAATGCCCAACACTAATCCAAGACCTATGGCCATCTCATAAAACTCACATGCAGATCCCACGCCTTGCACACAATAATGGCTATTCAACTATGGTAGACACATCTGCCAAACACATGGCTGCACACTCACTCACACGCTGTCCTTTTTCTTGCAGGTCAAGCTCTCTCATAACAGACGGGAGCAGCAATGCACAGGAGGAGGACTGGCGGACCTACACCCCCTGACTGAGTTGGAGGACAGAGTGCACAGGATCGTTGCCAGCCAGGTCATAGGTGCCGTGGCCACTGGAGAGATCGACCCCCTTGGGGACAGCAATGGTATGTTCATCAGCTTTCTCTCCTCTCTCATACTACTTTCCCCTCACAACACCAGCCTTTTACACTTTCAATCCAACTAGCTGTCTCCAGTCCTTGCTCCCTTCCTGCCCCCTGCCCTCACGCTAAAACCACTCTTGTGCCTTCCTGCTTTCAGATAGTGAACCACCAGCTGACCGACCTGTCATTCAACCTACCTGTGGCAGCGACGCCCCAGACGAGGAGGAAGAGGAAGCCGGAGCCTCATCGCCTGCGTCTCCCGAGGGTGACAATTCAGACACTGGGGCCACACCTTCCCTGGAGGGGAGCAGGGGGTTCGGGCCTGATGAGGGTGAAGCTCTTGGACCCAGCGGGCTGCAGCAACGCCATGGGGGAAGGGAAGCTCGGGGGCCATCTCCCCAGAGGGTGAGTGTGTGCACGAGTTCTGCTGCACAGGACTCAGATGAGGGCCTCGATATAGCGGCCATGAATACTCAGGCCATGAGCATGCATACTGAGCTCATGGGTGCAATGGCAAGGGTGCCTGAGAGCATGGATGCACTGGCTAGGAGCGTGGAGGAGTCCGCTGCCAGCTCAGCTGTCATCTGTGCGCAAACCCTTGAACCCATCCTTGCCTCGTTGCAGAGGATGGTTGAATTGCAGGGAGACCGTGGGTACCCAGAGCCCACGCTGCGTGTAATGTGTGAGGTGGCAGGATCTATTGCAGCACAGGCCGAGGCAACGCAATGGCTTAGTGCGGGAATCGAGTCATTGGTTGGTGCCATCCAGTCTCAGACTGCTCTCATGCAGTCTCAGATTGATGCCACGCAAGCGCTGACTGCTGCCATCCTTGCTGGGTCGCCCAATGTTCACCAGGGATCTCACGGTGCCACAGCAGGCCAGCAATCTGTGCTCGAGCAGATTGCTCCGGATGCTGAGGTTCTGCCCCGGGGGAGTGGCAGTGTGTCGGTTGAGCAGGAAGGTGCTGTCCTCTCTCAGGATGACAGCATTCCTGCTCCCAACACTGCCACTTCCCCATTGTACTTGGCATGGCCTGTAACAGCCAGCCCAGACTGCTGCCGCCCATGCAGAGTTGGTGCAGTCTGCAGCCGGGCCCTCCAGCCCAAGAACTGGTCGAGTGCATCCTGCAAGGGCATCTCCAGTCTCTGGATCCAGCATTCAGCAGCCTTCCGCCAGCCTTGCTGCAGACACTGGGGCCACATTACGGAGGAGCAGTAGGGTGGGAAGGGGGGAAGTACGCAAGGGATGGAGATCACCCTCGAAGGCCCAACAGTAGTATCTGTAAATAAATGGGGGGAATGTTTGTGGGAAAGTTCGATGTTGGTGTTATTATATTTGTTTACTGTTATGTCGTTTATCTCCATGTTGTGAGAACGAGTTTTGTTAGTTCATGAATTGTTGGGTTTGTTTCTAATTGTTTGTCCTGAATAAATGACACAGAGTTTGTAATATAAAAAAATTATTGTTACTTTACATCTTTGCTGATTTAACTCATTGCAGCTTTGTCCGGCAATAGGGGGTGCGGGATGCTTGCGATGATGTGCTTCTTCATCCCAGAAGCCATCTTCTCTGTAAATGGTTAGAAGCGGTGTCTTATCAGGTATTCACAGACGGCCCTTGCAGTGGCAACATTGTGCGCCTCCCTCCCACGTTGGTGCAGCTGATCCTCCTCTTCATCCTCCTCCTCCTCTGCCTCCTCCTCCTCTTCCTTGTCCTCCTCCTGAGGTGGTCCACCAATCCCCGGTGGCAATGGCTGAGTCCTCAGAATTGCGAGGTTATGAAGCATACAGCACACAACAATGAAGAGGGAGACTTGCTCGGGAGAGTACTGCAGGGCCCCTCCTGAGTGGTCAAGACACCGGAACCGTTCTTTCAAGACGCCGATCGTCTGTTCAATGAGGTTCCTGGTGGCGCTATGGCTCTCATTGTATCATGCAAGCTCAGCAGGAGTGTTGGGGTTACGGAGTGGTGTCATTAGCCAGGTGCAGAGTGGACAACCCTTGTCCCTGTGGAGCCATCCACTAAGTTGACATGGTGCTTGGAAGAGGTCTGGGACACCAGTCTGGCGCAGGATGAAAGCATCGTGGCTGCTGCCAGGATAGCGGGCATTGACGGCGAGGATGCGCTGTCTGTGGTCACAGACCAACTGCACATTTAGAGAGTGGAAGCCTTTGCGGTTGCGGAAAATCTCTGCATCTTCATGAGGAGCCCGCAATGCCACATGCGTGCAGTCAATGGCGCCTTGAACCATGGGGAAGCCCGCTATCCTAGCAAAGACACATGCACGTTCACGCTGTTTGTCTCGGGTCATGGGGAAAGAGATGTACTGGCGTCTCCTTTTATACAAAGCATTTGTGACCTCCTGGATGCAGCAATGGACAGTGAACTGGGAGATGTTGGCAATATCCCCTGTTGAAGCCTGGAAGGAGCCGCTGGCGTAGAAATTGAGAGCCACCGTCACCTTCACTGCCGCCGACAGAGACGTCCTGGTCCTCAGTTGAGGTTGCAGATCTGGAGGTGCCAGAGCTCTGTCACCACCTCCTTGCTGAAGCAGAGCCTGTGGAAACACTGCTCCTCTGATAGATGAATGAAGGAAAATTGCTCCTGGAATACCCTGGGAGGGTAAGGTCTCCTGTGCAGAGGCCTGTTGGCCCTCCTCCCTCTGGCCACGTTTGTCACTCTCTCTCTGCGCCTCTGCTGCCTCTGAAGGAGAAGCTGGAGGACGAGGCCCCGAGTTAGTGCAGCCCCCATACAAGATTCTAAATGTGGTAAATATGAAGGTCAAATAAATATGAACCTGAAAAGTGGTTCTCAGGACCCAGAACTCCTTCGGACAGCGTTAAATCTCTCCAGGCATCTCTCTCCCTCTCAACCTGCGTGTACCAAAAATTTTGCCGACAAGAAAAGGCAGAAAGCGCCCGCCTTTAAATAGCGCTCCCCCAGCCCCTTCCCGACTTGAAAACGTTCCACTCTACCTGTTGTTCCTAGCGGCAGGCGCTAAGGCAGGGGGCGTGACTCAATTTCCTGTCCGGGGCGCTAATGGGGCGTTGCACGCTCGCATGACGTCACGATCTGCGGGCGCTGGAGATTGTGACAGTAGTGTTTAGCAGCAGCACCAAACGACTGGTTAATTTCGCAAGCGGCGCTAAAATCACTGCGCTCGGGCGCTAAGTTCCTAGCGCCCCCCGGAAGGACAAACGGGAGGCGCTAACCAGCCAGATTCTCCCCCCCAGGACTGTGCACAGTACTCCAAGTGTGGTCTAAACAAGGTTCTATACAAGTTTAACACAACTCTGTTTTGCAATTCTCTCCCTCCAGAAATGAACCCCAGTACTTTGTTTGCTTTTTATGGCCTTATTAACCTGTGTCGTTAGTTTTAGTGATTTGTGAATCTGTACCCCAGATCCCTTTGTTCCTCTACCCCATTTAGACTCTTATTTTCCAAGGAGTATGTGACCTCCTTATTCTTACTACTACAATGCACCACCTCACACTTATTTATATTGAAATTCATTTGACAATGACACGCCCATTCTACAAGTTTATTAATGTCTTCTTGTATTTTGTCGCTATCCTCCTCAGTGTTAACTACACCCCCCAATTTGGTGTCGTGGGGAAAGAGCCAGGAGAGAATGAAAAAGATCACAACTTAGATACCAAGCGATCGCGTTTACCAAGGAGGACAGTCTCCAGTCGGCCATTAGTCGACCAATGAATGTTTGTTTTAGCCTTTACACCCAGCAAGCAGTGGGGAGGGGTGTATTTTTCATTGCTGAGTTTTTATTCCTGACATCAAATGAGTCTGTTGCTCCTGGACTGTTTTTTTTTGGGGGGGGAGGGAGGAGTAGGGGGCAGGGGGTGTGAATGTAGGAGTAGCCCCTCCAATTCTGATGCAGTCGAATCCTTGACAAAATCCTGGGCAACCTGGGATCTGTGCTACACCCAACTCTCGCCCATGGCTCCTCGGAACTGTTGCCACACAACGGTAGAAGTGGGCCGGAGGACCACCGGGGACTGCTCACGAGCATTACAGTGAGCCATAAAATATGGACACACGCACCATACTCACCGAACAGTGGTTCTACCGATTGGAGGTGTGGAGTTCCAATAGCTGCCGACCTCTCTCTCTCTCACCCAGTTACGGTCGGGACTGAGCACGTGTTCTTGCAGTCAGCCTCCTGGTAACACTTCCATTGGACATCATCCGAATACTCCTCAACAGCTGCATGACTATCTCTTATAATGGGATTTCAACCCACAGCCTTTCACTAAGAGGTGAAGGTGCCTTCAACTGAGGCAAGCTGATGCAGAGCTGTCATGTATTATCACATGGTTTGTCAATGTTCCATAGACACCTGGCCCGATCTCCATTGGAAAAATTGCTTTCTTCTGTTCATGAATTACTTTATTTTGAGCTTGAACTTTTTCAGCTGCACCTTCGATAAAGCCCTAAAAAAAATCTCCATCCGCTCAAGGTAAGAACTGAATGGTTTGCGACCTCGGTCATACATGCCGAGGCTTCCGATTAATCCCGTATGGGCAGCCATGATTGTCCAAATCCCATCGAATAGTGACTCAGCACACTTCCTGTGTACCTGCGAGAATCAGTGCCGCTGTTGCTGTGTATACATACACACGAAGGCGAAGCACAGACGATTCTGCATCAGCATTAACAGTAAAACATTGCAAAAATTCAGTTTACGTGTCACAAATTCACCTTAAACTTGTCCACTCGAAGGTGAACACTGTGTCCTTCAGTGATCCCTAAAAATGGCTTTGGGATCCCATCCTCATCGCCAAAATGTAATATATGTGGGTAGAACAAATGAAGGACAGAGACACGATGAGTCGCTAGTCCATGTGCTTGTTTATTAGGCCAGAGCGAACTGAGCATGCTCATAGTAAACTGCGTGACAAACCGTGTGATAAACCATGTGACAAACTGTGATAATACATTACAAGAGCCATTCATTGCTCGCATAGCTACAACATAACTCCGAGTTGTGAGGTGTTATTTGTAGGGCTGCTAGTTTATGGTGAATGAATAAGGCAAATTCCATTTTTATTCTTTGGAATTCTGGGTGTTGGGATTGAATTCTGGGATTCTGCCAGTTTTTCCGTGAAAACTGTAAACCAACGGCCTTGGTTATTTGTATACCAAGGTTTACACCTAATGCCCCTTTGCTTACACACGAGGTGCTCCTCTACTCAGTAAGGATCTCTCACACTCTCTCGCTCTCCCTTGTCTTCAGGCCTTCGTCACTTTGAGGTTGCCAATCATTGGGGGAAAAATTTGGTTGATTAGCGCCTCCCGTAAGCGCCCTATGAGGACGCTAACAGGGCACAAAGCAACTAGAGCCCGGGCGCGGCAATGTTTGCGGCGCTCGCAAAATTAACTAGACATTTTGCAGCGGCGCTAAACACTACCGCCACGATCTCCTGCACCCGCAGATCGTGACGTCAGTCGAGTGTGCAACACCCCGGTAGTGCCCTGGACCGGATATTGAGTGGCGCCCCCTGCCTTTCCGCCTGCCGCTAGCAACGACATGTAGAGGGGAACATTTTGCAGTCGGGAAGGGACTGGGGGAGCGCTATTTAAAGGCAACCACTTCCTGCCTTTTTATGTCGGCGACATTTTTGCACCACACATTCTGAGAGAGAGAGAGAGAGAGAGACTTCTGGAGAGATTCAACGCTGTGTGAAGGGGTTTTGGGTACTGAGCAGCACTTTGCAGGTTCATTTTGATTTGACCTTCCTTGCATCGATTTAGATGAGACTGTGGGGACTGCACTCAGCTCTTTCCCTGGCTCTCTCCTTTGTTCTTTCCAGCAGAATTGATGTACAGGTCTCTCCAGGCCGAGATTCAAGGCTGCAATGAGCAGGGTGTGGATGGAGAGCAAGATCGACCCCTTTAAGAACTGGCTGGCGCCAGTGTGTCTGTGTTCCATTGCTGACTGACATCACATGAGCTTCGCCAGCGCTCTGAGGTAGCGCCTCGCTCCTCGGCGTTAGCGCCCTAAGAGAGGTGTGTAGCACCTGATTTAGCACTCCAATCACCTCCAGGGGCGATAAAGCCAAGTTTGCAGTTGGAGGCGATAATTAGCGCCAGGCGCTAAACTTTGCGCCCGGCCGATAATTGTGCCCCAAACGGGGCGATACTGAATTTCTCCCCCAAAGTGTTCCATTGTGAGCTCTCTGACTGTAAATGGAGAAATCCATGATGCGTTCTCTTAAAACCCATACTGCACACTAAGGTCGTGCGTGTTGTGTTGTGTCGTGACGTGAAGTACAGTGACGTGTTGTGACTCTAGATTACGGTAGCCTAGAGGCTATGGTATTGAACTAGCGACCCATAAGTCATGAGTTCAAATCCCATCATGAGGCTGCCACAGGCCCATCCCTCACCCCACGGCGTGGGGTTTGATCCCATGCCCAACCCTCACCCCACGGAGATGATTTTAACTCGCTCTGTCCGGTGTAAACAGGCCGGGAGCAGTCTCAGAATGACAGCGCTGACCTTACCGCCCCATTCGCGCTCCCAATCCTCCCGCTGCCATCTTGCGTAGGGTCCTGAGAAGGGCAGCCTATCGCCTGCCTGCTTCCAGCTTACATAGGGCCCTGATGCAATGCTTAGGTACCAATAGACAGAGAACAACAAACCTTCCGTGTCACTAATGCTTTAGCTGGAACTTTGCGGCCTACACCCAGAATGGGTTGTTATGTCACACCGAACTAGTGCATGTACACCCGGTAGATGGTACACACTGCAGCCACAGTGTGCCGTGAGTGGGCAGAGTAGATACTGAGCTCAGCGGCAGGGGCAGGGACTGAACGTCCTGGGTGGACGAGTCCTCCATTCACCAGCGCTGGGGCGGTGGGCTGAACGGCCTCCTCTTTGCTGACATTTAAATGCATTACCAGCAAATGTCCTTTGAAAGAAGGACTGAGCCCCACAGGAAGCCGATCTTTGACATGCACCAGCTCTGGCCTGCACTTTGCAGCCAACCAGCCCATTGCTATCGGAACATTTTGCATTCTATCTTTGCCTACAAAGTACCCCAAACAATGATTTGCACAGACACAGGCGAGTAATCTCATTCAAATCACTTTCCATTGCCTCTGATTTTCCATCCACATTAAAATATATATCCTGCCCTGTCTCACGCTACCGGATCCATCCATGGTAGCACACACACAGGAAAAGGAAGAGATACCTACACTCTACTGCTTTGCATCACATTAGCCTTACTCTCATCTTTCCAAACATGCTGCTCCCTGGTCTAAACGAGATGGTCATAAATCCTGTTATCGATCAGCCCACCTGCACATAAAACCCTCCTTTTATAAAATCATTCTCAAAATGTGGGCACCGCTGGCATGGCCGCCATTTGTTCCCCACCCCTACTTGCCCTGAAGGTGCTGGTGAGCCAGATGGCATCAGTACAAATAAAGGCCCCTCCCTCCTCCTCCACCTCCCCTTCCACCTCGTCCTCTCCCATCCCTCCTCCTCTCCCTCCTACCTCTCTCCCTCCTCCTCCACCTCCCCATCCGCCTCGTCCTCTCCCCTCCCTCCTCCTCCTCCTCCTCGCCTCCCCTCCTCCTCCTCCTCCTCGCCTCCCCCTCCTCACCCTCCTCCTCCCCTCCCTCCTCCTCCTCCTCCTCGCCTCCTCCTCCTCCTCGCCTCCCCCTCCTCCTCCTCCTCCTCGCCTCCCCCTCCTCACCCTCCTCCTCTCCCTCCTCCTCGCCTCCCTCCACCTCCCCTCCCTCCTCCTCCTCCTCCTCCCACCTCATCCTCTCCCCTCCCTCCTCCTCCTCCCACCTCCCCTCCCCTCCCCTCCCTCCTTCCCCATGATATTCATCCCTCAACAAACATAACTAAAACAGATGATCTGGTCATTATCACATTGCTGTTTGTGGGTCATGAAAGGTGCTATATAAATGCAAGTCTTTCTTTTCTTTTTATTAACCCAGGTCTGTGGATTACTAGTCCAGTAACACATCCACTCCACTACCAGACACTTAAATGCTCTGATTACAACAGGGACTGAAGCTGGAATTGTTTCACCAGATATTTCACTTCCCTTCATTTCAGCGAGCTTTTGTCTGGGATGTTAGAATCCTTGACTTTGTCTTTTCCTGGTTCTGAGTATTGTAGTAAAATTCAAAGCAATGACATTCTCAGCGCCGGGCGACACAGCCCCTTCATTCATAACCTCCCGCTCCTTTAGTTCAACACAATCGTCGGAAGTCGTCTCCTGACCATCCGGTCTAACTTTCCCTGTCTATCCAGGGTTTCCGCCAATCTTAGAAAGAAAGAAATAACTTGTATTTAATCAAGCATTTCACAACCTCAGGACACCCCAGAGTGCTTTACAGCCAATGAAGTATGTTTTGACGTGTAGTCACTGTTGTAATGTATGAAAAGCAGCCTATTTGTGCACAGCAAGACCCCACAAATAGCAATGAGATAAATGACCAGGTCATCTGTTTTAGATGTTTGTTGAGTGATAAATATTGGGCAGGACACCGCGGAGAACTCCCCTGCTCTTCTGCGAAATAGTGTCATGGTATTGAGAGGGGCCTCGGTTTAACGTCTCATCCGAAAGGCGGCTCCTCCTGCAGTGCAGCGCTCCCTCAGCACTGCACTGGGAGTGTCAGCCTGGATTTTGCGCTCAAGTCTCTGGAGTGGGACTTGAACCTGCGACCTTCTGACTCCGCGCTTTATAAATATATAAGTTCTTTCCGTTTCTTGAGGAAGTTTGGCATTCTCCCCGTAGGATGGTACTGTTGTGTCTGTGTGTTGATAGAGACACTGAAGACAGGAGTTGGTTTCATAGGTGTTTACTAAACAAAGTCTGGAGGGGAACTAACTGATACAACACAATATACAGGCTTATATAGCCCGAGTGGCCATTACCGGCATTACAGTACACATGGGGCTCTTAAAGGCACATACACTACAGGTACAAAGCTCCTCCAAGGCTGAGCCGCACCTTCTCCACCTGGGTGTTCACGTACCATCTTCTGCCGCTACCCTGCCTGGTGGCTGTGCATCTGCAGGGCAGGGGGTCGGGCTCTGGATTTCCTTGCATTACTGCCTTGTGGGCTCGGCTTCTGGGCTTCCCTTGCTCTTCTCCACTTCCTCTTCCAAGTAAATGTATAAAGATGGGAAATCCCCACGAAGAAAAAAATAAATGTTTCAGTGAATTTTCCCCAAACAGGAGGGAAGTTCCCTAATGAAGGTCAGAGCCTCCAATGTAAAGAGCGAGAAAAACAAAAGTTGACACCAGGCCAATCCAAAGAACTTTATGAGACTGAATGGAACAGCACAATGAAACACAGCATTAAACAACGTAAGAAATAAGAGCAGGAGTCGGCCATTCGGCCCCTCGAGCCTGCTCCGCCATTCAATAAGATCATGGCTGATCATCGACCGCAACTCCACTTTCCCGCCCGATCCCCATATCCCTTGATTCCCCTAGAGTCCAAAAATCCATCGATCTCAGCCTTGAATGTACTCAACGACTCAGCATCCACAGCCCTCTGGGGCAGAGAATTCCAAAGATTCACAACCCTCTGAGTGAAGAAATACCTCCTCATCTTGGTACTAAATGGCTGACCCCTTATCCTGAGACTACGAGCCCTAGTTCTAGACTCTCCAGCCAAGGGAAACAACCTCTCAGCATCTATACAGTATACTGTATTCGCTGCTCACGATGTGGTCGCCTCTACATTGGGGAGACCAAACGCAGATTGGGTGACCGCTTTGCGGAACACCTCCGTTCAGTCCGTAAGGATGACCCCGAGCTTCCGGTCGCCTGTCATTTTAATTCACCGCCCCATTCCCACTCAGACCTCACTGTACTCGGGTTCTTGCATTGTTCCACGGAAGCTCAGTGTAAGCTCGAGGAACAGCACCTCATCTTCCGATTAGGCACTTTACAGCCTTCCGGACTCAATATCGAGTTCAACAATTTCAGATCATAACCTCGGCCCCCATTACATTTTTACTTATTTTTTTACCCACACCTTTGTTTTGGCCCTTCCCCCCCCCCCTTTTTTCTCTCTCCCACATGGCAGCTGTCTCCCATTCTGCCAGCGCATTTCACACCTAATCTAGAGCCGTCTTTTGTCTCCACCATCTCGTCTCGTTTTGAATACCTCTTAATGTCTCTTCATAGAGTCATAGAGTTTTACAGCACAGAAAGAGGCCCTTCGGCCCATCGTGTCTGCGCCGCCCATCAATCCCTGTCCAGTCTAATCCCATTTTCCAGCATTTGGTCCACAGCCTTGTATGCAATGGCATTTCAAGTGCTCATCCAAATGCTTCTTGAATGTTGTGAGGGTTCCTGCCTCTACCACCCTTTCAGGCATTGAATTCCACATTCCAACCACCCTCTGGGTGAAAAAGTTCCTCCTCAAATCCCCTCTAAATCTCCTGCCCCTTACCCTGAATCTATGCCCCCTTGTTATTGACCCCCCCACTAAGGGGAAAAGTTCCTCTTTATCTACCCTATCTATGCCCCTCATCATTTTGTACACCTCAATCAGGTCCCCCCTCAGCCTTCTCTGCTCCAAGGAAAACAACCCCAGCCTGTCCAGCCTCTCTTCATAGCTGAGGTGCTCCATCCCAGGTAACATCCTGGTGAATCTTCTCTGCACCCTCTCCAAAGCAATCACATCCTTCCTATAGTGAGGCGACCAGAACTGCACACAGTACTCCAGCTGTGGCCTCACCAGCGTTTTGTACAGCTCCATCATAACCTCCCTGCTCTTATATTCTATGCCTCGGCTAATGAAGGCAAGTATCCCATATGCCTTTTTAACCACCTTATCTACCTGCTCCGCTGCCTTCAGGGATCTATGTACATGTACACCAAGGTCCCTCTGACCCTCTGTACTTCCTAGGGTCCTACCACTCATTGTGTATTCCCTTGCCTTATTTGTCCGTCCAAAATGCATCACCTCGCACTTTTCAGGGTTAAATTCCACTTGCCACTTTTCCGCCCATCTGACCAACCCGTTTATATCGTCCTGTAGCCTGAGGCTTTCCTCCTCGCAATTTACCACCCCACCAATTTTCGTGTCATCTGCGAACTTACTGATCATACCTTTTACATTCTCATCCAAATCATTTATGTAGATCACAAACAACAAGGGACCCAGCACCGATCCCTGAGGTACCCCACTGGACACAGGCTTCCAGTCACAAAAGCAACCTTCGACCATCACCCTCTGCCTCCTGCCACTCAGCCAGTTTAGGATCCAACGCGCCAAGGCACCCTGGATCCCATGGGCTCTTACCTTCTTGACCAGTCTCCTATGCGGGACTTCGTCAAAAGCTTTACTGAAGTCCATGTAAACCACATCCACAGCATTTCCCTCATCCACCCCCGTAGTCACCCCCTCGAAAAATTCAATCAGATTTGTCAGACATGATTTACCCTTGACAAAGCCATGCTGACTATCCCCGATTAATCCTTGCCTCTCCAAGTGGAGATTAATTTTGTCCCTCAGAATTTTTTCCAATAATTTCCCCACCACAGATGTTAGACTCACTGGCCTGTAATTCCCTGGTTTATCCCTGCTACCCTTCTTGAATAATGGTACTACGTTAGCTGTTCTCCAGTCCTCTGGTACATCCCCTGTGGCCAGAGAGGTTCTGAAAATTTGTGTCAGAGCCCCTGCAATCTCCTCCTTTGCCTCCCACAGCAGCCTGGGATACATCTCGTCCGGGCCTGGGGATTTATCCACTTTTTGGCCTGCTAAAACCGCTAGCACCTCCTCCCTCTTGATGCTAATATGTTCAAGTATGTCACAGTCCCCTTGCCCGATTTCTATGTCTGCATCGTCTTTCTCCATAGTGAACACAGATGCAAAAAATTCATTTAAAACCCCGCCTACATCATCTGGCTCTACACACAGATTGCCACTTTGGTCCCTAATGGGCCCTACCCTTTCCCTGGTTATCCTCTTGCCCTTAATATACTTATAAAACATCTTAGGATTTTCCTTTATTTTGCTCGCCAGTGTTATTTCATGGCCCCTCCTCGCCCTCCTAATTTCTTTTTTAAGTATGCCCCTGCACTTTTTATACTCCTCTAGGGCTTCTTCCGTCTTTAGTCTTTTGTAACTGCCAAAAGCCCCCCTTTTATTTCTAATGCATTTTTGTATATCCCTTGTCATCCAAGGTTCCCTTTGCTTGTTGGTCCCACCCTTGACCTTTACAGGAACATGTTGGCGTTGTACTCTCTCTATTTCCCTTCTGAAAGTCTCCCACTGTTTTGATGTGGATTTTCCTATAAGCAGCTGCTCCCAGCCCACTTTGGCCAGATCCTGCCTTATCATATTAAAATCGGCCTTCCCCCAATTTAGAACCCTTATTTCCGGGCCATCTTTGTCTTTTTCCATGACCACCTTAAATCTCACCGAATTATGGTCACTGTCGCCAAAATGCTCTCCTACTGACACTTCCACCACTTGCCCGGCTACATTCCCCAGAATTAGGTCCAGTACCGCCCCCTCTCTTGTAGGACTTTCTACATGTTGGCTCAAAAAGCTCTCCTGGAATCACTTTAAGAATTCTGCACCCTCTAAGCCTTTCACACTCTGACTGTCCCAATTTATATTGGGGAAGTTGAAATCCCCCACTATTATTACCCTATTATTTTCGCACTTTTCTGAGATTTGCCTACATATCTGTTCCTCTATTTCCCCCTGACTGTTTGGGGGCCTATAGTACACTCCCAGCAAAGTGCTTGCCCCCTTTTTGTTTTTAAGTTCTACCCATATGGCCTCATTAGAGGAACCCGCTAATATATCATCCCTCCTTACAGCAGTAATTGACTCCTTAATTAATATTGCAACACCCCCTCCCCTTTTACACCCCCCTCTGTCTCGCCTGAAGATTCTATACCCCGGAATATTGAGCTGCCAGTCCTGACCCTCCCTCAACCATGTCTCCGTGATAGCAACAATATCGTACTCCCATGTGTTCAACAACAACTTCAGTTCATCCACCTTATTTGCAAGACTCCTTGCATTAAAATAAATGCCTTCCAGCCCTGCCATATTCTCTTTTGCCTTCACATATTTGCTCTGCCTTCCCAGCTGACTTGTTTTTCCCTCTGTATTTGGCTGTAAATCACCCCCTACTATAGCTCCACTCTGTACCCCAACCCCCTGCCAGGTTAGTTTAAACCCTCCCCAGCAGTGCTAGCAAACCTCCCCGCAAGGATATTGGTGCCCCTCTGGTTCAGGTGTAAACCGTCCGACTTGTACAAGTCCCACCTTTCCCAGAAGCAGACCCAGTGATCCAGGAAACTAAAGCCCTCCCCCCTGCACCATCCCTTTAGCCACGCATTCATCTGTTCTATCTTCCTATTCCTATACTTACTAGCACGTGGCACCGGGAGTAATCCACTTCTCTTTTGTTCTCTCCCAGCCTGGCCTTCAGTCTTGACAAAGGGTTTGACCCGAAACATTGATTCTATTTTCTCTCCACGGATGTTGCCTGGCCTGCTGAGTTTTTCCAGCATTTTCTGTTGTTACTCTCAGCATCTACGCTGTTAAGCCCCTTAAGAATTTTATGAGAAGAGATCCCTTCTCATTCTTCTAAACTCCAGAGAGTATAGGCCCAACCTACTCAATCTCTCCTCATAGGACAGCCCTCTCATCCCAGGGATCAACCTTCGTTACACCACCTCTAAGGCAAGTATGTCCTTCCTCAGATAAGCTGACCAAAACTGTGCACAGTACTCCAGGTGTGGTCTCTCCAAATCCCTATATAATTGCTGCAAGACTTCCTTACTCTTATACTCCAACCCCCTTGCAACAAAGGCTAACATACCATTTGCCTTCCGAATTGCTTGCAGTACCTGCATATTAAGATCCCGTTCCCATGGGAGAGAAACAGAATCCCTGTGAAATTTCTGTCCGAAACCCACCATTTCCATGGCTGTACCTTAGTTACAGCAAGCCCCCTTTGCACCCTCCCTCACTTCCAGAGGAAATTTAAGGCATAACCTAAAGTTGGTGTAACACCAGCAGTCCTCAGTCCCAAATTCCGCTGGTTAGATTCACCAGGTTGGTGCCCTTTGGAACTTCTGGCCCCTTTTGACTAGTAACAGAATTATAGGAAGCTCAACAAAGCTGAAACAAGACAGAACTGCTTCACTGCGGTTAAAGTAGGGTCCGCAGTAGAGTGATTGTAACGCAGACCGATCTGGATCACAGGCCACACACAGATTACCCAAAAGGGTTTTAGAAGTTGCAAGGCTTTTATTAAAGAGCTACAGTTTTAAAGCATAATCAGATATTACATATGGTTTAAGCTGATTATAACAGACGTACAACCCGTGACAGTAGGAGTGATCTACGACTCCCAAATCGGAATGCCACGACCAGACGGACGGGGAGGCAGTACGGTGGTCTCGGATTGGGTGGATTCCTGCAGTCTGCTGCAGCAGTCACTTCTGTTGGGTCATCTCTCAAGCTGTTGGAGGTGTTAGGCTGTCAGCTACCTCAGAGGCTAAACTTGACCAAGGTGTTAGGCCGTAGTCACCTCGGGGAAGCCTTCGCCCCTAACTGCCTGATTTCCTCTCTCGGTCGTCTATATTTATAGTTATTTCGGTGGGCCGGTAATCACCTGGTGTCAATCGTTTGATCCCCCATCCTATTGTCCAATTGTGAAGCGGGAAAGCATCCCTCGCCGACCCTTTCTGCATGACTGACAAGGCCTCCCTCTTATCTTTGTGAGGAAAGATTTTTATTATGTTTCTTTAAGGACATTTTATGACTTTTCGGCTCCATTTTTGTCTATTATCCCCCACCCTGTGTTGTTTTGCATTTTACGATTCCCTTATCACTTCCATTTGTCTTTTGATGCTTGATATTCGACCTTGCTGGCACTTCTGCTCTCTGTTCCCGGCATGTTGTCAGCCTCTGTTCTAAGAATTAAAACCCATCTTTGAGTCTAACAGCTATTTCTTACAGAACCCCTTTCCCCAGTTGGTGCACAACTGCCCCTTAAAGTGACACTCTCCTACTCGGAGGCTCACGGACAGCTAGTGTAGGAAACCCAAATTGTCACGGCAATGTAGTCGGAAACACCCTTTCTGTGGTTGGTTTTACAGCACATTTTCAAGGGGGGGGTGTGGATTTATACTGTAACAAGCAAAAAACTGGAAACCCCTGACCCTGAAATAGCACTAAAAAATTAAAATTGTTCTAACTAGAGAGTTGCTGTAAAATCAGGAATGGAGCTGAACTGAGCCCACATCCTCCTACTGAACCAGGCCAGGGTGTTTGATCTACAACTTAGCCACGGTGCAGAGACCTTGCTCTGGGTGCTAATCGCAGGGAGAATCAATTGGAGAAAGCATCGGTAAATATGTGAGGCCTTGCGATGAGATGTCAAGTTATTCCATGCTTTGATTTTATCTGTGATCTTGACTGATTGACAACTGCTTATTCTAAGACCTTTCGACTGGGATAAATGCTTGAGGTTTCAGTCATGTCGTTAGTTCAGTTCAGTCTAAATTATAGCTGAGCCCCATGCAGTGGGCAGCAATTCCATATCAGACAGGTGCCACCATCACATCGTGAAGGACAACAACTGTTTCATCCAAAAGCCTTGCCATATAACAAACTGTGTGAGAAGTACATTGTGAACGGATAACTTGATCCCTTCCAGACTGATTCTATTGTTATTGTCTTCTAAATAATTTGTATCATCAGTAACCTCCTCTGGTTCGTCACCTCTGTGTAATTATCTTAATTGTAAATAAATCCAACTATTAATTTTAACCTGAATGTAATAAAATGACAGTGTGGTGTTTACCACGTTTTGGAGTAGAGGGGAGAGCATGTTGTGCGTCCCACCTGGTCTCTGGTGTAAGTTAAGCGGTAATTGTTAGGTTTGCGGTTATGCTAATCACGGGGCGCATGAGGTCTGAATTATGGTTCACCAGCAACACGGGGCTGCCTATAGAAACTGCAATAAACAGACATCATTTGTGAAGCTTTGAACCTGGATTGTTCTTTTAAGGTCGAGCCTTTATGGCTGATGCAAACCAGAGTCAGGGGAACCTAAACCTTTGTAAACACCGAGTGTCCCAACCGGCAACAATCAGGTGGCAGGTTTATTCTTCAACAGATAAACTCCCAGCATTTCCCACTCTAAATTTCCAGTGATGGGTCAAAGGTCAAGCTCTCACATTTGAGCGGCAAAGAATAGGAGCTTTATTGCTCAGCATCAGTTTTTTTAGGCAAGGGATTGCTGGTACACTTACTCATTGTGTTTTCAGTTGTACAATTATTTATTTTCTTTACCCAGAAACTTTTGTCTCAGTTAAAAAAAAAGGTTATTGTAACGCTGCATCAAATGCATGATGGGAAACTGCAGTTGGTGTTCCAAAATGGCTGCCCTGGTGAGGTTGGGGAATTAGCAAGTTCCCTGTTTTGCTGCCTTTTACCTCAATCTCCTTTCTTTTGTCTCTTGCCCCCTCTCAAGCCTTTCTTCTTGTCTCCTACCCTTCATGTCACCCACTCATACCACGGTTCATTTCTCCCCCTCTGTATCACAGTGGTATCGATCACTGACAAGGCCATCTCCAACAATTTCCTTGTTGCCTAGGCCCTAAGCTCTGGAATTCTCTCCCTAAACCTCTTCGCCTCTCTACCTCTCTCTCCTCCTTTAAGACACTCCTTAAAACCTACCTCTTTGACCAAGCTTTTGGTCATCTGACCTAATATCTCCTTTTGTGGGTGGATGTCAAATTTTGCCTGATAACTCTTGTGTGAAGCACCTTGGGACATTTTACTATGTTAAAGGCACTCTATAAATGCAAGTTGTTGTTGTTGTATCACTCACCACCCACATCACTTCATCCCTTTCCAACCCCATTTCTTTCTGCGTCCACCGTTTGAATTTTGTTTCTGCCCAACTCACGTACAGCCGCTCTCTCAAACTCCAAACTACCTTGCTTTGGCCCTCCATTCACCGCTGCAGCCGTCCATTTGCTCTCCAAAGTCTATTTTGATGCCCTTGTCCCCAGAAAAACCCTGACTCTCTCTCTCTCTCACCCTGGTCAATTCCTTTGGTGCGGCCCCCCAGCTTTGCACCCTCGTGTCCAAGGGACATAGACTTGAGCATATCTGTCACACAATCAGTTCAACCATTCATTGCCAGATCTGGTTGGACCACATCAAGCGCATGCAGGCATCATTCTACTCTGCCCAAAACACTCTCACTAATCCAGGATCATCCAGGAATGCCAAGATAGCCCACGGCTTCTTTTCTCCACTACTAGGCGCTATGTAAATGCAAGTTGGTGTTGAATATTCTGGTAAAAGGCTGGTTGAATGCCCAGCAGCCCTGGCCTCTGTCTGCGCCTCTCAGTCTGTGACTACGAGCAGGGACAGCAGGGGACTGAGCAGCAGCTGCTAGCAGTTCAGACCCTCAAATATATAAAATAGAACCAGGCACTGTGATTTACACACGGCACCTGAACAGAAAGGTGAAGGGCTGTGTGTGGATTACATTGTGTGGAGATGCCGGAGTTGGACTGGGGTGGACAAATGTAAGAAGTCACACAACACCAGGTTATAGTCCAACAGCTTTATTTGAAATCACAAGCTTTCAGAGCGCTGCTCCTTCATCAGGTGAAGTGGAGAAATGCATAAAGACACAGCTTATATAGTCAGAGAATCATGTCAGATGTTTACAGGTAATCTTGCCAACTGCCATTTATCACACCTTGGCAGAGAGATAATCACAGCAATCAAAGATGTGAATGGTGTCCAAACAGGTCAGTCAGGAAAACATTACACCAAAGAATAATGAGGTGGGGTCACAAGGGGTCAAATATTGCAGATGCTGGGGTCTGTATGAAAAACAAAAAAACAGACAAAAAACATTTTTTTTTTTGCTGGAAATCACAGCAGGTCCAGCCGCATCTGTGTAGAGAGAACAAGCCAATGTCGACTCGAGTCTGGATGACCCTGCGTCAGGTGGGGTTACATGTAGCGTGACATGAACCCAAGATCTCGGTTGAGGCCGTCCTCATGGGTGCGGAACTTGGCTATCAGTTTCTGCTCGACGATTTTGCGTTGTCGTGTGTCTCGAAGGCCGCCTTGGAGAATGCTTACCCGAAGATCGGGGGCTGAATGTCCTTGACTGCTGAAGTGTTCCCCGACTGGGAGGGAACACTCCTGCCTGGTACATTGTGGTATTACACAAGGCGTCAATTCGCACCAACCAGCGGAGATAATGGGGGCAGAGATACGCAGGATCGACCCCTGCTGGTGACCAGGGGGTGGGCTCCTCATGACCATGGCATGGGTGGGCACGAGCACCGCTTCAGCTGCCCTTCTACTGTGACACCACTGGGAGTGGGAAAAGCCACTTCCAGTGGAGGGGATCTGGCCCTGGAACCCACCCTGCATAGATAATGACCCCCAGCGCAGGAAACTGGGAAGGGGTCAAGGAGGTCGGGGGGGGTTCATGGCAGTGGGCCGAAGTCCCGCTCCGACTCTCCTCTGGCAGGAGGAGTACAATCCAGCCCATTGCCTGCCTTTGGAAACCTTGGTCAAGTCACAGACATGGGAAACAGTGCTGGGAAAATTCCCGGCATCTGTCCTGCCGCAGAGGACCTGGCTGGTGGATAATGGGAACTGGCAGACCCCAGCTTTTAGTTTTACACACAGTCTGGCACAGTAATATCTGTAGGCCTGGGAGTGAAGAAAAGGACACTGTAAGCTCAGGCAAGGGCCCCCAACGCCTCGAGTTTATAATTCTCATCCTTGTTTTCAAATCCCTCCATGGCCTCACCCCTCCCTATCTCTGTAACCTCCTCCAGCCCCTCCGAGATTTCTGCACTCCTCCAACTCTGGCCTCTTGTCCATCGTCCACTCTCTTTGCTCCGCCATTACTGGCCGTGCCTTCAGCTGCCTGGGCCCTAAGCTCTGGAATTCCCTTCCTGAACCTCTCCGCCTCTTTTTCCCCCTTTAAGACTCTCCTTAAAACCTACCTATTTGACCAAGCTTTTAGTCACCTGTCCCAATATCTCCTTTTGCAGTTCGGTGTCAAATTTTGTTTGAGAACGCTCCTGTGAAGCACCTTGAGACGTTTTAGTACATTAAAGGTGCTGTATAATACAAGTTGTTAAGATTGGTCTTAAGGGCTGTGCAATGAGATTGACGTCTCTGGCAGAGCTTTGTCCAACAATAGGTGGCCTTATGGAGTGTGTTATAATGGCGTCCTCTGGCGGTTGCCCTGTACCAGGTAAAATGGGTTCTGCAGGAGGTTGTTGGGGAACATTTGCAGACTAACTGTCAATGAGGCACAGTGCTGGTGCACTCTTGTGGCGACGGCCCACCCGATAGGCTGAAGGAGCAATTGCAGGGCCAGCTGTAGATGTGTGAAGTAAATCTCACCGGCAGAGGCAGGCCGAGTGAGTGTGAAGCAAGGAACGACTTAACCACACCAGGCTGGCTAGGCAAACGCAAAGGACCCACATCTCTAAAATTAAAGGAAGAGTCCCACAGCCTCTGTACCTTAACTCCCACCCCTACCCGGGGTCGCCACCTCTGGGTGGACATAAACTCCCACCCCTACCCGGGGTCGCCACCTCTGGGTGGACATAAACTCCCACCCCTACCCGGGGTCGCCACCTCTGGGTGGACATAAACTCCCACCCCTACCCGGGGTCGCCACCTCTGGGTGGACATAAACTCCCACCCCTACCCGGGGTCGCCACCTCTGGGTGGACATAAACTCCCACCCCTACCCGGGGTCGCCACCTCTGGGTGGACATAAACTCCCACCCCTACCTGGGGTCGCCACCTCTGGGTGAACATAAACTCCCACCCCTGCCCGGGGTCGCCACCTCTGGGTGGACATAAACTCCCACCCCTACCTGGGGTCGCCACCTCTGGGTGGACATAAACTCCCACCCCTGCCCAGGGTCGCCACCTCTGGGTGGACATAAACTCCCGCCCCTAGCCGGGGTCGCCACCTCTGGGTGGACATAAACTCCCACCCCTGCCCAGGGTCGCCACCTCTGGGTGGACATAAACTCTCACCCCTACCCGGGGTCGCCACCTCTGGGTGGACATAAACTCCCATCCCTACCTGGGGTCGCCACCTCTGGGTGGACATATTCCTGGATGTTTCATCACCTGACCGCCTGCCTCCAACCACCCCGCCCCCACGCTCCCGCCATTGGTCGGCTGACACGTCAATCTTCGCGACTCAGCCAATGAGAAAGCGAAGAGACTCTTCATTGCTCCATTGGATGAGCTTTCACTGTCAGTCAAACAGCCTTTTAATAACCAAAAGCAAAAGTGTTCAAAGAAAATTTTAAAACACAATTCTTTTGAATGCCCCTAGGATTTTTCTCCAGTATTTGCTGGCAGCAGTGTCCGGGAGATTAGTCTTCAACTCCAGGAGACTCCAGGGCAATCCTGGGGGGCTGGCAACTCAACTGCCACCGTGACTCAACCCAGGACAGGCCTTTGGCCTTCAAATCCAACAACCTCAGACCGGAAAATAACCCGTTTATCCCTACTCTCTGTTTGCTGTCCATTAACCAATCTTCTCTCCATGCTAAGATATTACCCCAAAGACAATAAAAGAGACGTCCAGGGCAACAGCCAGATGCAAATCGGGGGCCTCACGCCTGTGGAAAATTGGGTTCCACCTTCAGGAAAAGGTGACCCACCTTAAAGGCACCACTGGTGTTCCCCTCCCAGCTCCGCCGCAGTGCCGAAGACCATTGTCGGCCTCCACGCCCCCTCCCTCACCATCGTTTCTGTAGTGTATGTACCTTTAAGGGGAGAACTACTTTTTACAGCTCCTGTATACTGTAGTACCGGCAGTGACTACACCCGTATATAGCCCTGAGTAGGGATCTGTACAGTTAGCTTTAGAGTACCCCTCATCCAGTAAACACCTGTTGATTGTTCTCTGCAGTCTCTTGTCTAGTTAAAGAAGGACACACAACATCAAGGTACACGGATTTAACATTGGCGACGAGCAGATTCGAACCTACCTGCAACTCTGCAGAAGAAGGCTGATTCCAGAAGCACGGGCGTCGACCATCCAACGGAGACTCCAGTGAAACGGGCTGGCAACAGGTACGGCGCAGACCCTTCCCGCACAGCGGCGGCTAGAGCCGACCGACGGCACAGGAAAAAGGCCGAGCAGCGTCGACAGGAGCAGAGAGAGGGTAGAGCGCACAGGGCGCAGCCGGTGTTCAGGACCGAGCGGCGTCGACGGGAAAAAAGAGAGGGTAGAGCGCACAGGGCACAGCCGCTGTTCAGGACCGAGCGGCGTCGACGCGAGAAGAGAGAGGGTAGAGTGTACAGGGCGCAGCCGCTGTTCAGGACCGAGCGGCGTCAACGAGAGAGAGAGGCGGTGTTCAGGGGGCGAGCAGCGTCAGCGGGGAAGAAAGGAAAGCGCGGGAGACGCCATTTTGAGCCTCAGCGGAGAAGAAGGGAGAGCGCGGGAGACGCCATTTTGAGCCACAGCAGAGAAGAAGGGAGAGCGCGGGAGACGCCATTTTGAGCCAGTCTAACCACACCCAGGGATGCCGAAGAGTGGCAGTGTCACAGCATTCAACAATAAAGTCGAAGATTGGACGACATATGTCGAACGCAAAGAAGTGTACTGCAAGGCGAATGAAGTGCCAGATGACAGGAAAGCGCTGGTATTGTTGAATTCAATGGGTGCAAAAACGTATGGCTTACTGCGAAACCTAGTAACCCCAGAGAAGCCAGTGGAAAAGGATTTTGAAAACATAGTGTCAATCCTACAGGACCACTTAGACCCCACACTGCTGCTGATAGCAGAAAGATTTAAGTTTCACAAAAGGAACCAGCATAAAGATGAAAGTAATGCTGAGTTTTTAACGGAACTGCGCAAGCTATCGAAACACTGCCAGTTTGGAACGGGACTAGCAGATACTTTAAGGGACAAGTTTGTGTGTGGGCTTCAAAGTGAAGGAACCCAGAAACGGCTTCTATCAGAAAAGGATCTTACGCTGGACAAGGCTTTCAGCATGGCAGTATCACACGAAGCAACAGCACGGGGCGCGGCAGAGATACAACGGAGACCGCAAGAATATGGCACAAATGAAATGTCATACGGAACAGTGAAGTGCTATCGCTGCGGCAGAACAACACACGACCATAAGGATTGCTGGTTCAAGGACCAAGTGTGCAGACAGTGTAGAAAAGTAGGACACATAGCAAGAGTCTGCAGGTCGGAAAAGAAAACCAGCAGCAAGAAATCCCAACAGGAGAAGTACAAGAAGGTACATAAGGTGACGGAGAGTAGTGCAGACGAACAGAAAAGTGATACAGACTCTGGAAGCAAGGAGCTGGGTTGTCTGAAACTACATAATGTGATCAAAACGGAGGATCACCAAACTATCTGGGTCACGCTCAAGATAGCCGGAGTCCAAGTGAAAACGAATTGGACACAGGATCAGCACTAACAGTCATAAACCGAAGGGACTACAAGCGGCTATTCTCACATATACCCTTGAGAGATACAGAGATTGTCTTGAAGACGTACACGGGGCAAAAAGTCTACCCCAAAGGAAAAATAAGGGTGAACGTTATATATAACGGCAAGGAAACACCAAAAATGGACCTATATGTATTGCCAGATGGAGGACCACCACTACTAGGACGTGAATGGATCCGGAAGATACAGCTAGATTGGCATTCCATACAAGCACTGTAGATGCCAAAAAGGATGACGACGTCACACCTGGATGACTGTCAAAAATGCTAACTGACGCACAAGAAGTGTTCCAGGAGGGACTCGGAACACAAAAAGGCATAACAGCGACGATCAAAATAGAGGAAAATGCAAGCCCAAAGTTTTTAAGGCCAGACCGGTACCTTATGCGATCCGCCCAGCCGTCGAAGCAGAGCTGGAAGGTTTGGAACGTTCAGGAGTACTGTCCAAAGTGGACTGGAGCGAGTGGGCTACACCCATCGCTCCTGTAATGAAGAGGTCGTTGAGTAATACGCCTGGGGAACCAAAGAAGGTTCGCATCTGTGGGGACTTTAAGGTGACAGTGAACCCAGTCCTTCACACTGTACAATATCCGCTTCCGCGGATTGAAGATATTTTCGCCTCGCTATCTGGAGGGAAACGCTTCACTAAGATTGATCTGGCCCAGGCGTACCTGCAAATGGAGGTAGAAGAAGCCTCGAAACAGTATCTCACGATCAACACTCATAAAGGTCTCTACCAATACAACCGGCTGGTGTTCGGGGTAGCATCAGCTCCGGCTATTTGGCAAAGGGCAATGGATCAAGTCCTGCAAGGGATTCCAGGGACCCAGTGTTATTTGGACGACATCCTGGTCACGGGCGAAAATGACAGTGATCACCTCGCCAACCTGGAGCAGGTGCTCACTAGATTGAAGGAATATGGGCTCCGAGCTAATCGCCACAAATGCGAGTTTTTCCAGAAGCAGATCTCGTATTGTGGCCACGTTTTTGATGAAGAGGGGTTACATAAGCCCCCTGAAAAGATTGAGGCAGTAGTCAAGGCTCCAGCACCGGAAAATGTGTCACAACTGAGGTCGTTCCTCGGGCTGGTGAACTACTACCATAGGTTCTTGCCGAATTTGTCTACAGTACTACACCCACTGAACACCCTACTGCAAACGGGGGTACCATGGAAGTGGAATGACGAATGTAAACGAGCTTTCCAGAAGTACAAAGAATTGATCACATCAAAAGAGATGTTGGCTCATTTCAACCCAGCACTACCAATTTGGTTAACGTGTGATGCATCACCCTATGGCATTGGAGCGGTGCTGTCGCACAAATTCCCGGACGGCTCGGAGAGGCCAGTAGCCTTTGCGTCTCGGTCACTAACCTCAGCCGAGCGTAACTACGCCCAGATTGACAGGGAGGCCCTCAGCCTAGTGTGGGGAGTGAAAAAGTTCAACCACTATCTGCACGGGCAGAAGTTCACCTTGCTGACTGGCCACCAACCACTTGTCTCCATCTTTAATCCAAAGAAGGGCGTTCCGGTGATGACTGCGCAACGGTTACAAAGATGGTCCCTTTTTCTAGGGGCGAACCAATATGAAATCGAGTATAAGGGCACGAAACAGCATGGAAACGCTGATGGGCTATCACGCCTGCCACTGCCTACTGCGGAGGAAGCACCAGCAGTGGACCCTGTCGAAATATTTTATTCGACTATAATTGAACGCTTGCCAGTAACTAACGCTAATATAGAGAAGGAGACCCGAAATGACCCGACACTGTCTCAGGTATATGACTTGACGGTGAAGGGATGGCCAACACATGGCGACTCACTGTTGCCAGCATTCTCATCCAGAAGAGAACAGCTGTCAGTATGCCAGGGAACCTTGATGTGTGGATCCCGAGTGGTAATTCCACCCAAGTTAAGGGAGAGAGTGCTCAATGAGCTTCACGAAGGCCATCTGGGAGGGGTGAAAATGAATAGCCTTGCTAGGGCTTATGTGTGGTGGCCGGGGATCGATCAGCAAATCGAGGACCTGACAAAGAGCTGCTCAGGATGCCAGAAGGTCCAGAATGCACCACCACATGCCCCTCTACACCCATGGGAGTGGCCCTCATTTCCATGGCAATGGGTGCATATTGATTTTGCTGGTCCATTCATGGACTCAATGTTTTTAATAGCCGTGGATGCGCACTCGAAATGGCCTAAGGTGATCAAAATGTCCTCCACCACCACGGAGAAAACTATTGCAGTCCTATGGACCATATTTGCCAGGAACGGCTTGCCAGAGCAGATTTGCTCTGATAACGGACCACAGTTTGTGTCCGAAGAGTTTCGAAGATTTATGAAAAGGAATGGGGTAAGGCATTACACATCCGCCCCGTATCATCCAGCCACAAATGGATTGGCTGAGAGGTTCGTACAAACCTTTAAAAAAGCAGTAAGGGCCATGTGCGATGACGACATTCCACTGCAGCATAAGGTGGACAATTTCCTGTTAGCCTACAGAAATGTGACACGTGCAGTCACCAACCAGACCCCGGCCATGATGTTCTTTAACCGAAGGTTGAGATCTCGTCTGGATTTGCTCAGACCAAATGTACGAAGAGATGTTGAGAATAAGCAATTCCAGCACATCAATGAGAAGCCGACAAGGAGCTTCAATGTAGGGCAACCAGTCTTGGCCCGCGACTACCGAACAGAGAAATGGCAACCAGGAATGATATGCACACGGCAGGGGCCACTAATGTACACAGTGGATGTTGGGGAGAACATTGTGAGACGCCATGTTGACCAGAACCTAGAGTCACAGGAACGAGTCAACCCCATGTCTCGCATACCTGGTGATGAACCCGACATACAGGTAGCATCTACCCCAGAAACAGTAGCATTGGAAGCTGATGAACCAACCGACGACAGGGGGCCAGAATCGCCTCCGCACCAAGAGCAAGACACTCAGGAAAGGCGCTATCCAGAAAGGATCAGGAAGCCTCCCCAAAGACTGAATTTATAAATAGACTATTTTCAGTTAATGTTGCATGTTAAAAGTGTTAATTGTAATTAGTTGATATTTAATTGTTAAATGAATGTTATGGTACTGTTAATCTAAAAGGGGAGGAATTGTAGTGTATGTACCTTTAAGGGGAGAACTACTTTTTACAGCTCCTGTATACTGTAGTACTGGCAGTGACCACACTTGTATATAACCCTGAGTAGGGATCTGTATAGTTAGTTTTAGAGTAACCCTCATCCAGTAAACACCTGTTGATTGTTCTCTGCAGTCTCTTGTCTAGTTAAAGAAGGACACACAACATCAAGATACACGGATTTAACAGTTTCCCCCCTCCTTCCTGCTCGAACCCCCTCCCGACCCCATCCGCCTCCTCTCCCGCCCACCCCCACCATCACGATCAGAATAGCTGGCCACGAGTTGAATTTCTCCTCCGATACAGAGTGCGGTTAGAGTGTAGAATTCCCTGCCACAACACGGTGTTGAAGCCACGTACATAAAGTGGACTTTTTAAAAGAATTTTAAAATTCTTTTAAAACAGAACTAGTTGCTGGAAGAAAGAGGAATATTAAAGTGTGTGGGGGAAATAGCAGGAATGTGGAACAAAAGGAGGGGTGCAATGTTTGCCTAATATGGGAGCGAAGTTGGCGGTGCCTCCCCTGAATAGATTGAGTTTTGAGTTCAGGCCTCAGTACAAACAGGGAGCAAGGTGCCCTGCTCTCAGTGTGCGCTAACGGGTAGCTCACCCGACTGGGAACGGCTCCATGGGTGAGCTGAGCCAGAGGTCAGCGGTAAAAGGAGGGGGGATGAGGGAGAAAATTGCCCAGGCCCGAGTTAATATACTTCAGGGCTCTATTGAGTGCGGGTGAGTGCCAGAAGACTGGAGATTGGCCATTGGCCAATGTAGGACCCATTGTTAAAGGGAGGTTGAGCTAACCCGGCTATTGACAGGACATGACCTCCAATGGCCCAGTCATAGGAGAAACGCCTTGAAGAAGCACCAGATTAGGAACTAGAGCACAGTATACTGGGACCAGGGGCAGACACCGGGGTAGTAAAGAATAGACAAGTCTGTATGTAGGGCAATGAAACTAAGGTGCAATTCATTTGCATTGTGTACAGAGACTGACCCTGCAATGATTGGTACTTTGGATTGTGCTAGGAAATAACTGGTTCTTTTGGCAGCTGGGCAGTAGGCCTTGCTTGTGGTGTGGAAGAACTGGGGCAGAGGGCTGGCAAGATTGTTAATGTGGGGGAGGGGGAGGGGGCAGGGACTCATTAATTAAACGAGTTTTCAATCAACTGGGAACTGGCAACTGTTGGACCCCCTCAGCCTCCTCAATGTTGTGCGAGGCCTTCCCCAGCAGAAGCCCTGCTCTAGGGGCAGCTTCATGTAGCAGGTTTAATTGGCAGCTCCACTGGCCAATCACAGGCACGGAGAGCTGGAGGAGGGTCAGAGGTCAAGTCTTCGGCTTCCTGCTCTAATTGAGAGACAAAGGCCTCGATTTTCATTGGACCGTGAGGCGGGCTTTGAGGCGGCCGGGGGGTTAAAATCGCAAAAAATGGCGGGTGGGAGCCCCCTCCCGCCTGGTTCCTGACTCCGAGCAATTTTAACTCAGGCGTGTCTGATGGTCCCAACTCCGTCCCGCCTCCAACAGGCGGGACTGGTCTTTAAGCCCCTTAATTACCACTAAATGGCCTCTATAATCCTATTTTAACCTTGCAACTTTAACCCTTTTCCCACGTAAAACATGCCTGGTGGGAATCACGAATGTGGAACTTGGCAGGAGCACTATTGCATTGGTGACTATCAACTGCAGGTAAACCATTAAAGAGGAGATTTGAACAGTCATGATTTGCAGGTGGCAGGACTTAGTGGTCTCAGGTCTGGGGCAACTTTTACCAGGCTTAACCACACCTGTGGAAGGTTGGTGCCTCACACCCATCTCCATTGTGACCTCCTGGGAAACCACTCTCGCCACCTTCACTCAGCGCTTCCTCAACGGAGGTATATACCAGAAGCATGGGAGCCATTTATTTCCTTCCTTTCTGGGCATTAGATGAGCTCGAACACCAGCCGCGGCACCAGCAGAACCAGGAACAACAGCAGCAGCAACAGGAGCGCCAGGCTGCTGCTCACCCACCTGAAGCTGCACAGGCCAGAAGGGGCCAGCGCTTGGAAGTGGCTTGAGAGCACCTTGCTGCACATCAGGGGGCCATGGGGACCCGTTTCTGCACTGGCAGTCCTACTCAGAAGGACTTCCATGAAGGTCTGGTTTCTCTGTTCAATAGATGACCATCGCTCCTCCAGAGATGTTATTCTATTATGAACATTCACCATGTTTTCTGCACTCTGGCGACTTATCTCCTCCATGGAGGTTGCCATCCTTTCCATGGTGATGCGTTGATGCGCCAATGACTCCACAAAGGCTCTGCTCATGTTCGCTATGGACTCCTCCATTCGCTCCACACTCGCATCGACCCTGGAGACAAAACCTGCCAGAGACTCCTGCATCTGTTCCTGGAGGTCCAACACCGCTGATCTTATGGATGGACCCAGAGGCAGAGGGTCGACATGCAGCTGAGCCGAGCTGGTAGAGTCCTGCGGCCTCTGACTAGCACTCTCCACTGCTGTCCCTGTCTCCACAATCTGCTGATGCTCACTTGTGAGCTGTGATACACCAGGTGACAACACTAATCTATGTCCCGAAGGTCCCACCGAGGTGTGAGTGTCTGCGCTGGTGCTGGGTGCGCTGCATTCTGCTGATGCTGCGCCCTCAGAGGTTGCAGCTTCCTCTGAGGAGTCTGGATGCTCAGGTTGTTCCTCCTGGCTAGTGGGGACGGCTGCTTGCGATGGTCCTGTGGGGGAGTAAAGGAAAGAGTCAGAGATGTGATGCCAAGGTTACATGCACATTGCATATTGCAGATGATCATAAGTCCATCTGTTAGAGCTTCAGAATCATTATCAGCGACTCATGCAATGCCAATGAGATGGAAAACTATTCTGTCACCAGCTTGCTGTGATGCACCCGTCTGTCCGTCCCCCACTTGCGCATCTTCCTCCACTCCTACGATCTCCAGGACCGCCTCCTCCCAGGAGGTGAGGTGGGCTAGTGAGGGTGGCCCTCCTCCTGTCCTCGCTCTTTCTCTCTTATTGTGAGCTCTCTTTTCCTGCAATGAGGGAGACAAGTGGAGGTTGAGTGAGAATGAAGGAGTGAGTGTAGAGAATCCATAGCATAGATGCTTAGAAGGAGACAAAGATGGAGTGAGGTGGCAAGACCAAGGGCCCTCCCTGTGTGTTGTCAGTTGTGTTCAAAGCATCACAGTCATAGGGAGTGTGAGGGCTGCATAGTCGAATAGTTAGGTGAATGTGACCATAGAGAGAGAGGGAATGGGTAAGGGTGCAGGGATGTCAGTGTCAAGTGGGATGTGGAGGAAGAGATTGCTAAAGCTGAGTGCTGGTGAGGAAAGGCAATGGGGATCAGATTGAGGGTGATGGGAAGTCCATACTTGCTTTTCCAGTGCGTAGAAGGTCATGAAATCTCTTCCTACACTGAATCCAGATTCTGCGGGTTACTGATAATGAGTTGACCTCCTCTGCCACCTGGATCCACACAGCCTTGGTCTGCTGGGGAGGCTTCTTCCTCCCTGAAGAAGGGAAGAGCACCTCTTTATGAGCTCTTGCTCCCTCAACTAAAGCTTGCAGGGCGACATCATCAAACCTGGGAGCAGACCTAGGTCTCTCGATGCTCATTCTGCTTCCGGGACCCTCTAGCACGAAAGGGCAAAAGGTTGGCAGTCTGCAGAAGAAGCAAGGCTTGTTGCAGACCTTAAATGCAGCAGCAATAATGACGTCATCGGAGGGGATTTTCAGTCATGAAAAATCCCTTTGCAAAGGCTTCCCACACGTTGGAAATCAATTGGCCAATTGAGTTAAAATTGCATCAATCTCTCACTATCCATTTAG
Organism: Somniosus microcephalus; assembly: GCF_052327205.1. Classification (NCBI taxonomy): domain Eukaryota; kingdom Metazoa; phylum Chordata; class Chondrichthyes; order Squaliformes; family Somniosidae; genus Somniosus; species Somniosus microcephalus. The sequence continues at coordinate 230,915,514 of NC_140995.1, forward strand.
ATTCGTGTGGGAAACACGAAATTCGGATAACACGACACCATCCCACACCTGAGCTAAAATCACCCCCAAAGGGTGGGAAAGGGCCCTCTCCTTAAGTTTAGCACCAACTAGTTTCACAGCTTGGTTAGTCAGTGAAGTGAACTCAGCTCACTAACAAGGCCTAATTTGTTATTTTCTATGTTTCCAGGAACATTATGACATAGATTGAAATTCACTGTAAACTTTATTCTGTTTGTTTATAGATTACGTGCGTAAAAGAAATAATCCAGCGAGTTGGTTTACAAGTGGTGTCGTTTCACTGGTGTTCATCAGTCTGCCTTCCGGAAGATCGGAGAGACTCATGTGGGGGATGGGGTGGGACATTCGAGATGACGGATCCGGTTCCCATGGTTACCACCTCTGCAGCACACGCTCCTGTGACTGGACATTCGGCTGTAAACTCCTGATGGTGGGGGAGACCAGTGATGCTGAACTCCATAGAATATCCAGAGCAGGCCCAAACCTTGTACCATTAACACCTGTCACCTTGGTGATCTATTATCAATAATAATAATTCACTGAAAACATGTGAGGCAGTGTTTGTGTCTGTAGGGGGCAGATTCTCCTGTTGTTGCACTTGGTGTAAAGGACAGGGGTGAAAATCGGACGGTGAAGGTCGCACACCCTGAACAGAGCCGGCCCCCTTTTTCCATCCATTTAAATCAACGCCTATTCCCCAGGTGCAAAGGTCAGGAGTCAGAGGTGGAGACTCGTGACATCAGGCCTCCGGCCCACTTATGTGCTCCAAGGATTGTCGGTGTTTCTGCAGAGCAAGGCCTGCACCTGACATTCTCACTGAAATGAGGCATCTCCCTACGGTTTGACCTGAGCTCCCATGGGGGGGAATTTAAACCCCCCAAAAAAGGTGGGTTGGGGGTTGGGTGGGAGGTTAAAGAGTTAAAATTCTGAATCCAGCCCCTGACCCCCCCAACGATCTCCAGCCCCTGACCCCCCAACGATCCAGCCCCGGACCCCTCCAATGGTCCCCAGCCCCCTCCCCCCTCCAATGATCTCCAGCCCCCAACCCCTCCAACGATCTCCAGCCCCTGACCCCCAACAATCTCCAGCCCCCGACCCCCCTCCAATGATCTCCAGCCCCCGACCCCCCCATGATCTCCAGCCCCCGACCCCCCCCAACGATCTCCAGCCCCAGACCCCCCCAACGATCTCCAGCCCCCGACCCCCCCAACGATCCAGCCCCCGACCTCCCCAACGATCTCCAGCCCCCGACCCCCCAAATGATCTCCAGCCCCCGACCCCCCTCCAACGATCTCCAGCCCCCGACCCCCTTCAATGATCTCCCGCCCCGACCCGCCCCAATAATCTCCAGCCCCCTCCCCCTCCAACGATCTCACGCCCCGACCCCCCCAACGATCTCCAGCCCCCTCCCCCCAATGAACTCCAGCCCCCTCCCCCTCCAATGATCTCCAGCCCCCGACCCGCCCCAACGATCTCCAGCCCCCTCCCCTCCAATGATCTCCAGCCCCCGCCCCGCCCCAATGATCTCCAGCCCCCGACCCGCCCCAATGATCTCGAGCCCCCTCCCCCCTCCAATGATCTCCAGCCCCCTCCCCCCTCCAATGATATCTAGCCCCCTCCCCCCCATGATCTCCAGCCCCCTCCCCCTCCAACGATCTCCAGCCCCCTCCCCCTCCAACGATCTCCAGCCCCCTCCCCCCTCCAATGATCTCCAGCCCCCGACCCCCTCCAATGATCTCCAGCCCCGTAACCCCCGCCAACGATCTCCAGCCCCCGACCCCCCCAACGATCCAGCCCCCTCCCCCTCCCCCCCAATGATCTCCAGCCCCTTCCCCCCTCCAATGATCTCCAGCCCCCTCCAATGATCTCCAGCCCCCTCCCCCTCCAACGATCTCCAGCCCCCACCCCCCCTCCAACGGTCTCCAGCCCCCTCCCCCTCCAACGATCTCCAGTCCCCGACCCCCCTCCAACGATCTCCAGCCCCCTCCCCCTCTAATGATCCAGCCCCTCCCCCTCCCCCTCCAATGATCTCCAGCCCCTTCCCCCCTCCAATGATCTCCAGCCCCCTCCAACGATCTCCAGCCCCCTCCCCCTCCAACGATCTCCAGCCCCCTCCAACGATCTCCAGCCCCCTCCCCCTTCAATGATCTCCAACCCCCTCCCCCCCATGATCTCCAGCCCCCTCCCCCCAATGAACTCCAGCCCCCTCCCCCTCCAACGATCTCCAGCCCCCTCCAACGATCTCCAGCCCCCTACCCCCCATGATCTCCAGCCCCCTCCCCCCAATGAACTCCAGCCCCCTCCCCCTCCAATGATCTCCAGCCCCCGCCCCGCCCCAATGATCTCCAGCCCCCGACCCGCCCCAATGATCTCTAGCCCCCTCCCCCTCCAATGATCTCCAGCCCCCTCCCCCTCCAATGATCTCCAGCCCCCTCCCCCCAATGATCTCCAGCCCCCTCCCCCCCAATGATCTCCAGCCCCCTCCCCCTCCAATGATCTCCAGCCCCCTCCCCCCAATGATCTCCAGCCCCCTCCCCCCCAATGATCTCCAGCCCCCTCCCCCCAATGATCTCCAGCCCCCTCCCCCCCAATGATCTCCAGCCCCCTCCCCCTCCAATGATCTCCAGCCCCCTCCCCCAATGATCTCCAGCCCCCTCCCCCAATGATCTCCAGCCCCCTCCCCCCCAATGATCTCCAGCCCCTTCCCCCCTCCAATGATCTCCAGCCCCTCCCCCCAATGATCTCCAGCCCCCTCCCCCCCCAATGATCTCCAGCCCCCTCCCCAATGATCTCCAGCCCCCTCCCCCAATGATCTCCAGACCCCTCCCCCCAATGATCTCCAGCCCCCTCCCCCCAATGATCTCCAGCCCCCTCCCCCCCAATGATCTCCAGCCCCCTCCCCCTCCAATGATCTCCAGCCCCCTCCCCCCAATGATCTCCAGCCCCCTCCCCAATGATCTCCAGCCCCCTCCCCCCCAATGATCTCCAGCCCCCTCCCCCCTCCAATGATCTCCAGCCCCTCCCCCCAATGATCTCCAGCCCCCTCCCCCCCAATGATCTCCAGCCCCCTCCCCCCCAATGATCTCCAGCCCCCTCCCCCCCTCCAATGATCTCCAGCCCCCTTCCCCCCTCCAACGATCTCCAGCCCCCTCCCCCCCTCCAACGATCTCCAGGCCTCCCCCAATGACCTCCAGCCCCTGACCCGCCCCCGCCAATGATCCAGCCCCCGACCCCTCCCCCCTCTGACTATCTCCAGACCCCCCCCCCAACGATCTCCAGCCCCTGACCCGCCCCCACCAACGATCCAGCCCCCGACCGCCCCCCCCCAACCATCTCCGCCCCCAACCTCCCTGACAAGGCTCCAGTAACCCCATTACCCACTGGGCGAGGCCCCCACCCAATCAGTAAAGATTCCATTAACTTTCCTACCACCGACGTTAAGCTAACTGGTCTTCAGTTCCATGGTCTTGTTCCATGTCCCTGTTTAATATAGGAATCACATTAGCTGTCTGCCAGTCCTCTGGCATTATTCCCTTTATCTGTGTGTATATGTGTGAATTTTTATCAATATATATAATAGTGCCTCTGCAATCTCTCCCCTTGCTTCTTTTAGTATTTGCGGATGCAATCCATCCACACCAGGGGTTTTATCCTCGCTAAGTTTGATTCGCTTATCAATTATCTCCCCTCTTTCTGTCTTAAATGTCATTATCTTTTTTGATCTCCTCTTCTAATGTCTTGTTCATCTTGTTAGTCTCCCTGGTAAATACTTTAACATAACTGCCTTGTTTTATTACTCTGCCTCTATTTATAAAGCCAAGGATTCCGTTTGCTTTTTCAGCAATCTGATTAACTGGTTCGTCCAGCTACCTGAACTCCCTCTAACATTGTTCTCACTTCACACTCCACTGCATTAATTTACATCAGCCATATGTCGGCCCATTTCACCAGTCTGTCTAAGTCCTCCTTGTAATATATGTGGGTAGAACAAATGAAGGACAGAGACACGATGGGCTGGATTTTGATTGAGGAGGCGTGTAGGAGGCGGGACTACAACTTTCAGGGTTGTAGTCCCGCCTCCATTGAGTTGTGGCCAACCCACGTGATTTTCACTTGAGTGACCTTGTTGAGTCCATCCAGCAGGCTCAGCAGGCCAATTAAGGGCCACCCGGCAACAGGTGACATCACAGATTGACATTTCATCTGTCAAAAGCTTTTGACAGATGAAATATCAGCGTTTGACAGCTCTGTGAAGCTGTCAAACACTGACAATCTGTGCTCCCAGTTAATTCCTTCCTCTCAGGCTGATTTAGAGATCTCTCCAGAACAGAAAGCTGAATGCTGCAACTTTTGACAGCTCGCGGCCATTCTGCTTTCTGTGCCAGTTAGATGAGGGACTCCCGAGACCTGAAGGAAGGAAGGCTGTAAAGGTAAGTAAATGTAAGTAAAACTTCTTTAAACACTTTACACACACCAAACACACTTACCTCTGAACTCATGCACCCATCACTCACCTGAACACCGGACATCTCGAAACCTCCAAGTCCTTCAGCAATAAAAATAGGGATTAGGCTAAAAACTGCCTGTTAACTACCTGTTAACAGGCAGTTAATTGGCACTAATCCCCTTCCCGCCTCGGGGAGGCGGGTCCCAGCACAGGTCGGGTATCCGCCTCCTTTGAAACTGGCATGGAGGCGGGTTGGGGGCGGGATGGTTTGTGCCCCCCGATTTCAAGATTTTAACCCCCCACATGCCTCCAATCCCGCCTCCACGGCCCAATGAAAATCCTGCCCGATGAGTCGCTAGTCCATGTGCTTGCTTTACTAGGCCAGAGCAAACTGAGCATGCTCATACCAAACCATGTGATACTACATTACACTGCTTTCTCCCTTAAAATAATGCATGTATTCCCCTCTCAAATCCAACAAACCTATTGTCCCACCTTTCCCAGCATTACATTTACAACATAACAAAAACTCCTGGCTTTTTATCTTTTAAATGAACTACAAATCCAGTTTAATAACAGGTTTGCGGAGCCTTCCTGATCTCCATACAGAAGATTTTGGTGTTGAACCAATTTTCGGGCTGTTTTGTTTTGGTTCGGAACTAAAAGATGATCCTGTTTCTATCTCAGACTTGTTTGAACCTGGTATTTCAGTTACTGAAGTCTGAACTGAGTCAAACTCATGTATGTGTTCATGATCAAGTGATTCACGATCATGTCTTGGTTCATCTCTAGCAGAGATCATTTGATCTACATGAACACACCATTTTTTTCCACCAATTTAAACCAAATATCTCTTGGTTCCACCAACCTGTACTATGGTTCCTACACCCCACTTGTTGCCAGGGGGACTGAGAACACGAACACACTCGTTTTGTTTGAAACTGCGTTCTTTCTGATTGATGTCATAATAACGTTTCTGACTCAACTGTTTCTGTTCAACTCTTGAGGCCAAATTTGGTTGAACAAGACTCAATCGTGTTCTCAATTTCCTCTTCATCAAGAGTTCTGCTGGGGTATATCCAGTTGCAGTGTGCGGAGTAGTTCTGTACTTCAGCAAGAAATTGGCCAAACATTGCTTCATGCTGAGTCCTGAACAACCCTGCAACACTTGCTTTTTGAGAGTTTCTTTTACTATTCTGACTGACCTTTCGGCTGCTCCATTTGAAGCTGGATGATATGGTGGAACAAGAGTGTGTTTGATACCATTCTGTTTCATGAACTCTTGGAATAGAGCAGAACGGAACTGAGGACCATTGTCAGAAACAAGCTCTTCAGGTAAGCCATGACATGCGAAGATTGACCTCAACTCATCTATGGTACGTTCAGTTGTAGTATTTGAACCCATGTGTTTCACTTCAATCCACTTTGAGTGACTATCTACAAGTACCAGGAAATAATCATTTGCTTTCTCACAGAAGTCTACATGTACTCTCTGAAAAGGTCTACTTGGTCATGACCAGGGAGGTAGTGCCGTTTTGGGTGGTTTGTTTCAGCAATTTTAGCAAACGCTGCATTTGCTGACAAGTGATTCAAGATCACTGTCCAATCCAGGCCAATAAACAAAGCTTCTTGCAATTGATTTCATACTGATGATCCCTGGATGTTCGGTATGAAGTTCGGCCAGAATTCTATCTCTCAAAGAAGTAGGTACCACCACTCTGTTTCCCCGCTTGATACAACCTTGCTCACAAGACAATTCAGTACAACGGTTATGGAATGGTTTCAGTCCATCCATTCTAGGTTGTTTCATACGGAGTGACTCCTGCCAACGACCGGAAGCTGCACAGAAGCGTACCGCGCATTAATCTGGAACTAGAAGCTTCTTTTTTTCCCCCCAGAACATTTTCCTCACAGCCCGCTCCCTCCCAGCAATTTTCCTCACAGCCCACTCCCTCCTGGCAATTTTCCTCACAGCCCACTCCCTCCTGGCAATTTTCCTCACAGCCCGCGTTCTCCCAGCATTTAATTTTTTTAAATGAACCCGCAGTCGGCCTCCGGTTCATTGGCAGCAGTCACGTCCTTTTCATACACTCATTCACAGTACTGAGTCCTTTGGAGTTTCATCTGCAATCTCAGTTGCATTCATGGGAAAGTCTTTGTAAACTGCACCTAGTGTGAAAATTGCACCTTCACTCCCAACACACGAGTCCTCATGTGGCAACCTCGACAAGGCAGCTGCGATAGTGTCCTGCCTTATAATTGCAGGTGTTACGTTTTGTTGCCGCCAGTAGGTGGCAGTAGATGGTAATGGCCAGTAGGGTCACTCAACAGGAACAGGAAGTAGTATAGTGATAAGCAAACAAAGAGGTCACATCAGCATGAAGTGTGCTGCAAGTTAATCTGCTGTAATCTTACATTGTTATGCCTTCGAAAGCATTGCCTGTGAGTTGAATGGTTTCATTACATATTCATGTTTAGATGTTAGTTATATCTCATGTATGTAACAAGGTGCATTTCTTTCTTTTTTCTTTCTCAGTTTTACTCCAAACCAATACAACTGATTTGTATTGTTTAATTGACCTCATGCAAGTGTGGCATCATTAAACACCGGAGCTTGGACGCTACATCCTGACTCCCATGTCGTTATTGAAAGGAGTTTGGCTGGCTGTCTAACTGCGTACAGACACATACATGTAGGGAGGACGGTACAGTAAAAAGGCAAGTCATCAGCTGGCGCAACAAGCAACATTCGCAGTGCAGCACGGTGCAGCCATGGATGGCAAGAGCTCCCAAGACGAGCAGAGATCTGTGACCAGCTCAAGAAGTACACGCTCATCTAGATCATCAACAGCCAGTGTAGCAGCAACTAGAGCATGTGCTAAAGCTAAAGCGGCACAGGCTCACGTGACCTTTGCTAAAAAGGAACTGGCTGTGAAGAATGAGAAGGTCCGACTAGAAGCAGAGGCTGCTACATTGGACGCCACGCTGGAGGCACTACACATTAAGAAAGAAGCAGCTGCCGCTACTGCTGAGGTGAAGATATGGGAAGCGGCACTAGAAGCAGAGGTGGGAGAGCACCGCAGCATTGCTCGTCCTGCATCACCTCAAAGCACTGAGAGGCGGACAAGCGACTATGTCCAGGAGCAGGCTAGGATACGCACAGACATCTCCTCCTTCCCAAAATTTGAACCATTGCACGAGAACACAGAATCGCCATCACCAGCCCAACATGAGGTCACTCAGGTGAATCATTCACGCTATACTGATGACGACCCCTTCCTTGTTATTGATGACTGGTCACACGAAGGAGAGTTTGCAGCGCTCCCGAAGAAACCTGTGCCTCAATCCGCCGCTCCCAACCACTTGGAAGGTACTCATGCCAAAATTCCACACATCAAAAAAGAACCCTTTTCAAAGGCTAGAACAGGTCACCCGGCATGGCAGTCTCCCATCCAATCACAGCCCTTCCGATGCGATCATGCTCTGGCAACCCATGCACAGACTCCTAATATGACAGGCATTGCCCAATATTTGGCACGTAGAGAACTTGTAATCATAGGTCTCACAAAATTTGACGACAAGCCAGCGAGTTTTAGAGCATGGCAGTCATCCTTCCTTAATGCCACTGGCGGCTTGAGCCTGAGTGCTAGTGAGGAGTTGGATTTATTGTCATCGTGGCTGGGCAAAGAATCGTCAGAACATGCCCGTAGGACCTGGTTTGTGTACACAAATGACCCAAGCACAGCCCTTAGAATGGTCTGGGCAAGACTCAGGGAGTGTTACTGTGCTCCTGAGGTGATAGAGAAGGCCCTCTTCAGTAAGCTGGAAAACTTTCCTAAAATAGGTAACAGAGACTACCTTAAGTTTAGAGAACTGGGAGACCTTTTAATGGAGTTACTGGCAGCCAAAACAGACGGATACTTACCTGGGCTCTCCTATTTAGATACTGCTCGCGGCATCAACCCAATAGTGGAGAAGTTGTCCCACCCTCTCCAAGAAAAATGGATCAATCTTAGGCTCAAAATTCAAAGAAGACAACCACATGTGGTTTCCCCCATTTTCCTTCTTTGTGAACTTTATCTGCAGAGAGGCCAGAATTAGAAATGATCCGAGCTTTGCCCTGTCCAGCTACTGTAGTGGACCCTCAAAGTATGAGAAGCCCATGTCAAAGTACATAGGCACAAGAATGCCTATATCTGTGCATAAGACGGATGTCACTGCAAAGACCGACATCAGCATAGATGCAGCAAAGAATGAAGACGATCCCGGAAAACACTGCCCCATCCAGCATAAGCCTCATCCGCTCGCAAAATGTAGAGGCTTCAGAAACAAGACCATAGATGAACGCAGAGCCTACCTCAAAGATAATAATGGGATATGTTTTAGGTGTTGCGCCTCCGTTTCCCACACTGCAAGAGACTGTAGGATAGCATTGAGATGCAGGGAGTGTGAGAGTGACCGCCACAGCACAGCTATGCACCCAGGTCCTACCCCCACAACGGAAAAGCCAACCATCAAAGACTCTGAGCCTGGAGACGAGAGAAAGGGAACCCTTACCAACGGTGAGCTCCATATGCACTGAGGTGTGTGGCCAAGGCCTCACAGGACGATCGTGTTCCAAAATATGCCTTGTAAGAGTCTACCCACAGGGACAGCGCGACCACTCAGTTAACATGTACGCAATATTCGATGACCAAAGTAACCGGTCACTCACACGGTCAGACTTTTTTGACATATTTGGCGTCGAGAGTAGCCCAGTCCTTTACTCACTGAGAACCTGTGCCGGACTCTTGGAGATGGCAGGAAGGAAAGCAGATGGGTTCTCTGCCGAGGCAGTGAGTGAAGGGGTGAGCATAGACTTACCGCCACTGATAGAGTGCAGTGAAATCCCGAACAACCGATCGGAGATACCAACGCCTGAGACAGCACTTCACCATGCCCACCTAAAGCCCATAGCATCACGCATCCCAGCATTGGGCCCAGATTCTCCTCCTGCTCAGGAGAGATGTGGTGAGGGTGCATAAGGTGAGAAAGCAATTTAACGGACCACACGATGCCCCCTTTGCCCAAAGACTCGACTTAGGCTGGGTGCTCGTGGGAGAAGTGTGCCTAGGCCAAGCTCACAAGCCCAACGTAAGCACCTTTAAGACCAACGTGCTAGAAAGCGGACGACCCTCTTTCCTCACTCCCTGCCCAAGTCACATCCACCTGAAAGAGAGAGCGAGCTACGGCGGGGAGCAACAAGGTGATTTCTCTCACACAGCATGGGGGTGCTCGGCTGACACCCGAGCTGTCGACAAACTGGGGCACACCGTGTTTGAAAAGACAAAAGATGACAACAAAGGTGCTCTCTCCTTCGAAGACGAAGCTTTCATGAATATTATGGAGAAAGAATTTCACAAAGATGAGGCAAACAGCTGGGTTGCGCCTCTCCCCTTCAAGGTACCCCGGCTTCTTCTGCCTAACAATCGCGATCAGGCACTGTCACGCCTCGCATCACTGCGGCACACATTAGATAGAAAGCCCAAAATGAAGGAACAGTTCATTGCCTTCATGGAAAAGGTTTTCGAGAGTAACCATGCTGAATTAGCACCTCCACTCAAAGAAGGAGAAGAGTGCTGGTATCTCCCGATTTTTGGAGTTTATCACCCCCAGAAGCCTAGTCAAATAAGAGTAGTTTTCGACTCCAGCGCTCAGCACTGTGGCATCTCACTCAACAACGTTCTGCTCATGGGTCCAGACCTAAACAACACCTTCCTTGGCGTGCTGATTCGCTTTAGGAAAGAGCTCGTAGCAGTAACCACAGACATCCAACAGATGTTCTATTGCTTTGTGGTGAGAGAGGACCATAGGAACTATCTGAGGTTCTTCTGGTATCGCAACAACAACATGTCAAAGGACATCACTGAATACAGGATGCGGGTCCACGTTTTTGGTAACAGCCCCTCCCCTGCAGTCTCCATCTATGGGCTCAGAAGTGCAGCCAAAGAGGGAGAACACAAGCATGGAACAGACACAAGGCAGTTTGTGGAGAGACATTTTTATGTTGATGACAGCCTCATATCCTTACCTTCAGAAGCAGAAGCCATCAACCTGCTGAAGCGAACTCAAGCTTCATTAGCACAGCCCAACCTGAGGCTGCACAAAATTGCCTCAAACAGTGTAGCAGTGATGAAGGCCTTCCCAGCTGAGGATCTCGCCAAGGGCATTAAAGACTTAGACCTCAGTGACGAAACCATGCCAGCCCAGCTAAGCCTTGGTTTACGTTGGGAAATTGAAACTGACACCTTCACCTTTGCAGTGTCTGTAGGTGACAAACCATTTACATGCCGTGGAGTGCTGTCAACGGTCAACTCACTCTTTGACCGTCTCGGCATGGTGACGTCCGTGACTATTCAGGGCAGAGCCCTACTATGAGAACTCTGCACAGACATGAGCGACTGGGACTCTCCACTCCCCGAAGGCAGGTTAACAGAATGGGAGACATGGAGAAATTCTCTCAAAAATCTAAAAAATCTTCATATCCCACGCACCTACTCACCAGACACACACTCCAAATCCAAACGCACCGAGTTGTGTGTATTCTCAGATGCGTCCGAGAAAGCTATTGGCGCGGTAGCCTACCTGAGATCCCTGGATGATGAGGGCCAAAGCAACGTAGGATTTGTCCTGGGAAAGGTGAAGTTGACACCCCGGCCAGAGCCCACCATACCACGCCTGGAGTTATGCGCTGCAGTATTAGCGGTGGAGATGGCGGATCTCATCCTGGATGAAATAGATTTCAAGCTTGATGCAGTGAAATTCTACTGTGACAGCAAAGTTGTGCTCGGTTACATCTCCAATGAGTCAAAGAGGTTCTTCATATATGTACACCACAGAGTTCAGCGAATAAGACAATCAACATGCCCCGACCCACAGAGCTGAATCCAGCTGACCTCGCCACCAGGTCAGTGCCTGCCTCCCAGCTCTCCAGTACAATGTGGTTTACCGGGCCAGCTTTCTTACACAAACCTGACCAAGCTGACCGTACGGCACAAGAATCATTCAAGCTCGTCAGCCCAGATCTAGATGTGGAGGTCCGTCCTCATGTGATCAGCTTAATGACTCACACCCAAGAGAGCCTACTTACCTGTGAGCGCTTTGAGCGCTTTTCAACCTGGCGATCGCTCGTTAGAGCCATAGCTTTCTTAATCCATGTGGCTCGCTCTCACAAGTCCGATCCTGGCAGCTCATCAAACAAATGCAGAGGTTGGCACTGGTGCAGGAAGCCTCGCTCCCCAGACGAGTTGGCTGCAGCTGAGAACATTATCATCAGGTCAGTTCAAGTTCAGGCGTACTCTGAGGAGTACAGAGCACTTGCTGAAAAAAGAACCATTACCAAGACCAGTTCACTGTGGAAACTGAATCCAGTTTTGAATGACGGCCTCATCAGAATTGCAGGACGGCTGACGCATGCAGAACTGAGCTTGCAAGAAAGGAGTCCTGTTGTCCTGCCACATCAAAGCCACATCACAACATTGCTCACAAGACACCACCATGAACTGATAGAACACCAGGGCCGCCAGTTCACTGAGGGAGCCATTCGAGCAGCCGGCTTGTGGATTGTCAGCGGCAAACGGTTGATTGGATCTGTCTTACACCAATGCGTCACATGCAGAAAGCTCAGATGGAGAACGGAGGAGCAGAAGATGGCTGATCTGCCTCTGGAACGACTTAGTTCATCGCCACCATTTTCATACGTCGGCCTGGATGTTTTTGGCCCTTGGACTATCACTACTCGCCGCACCAGAGGAGGCGCCGCTCATAGCAAACGCTGGGCTATGCTATTCACTTGTATGAGCACAAGAACTGTGCATATAGAAGTGATCGAGTCCATGGACAAGTCCAGCTGCATTAATGCATTGCGAAGATTCTTCGCCATCCGCGGGCCAGCAAAGCAGTTAAGATTCGGCTGTGGAACAAATTTCATTGGAGCCTGTCGAGAGCTAGAGTTAGGGAATGAACACAACCAAAGGCCAAGCATCCTGACATACCGAAGCCAGCAAGGTTGCACATGGGAATTTAATCCTCCACATGCTTCACACATGGGTGGTGCGTGGGAGTGCATGATTGGAGTGTCGCGGCGCATTCTGGACTCCATGTTGCGACAGAACAGACCACCTCAGCTGACGCACAAAGTGCTGTGCACCTTCATGGCTGAAGTGTCAGCAATCATTAATGCGAGGCCCCTTGTTCCTGTTTCTTCTGATCCAGATTCACCATTCATTTTGACTCCAAACATGTTGCTCACACAGAAGGGCAGTGTACCCACTCCTCCTGGAGACTTCACTGACAAAGACCTCCTGAAGAGCCAGTGGAGAAGAGTACAAGCCTTGGCCAGTAAGTTCTGGAGCCGCTGGCGCACCGAGTACCTTCCCACTTTGCAAAGCCGGCGGAAGTGGAACGAGGCTCGTCGGAGTCTCCGAGAAGGTGACATCGTCTTACTGAAAGAAAGCCAAGTATCCCGCAATGAGTGGCCTATGGGTCTTGTCACCTCTGTCTTCCCCAGCAAAGACGACAGGGTGCTAAAGATAGAGGTGAAGGCCACTGTTCAAGGGACGGTCAAAAAGTTCTTCAGACCCATCTCAGAGGTCGTACTCCTTTTACCTAAGGAGGACTGAGTGTTATTGATTCCACAGTTCTGTATGTTTTATAAGTAGTGGAATCTAATAGACGCCAGGCGTGGAGTGTTCTGCCTTATAATTGCAGGTGTTACGTTTTGTTGCCGCCAGTAGGTGGCAGTAGATGGTAATGGCCAGTAGGGTCACTCAACAGGAACAGGAAGTAGTATAGTGATAAGCAAACAAAAAGGTCACATCAGCGTGAAGTGTGCTGCAAGTTAATCTGCTGTAATCTTACATTGTTATGCCTTCGAAAGCATTGCCTGTGAGTTGAATGGTTTCATTACATATTCATGTTTAGATGTTAGTTATATCTCATGTATGTAACAAGGTGCATTTCTTTCTTTTTTCTTTCTCAGTTTTACTCCAACCCAATACAACTGATTTGCATTGTTTCATTGACCTCATGCAAGTGTGGCATCATTAAACACCGGAGCTTGGACGCTACATCCTGACTCCCATGTCGTTATTGAAAGGAGTTTGGCTGGCTGTCTAACTGCGTACAGACACATACATGTAGGGAGGACGGTACAGTAAAAAGGCAAGTCATCAGCTGGCTCAACAAGCAACATTCACAGTGCAGCACGGTGCAGCCATGGATGGCAAGAGCTCCCAAGACGAGCAGAGATCTGTGACCAGCTCAAGAAGTACACGCTCATCTAGATCATCAACAGCCAGTGTAGCAGCAACTAGAGCATGTGCTAAAGCTAAAGCGGCACAGGCTCGCGTGACCTTTGCTAAAAAGGAACTGGCTGTGAAGAAAGAGAAGGTCCGACTAGAAGCAGAGGCTGCTACATTGGACACTACGCTGGAGGCACTACACATTAAGAAAGAAGCAGCTGCCGCTACTGCTGAGGTGAAGATATGGGAAGCGGCACTAGAAGCAGAGGTGGGAGAGCACCGCAGCATTGCTCGTCCTGCATCACCTCAAAGCACTGAGAGGCGGACAAGCGACTATGTCCAGGAGCAGGCTAGGATAGGCACAGACACCTCCTCCTTCCCAAAATTTGAACCATTGCACGAGAACACAGAATCGCCATCACCAGCCCAACATGAGGTCACTCAGGTGAATCATTCACGCTATACTGATGACGACCCCTTCCTTGTTATTGATGACTGGTCACACGAAGGAGAGTTTGCAGCGCTCCCGAAGAAACCTGTGCCTCAATCCGCCGCTCCCAACCACTTGGAAGGTACTCATGCCAAAATTCCACACATCAAAAAAGAACCCTTTTCAAAGGCTAGAACAGGTCACCCGGCATGGCAGTCTCCCATCCAATCACAGCCCTTCCGATGCGATCATGCTCTGGCAACCCATGCACAGACTTCTAATATGACAGGCATTGCCCAATATTTGGCACGTAGAGAACTTGTAATCACAGGTCTCACAAAATTTGACGACAAGCCAGAGAGTTTTAGAGCATGGCAGTCATCCTTCCTTAATGCCACAGGCGGCTTGAGCCTGAGTGCTAGTGAGGAGTTGGATTTATTGTCATCATGGCTGGGCAAAGAATCGTCAGAACATGCCCGTAGGATCTGGTTTGTGTACACAAATGACCCAAGCACAGCCCTTAGAATGGTCTGGGCAAGACTCGGAGTGTTACTGTGCTCCTGAGGTGATAGAGAAAACCCTCTTCAGTAAGCTGGAAAACTTTCCTAAAATAGGTAACAGAGACTACCTTAAGTTTAGAGAACTAGGAGACCTTTTAATGGAGTTACTGGCAGCCAAAACAGATGGATACTTACCCGGGCTCTCCTATTTAGATACGGCTCGCGGCATCAACCCAATAGTGGAGAAGTTGCCCCACCCTCTCCAAGAAAAATGGATCAATCTTAGGCTCAAAATTCAAAGAAGACAACCACATGTGGTTTCCCCCATTTTCCTTCTTTGTGAACTTTATCTGCAGAGAGGCCAGAATTAGAAATGATCCGAGCTTTGCCCTGTCCAGCTACTGTAGTGGACCCTCAAAGTATGAGAAGCCCATGTCAAAGTACATAGGCACAAGAATGCCTATATCTGTGCATAAGACGGATGTCACTGCAAAGACCGACATCAGCATAGATGCAGCAAAGAATGAAGACGATCCCGGAAAACACTGCCCCATCCATCATAAGCCTCATCCGCTCGCAAAATGTAGAGGCTTCAGAAACAAGACCATAGATGAATGCAGAGCCTACCTCAAAGATAATGGGATATGTTTTAGGTGTTGCGCCTCCGTTTCCCACACTGCAAGAGACTGTAGGATAGCATTGAGATGCAGGGAGTGTGAGAGTGACCGCCACAGCACAGCTATGCACCCAGGTCCTACCCCCACAACGGAAAAGCCAACCATCAAAGACTCTGAGCCCGGAGACGAGAGAAAGGGAACCCTTACCAACGGTGAGCTCCATATGCACTGAGGTGTGTGGCCAAGGCCTCACAGGACGATCGTGTTCCAAAATATGCCTTGTAAGAGTCTACCCACAAGGACAGCGCGACCACTCAGTTAACATGTACGCAATATTCGATGACCAAAGTAACCGGTCACTCACACGGTCAGACTTTTTTGACATATTTGGCGTCGAGAGTAGCCCAGTCCTTTACTCACTGAGAACCTGTGCCGGACTCTTGGAGATGGCAGGAAGGAAAGCAGATGGGTTCTGTGCCGAGGCAGTGAGTGAAGGGGTGAGCATAGACTTACCGCCACTGATAGAGTGCAGTGAAATCCCGAACAACCGATCGGAGATACCAACGCCTGAGACAGCACTTCACCATGCCCACCTAAAGCCCATAGCATCACGCATCCCAGCATTGAATCCAAAGGCCCAGATTCTCCTCCTGCTCGGGAGAGATGTGGTGAGGGTGCATAAGGTGAGAGAGCAAGTTAACGGACCACACGATGCCCCCTTTGCCCAAAGACTCGACTTAGGCTGGGTGCTCGTGGGAGAAGTGTGCCTAGGCCAAGCTCACAAGCCCAACGTAAGCACCTTTAAGACCAACGTGCTAGAAAGCGGACGACCCTCTTTCCTCACTCCCTGCCCAAGTCACATCCACCTGAAAGAGAGAGCGAGCTACGGCGGGGAGCAACAAGGTGATTTCTCTCACACAGCATGGGGGTGCTCGGCTGACACCCGAGCTGTCGACAAACTGGGGCACACCGTGTTTGAAAAGACAAAAGATGACAACAAAGGTGCTCTCTCCTTCGAAGACGAAGCTTTCATGAATATTATGGAGAAAGAATTTCACAAAGATGAGGCAAACAGCTGGGTTGCGCCTCTCCCCTTCAAGGTACCCCGGCTTCTTCTGCCTAACAATCGCGGTCAGGCACTGTCACGCCTCGCATCACTGCGGCGCACATTAGATAGAAAGCCCGAAATGAAGGAACAGTTCATTGCCTTCATGGAAAAGGTTTTCGAGAGTAACCATGCTGAATTAGCACCTCCACTCAAAGAAGGAGAAGAGTGCTGGCATCTCCCGATTTTTGGAGTTTATCACCCCCAGAAGCCTAGTCAAATAAGAGTAGTTTTCGACTCCAGCGCTCAGCACTGTGGCATCTCACTCAACAACGTTCTGCTCATGGGTCCAGACCTAAACAACACCTTCCTTGGCGTGCTGATTCGCTTTAGGAAAGAGCTCGTAGCAGTAACCGCAGACATCCAACAGATGTTCTATTGCTTTGTGGTGAGAGAGGACCATAGGAACTATCTGAGGTTCTTCTGGTATCGCAACAACAACATGTCAAAGGACATCACTGAATACAGGATGCGGGTCCACGTTTTTGGTAACAGCCCCTCCCCTGCAGTCTCCATCTATGGGCTCAGAAGTGCAGCCAAAGAGGGAGAACACAAGCATGGAACAGACACAAGGCAGTTTGTGGAGAGACATTTTTATGTTGATGACGGCCTCATATCCTTACCTTCAGAAGCAGAAGCCATCAACCTGCTGAAGCGAACTCAAGCTTCATTAGCACAGCCCAACCTGAGGCTGCACAAAATTGCCTCAAACAGTGTAGCAGTGATGAAGGCCTTCCCAGCTGAGGATCTCGCCAAGGGCATTAAAGACTTAGACCTCAGTGACGAAACCATGCCAGCCCAGCTAAGCCTTGGTTTACGTTGGGAAATTGAAACTGACACCTTCACCTTTGCAGTGTCTGTAGGTGACAAACCATTTACATGCCGTGGAGTGCTGTCAACGGTCAACTCACTCTTTGACCGTCTCGGCATGGTGGCGTCCGTGACTATTCAGGGCAGAGCCCTACTATGAGAACTCTGCACAGACATGAGCGACTGGGACTCTCCACTCCCCGAAGGCAGGTTAACAGAATGGGAGACATGGAGAAATTCTCTCAAAAATCTAAAAAACCTTCATATCCCACGCACCTACTCACCAGACACACACTCCAAATCCAAACGCACCGAGTTGTGTGTATTCTCAGATGCGTCCGAGAAAGCTATTGGCGCGGTAGCCTACCTGAGATCCCTGGATGATGAGGGCCAAAGCAACGTAGGATTTGTCCTGGGAAAGGTGAAGTTGACACCCCGGCCAGAGCCCACCATACCACGCCTGGAGTTATGCGCTGCAGTATTAGCGGTGGAGATGGCGGATCTCATCCTGGATGAAATAGATTTCAAGCTTGATGCAGTGAAATTCTACTGTGACAGCAAAGTTGTGCTCGGTTACATCTCCAATGAGTCAAAGAGGTTCTTCATATATGTACACCACAGAGTTCAGCGAATAAGACAATCAACATGCCCCGACCCACAGAGCTGAATCCAGCTGACCTCGCCACCAGGTCAGTGCCTGCCTCCCAGCTCTCCAGTACAATGTGGTTTACCGGGCCAGCTTTCTTACACAAACCTGACCAAGCTGACCATACGGCACAAGAATCATTCAAGCTCGTCAGCCCAGAACTAGATGTGGAGGTCCGTCCTCATGTGATCAGCTTAATGACTCACACCCAAGAGAGCCTACTTACCTGTGAGCGCTTTGAGCGCTTTTCAACCTGGCGATCGCTCGTTAGAGCCATAGCTTTCTTAATCCATGTGGCTCGCTCTCACAAGTCCGATCCTGGCAGCTCATCAAACAAATGCAGAGGTTGGCACTGGTGCAGGAAGCCTCGCTCCCCAGACGAGTTGGCTGCAGCTGAGAACATTATCATCAGGTCAGTTCAAGTTCAGGCGTACTCTGAGGAGTACAGAGCACTTGCTGAAAAAAGAACCATTACCAAGACCAGTTCACTGTGGAAACTGAATCCAGTTTTGAATGACGGCCTCATCAGAATTGCAGGACGGCTGACGCATGCAGAACTGAGCTTGCAAGAAAGGAGTCCTGTTGTCCTGCCACATCAAAGCCACATCACAACATTGCTCACAAGACACCACCATGAACTGATAGAACACCAGGGCCGCCAGTTCACTGAGGGAGCCATTCGAGCAGCCGGCTTGTGGATTGTCAGCGGCAAACGGTTGATTGGATCTGTCTTACACCAATGCGTCACATGCAGAAAGCTCAGATGGAGAACGGAGGAGCAGAAGATGGCTGATCTGCCTCCGGAACGACTTAGTTCATCGCCACCATTTTCATACGTCGGCCTGGATGTTTTTGGCCCTTGGACTATCACTACTCGCCGCACCAGAGGAGGCGCCGCTCATAGCAAATGCTGGGCTATGCTATTCACTTGTATGAGCACAAGAGCTGTGCATATAGAAGTGATCGAGTCCATGGACAATGTAAAGTCTGTGGGTTGTGCAGTTAATAACGACACAGACTTCAGGAGTAACAAACAAACAGGACTTTACTATTCGAAGGTCAGGGCGAATCTGCCCTATAAATCATGCCACAGCAGTTATACACCGGTGTGGTCACCGTCGGTATTACCGTATACAGAAGCCAAACAAGTAGTGCCACACCTAAAATAGTTCTCTTAAAGGTTGACGGTTACATACAATAGTCTCTTAAAGGTAGACGGTTACATACACTACAATCCTCCCTTTTTAGCTTACAACATACGTATTCCCCATTAAACATAACATATATTCAACTTCATGTAAAACAATTTACAGATATAGTCTCTGCGGAAAACAGTTCACAGGTTCAGTCTCTGTGGGAACAGTTCACAGATTCAGTCTCTGGTCTTGACTCGGTCTGAACAACATCTCTGTGGTGTAGCCGGTTCACATTGCTAGCGTGACTCATCCAATAGTCTTTCCCTTGACGTAACAGCTTGAACTTCCGTCCTGCTGAACCAGCAGTGCTGACTTTTACAAACAGCTGGACTGCCTTCGTAATTTTTCCCTACTTTCCCATTAGAAGCGATAATGATTTAGATGGTTATCATCTTCGGCTTCGTCTTTTCCTTTTTTGCTTCTTGGAGACTCTCGGGGCTCCCTTCTCAGCTGCCAGCTGTAGCGCCACCATCTCCCTATGTTCCTTAGACTTTAAGTGCTTCATCCTGATTTCTGCACTTTAGGAGTTTTCATCACAAGCTGGGCAGACCAAGTCCTCGTAATATTCCGTGTCACTCAACAGGTCATGGTAATATTCGGTGTCATCCTTAGCTAGTCTAGCGAGAGGGCCTGCTACTTCTTCCTTACCCAACTGGACGTTAGCCGACTGTTGTTCCCTCCCTAGACATCTTTCCTGAAGGGACTTCTTCATGCGTTCATAGTCATCCCGCTCTTCCTGGGTTGCGTACTTTTGGCATCCCAGTAAAATCTGTGTTGCAACCTCAGCTATTTCCATAACTTTTGAGAGCTCCGAACTCCTTCCCTTTGAAGATTGAAGCTCGTGTTTAAATTGTTCCCATTGCAGAGTCTTGTCCCTCAGCATATGAAGGAGTTGGCTGACCATTAACTCTTCCACGGGAACACTGTGGATCAGAGTCTTCTCCATTTCATCCACCTTTTCCTCCAATGCTTTCACCTTCTTTTCCTCTTGTACTTTGGCTTTCAGCGCTCGGAGAAGTTGCGCCTTGATGCTCTCTAGCTCATGTTCAGGGGCCATTCTTACAGTCTCTGTGTTTCTTACAGTTTCCTTTTCTTCCACTGAAAGGATTCCCAGTTGAATCTGTTCTTCAAGTTGTTGAACCTCGGTCATTGCCGCCTCATATTTGTCTTGGGTTTCCTTCAATATTTTTATGAGTTCTTGGACATCTTGTCTTTCATGTTCTGCCATGTCTTTCACCTCTAATTTCTCATCTATGGATGGAACTTCTACCGATGAGTCTGTCTTGGCCTTGAGCTCATCAAGAATTTCCTGCAGCCTTTGGACTTCTTGCTCATGTTCAACCTTTAGTTGCTCATATGCTTCTACTGAAACTAGCTTTTCGGAGGTTGCCGAGTTAACCCCCTCCAGAATTATAGCCTGGGCCTGTTCATACTGTTCTTTCAACTTCTCCCACTCTGCTTGTAAGGAGTCGTAGAGAAGAACTGGAATAAAATCCTGGCTTCCTGAAGATTCCTCTTCATTTGCTTCTTTCGCAATTTTCTGTTGGAGTTCAGCCAAGGCTGCTATGCTATCTGCCTCTCGAAGTCTCACTGCCATCAAATCTTCTTTATTCTTGCAGTCTATCTCAGCCATTTTCCCTTTACTTTCATTTAACTGAGTGAGTAGTCCCTTATTCTGGGCTGAGAGATATTGCACCTTCTCCTGTAGACCATTGCACTCCTTCTCTGCTCGACATAGCTGGTTACTGCTGATTTGGTTCTGTGTTTCAAGTTCCAACATCCTTTGCTTAGCTTCTTTCAGTTTCGCCCCTATAAGCTCCTCTTGCAACATGGCCACATTATTCTCATCAGGTAAAGAAACGTTTCTCTTTTCTATGTCCAAGATTTTTTTCTGCATCTCTTTAAGTGCACATTGCGATTCAGCTTCTCTTAACCTTGCCTGCACTAGCTCCGTCTCCAATTGCAGGACAAAATCCTCAGTGTAGCGTGGTTTGCCTTTATGCTGTATCTCTAGATCATGCAAATATTCTAACTCCTGAACATCATAAGGGAGATGTGATCGGTAATTGGTCACGATGGCTCTATGGTCGCTCTCTGCTTGAGCCAGCAGGTTCTGTTGTCTTTCCAGACTCTCCCATTCGGTGTCATAGAACTTTTTCATTGTTTTCATCTCTTGTACGAGACGGTAACTCAATTGTTCTAATTGTTGTCGTACTTTGAGATAACGTTGAGTTCGAGCCCGGTGTTCCTCCGTAATGCATATGTCTGTAACTTGAACAGACTCAGAATTCTCTGTCTTTATACACGCCATCGTTTTTCCAACCTTAGTCAGTGAGTTCATGTTAACCTTGTTTTTCATACTTGGGCTGGACTTATCGTCTTCCGGCTCAGAGTCTGAGCTGCTTGTCTGCACCGAGTCCTCACTCGTCATTGCTTGTAGGTAGTGCCATTCCATGTCTATTTTCTTGATCCACTCCCGTCCTAGAAGTGGTGGTCCTCCCTCAGGTAGTACGTATAAGTTCATTCTTGGGTGTTCTTTACCCCTATCTCTCACCTTGACTCTTATCTTTCCCATGGGGTATACTTTATGCCCCGTGTATGTCTGCAATACGAACTTGGTATCTCTTAAGGGTATATGTGAGAAGAGCCGGTGGTAATCCCTTCGATTTATGACTGATACAGCTGATCCAGTGTCCAACTCCATTTTCACTTGGATTCCAGCTATTTTTAGCATGACCCAGATAGTTTGTAGGTCAGCTTCCTTACTCACATTATGAATTCTCAGACTACCCAGCTCCTGGCCGTTTGGGTCTGAGTCTGAATTCTGTTCGTCTGAACTCTTCTCAGCCACCTTGTGTACCTTGTTGTACTTTTCCTGTGATGGCTTCCTTTGGTTGTTGGTCTTCTTCCCTGACCGGCATACCTTAGCGATGTGACCCAGTTTGCCACATTTCCTACATTCCTGGTTCTTAAACCAGCATTGGTTCTGATCGTGTGTTGTCTTCCCACAGCGATAGCATTTTGTTATACTCGAGGTAATTTGGTCCACACCGAGTGCCGCTGCCTTTAGCTGCATTTCCGCAGTTCCTTTCGCTGCGGCTTCGTGCGATGCTGCTATAAGGACAGCCCTGTCAAGTGTAAGGTCGTTCTCTTCGAGTAATCGCTTTTGCGTCCCTTCCTTGGACAATCCGCATACGAACTTGTCTCGCAGTGCCTCTGTCAGATTCCCTCCGAACTGGCAGTGTTTCGCTAGCCTACGCAGTTCGACCAAGTATTCCGCGTTGCTTTCGTCTTTCCGTTGCGTTCTTGCATAGAATTTGAATCGTTCAGCCAACATCAACGGTGCGGGGTTCAAGTGATCCTTCAGCACTGCTACAATATCATCGAAAGTCTGATCCGTCGGTTTAGCTGGTGAGAGAAGGTGCTTCAACAACCCGAATGTTTTCGCACCCATTATGTTAAGTAAGGTTAAAGCTTTTTCATCCTTTGCTATTTCATTAGCCTTACAATGTATCTCAATACGTTCCACGTACGTGGTCCAGTCTTCTATCTCAGAATTAAAATCGTTGATGTCCCCACGCTCAGGCATCTTCCTTTCCTTGGGAACAACACAAGTATTTCTTTAAATTATTATTTTTTTTTTCTAAGATGGCGGCTTTTCCCGCGAAAATGGCGGTTTCCCGCTCTTACCTTCTCTCCCCGCCCCTTCAATGGCGGTT
The DNA here is from genome assembly GCF_052327205.1 of Somniosus microcephalus. NCBI lineage: Eukaryota > Metazoa > Chordata > Chondrichthyes > Squaliformes > Somniosidae > Somniosus > Somniosus microcephalus. The sequence continues at coordinate 230,938,283 of NC_140995.1, forward strand.
TCCCGCGTCTGTCGTCTTCTCCACCTAATGGCGGCTTCCCGCGTTTCTTCCCTGGTGGGAGGGGTACGCTTTCCCCACAGCGGACAGGTTCAGCCGCTGGGCTGGCTCTCGCACAGTTCCCCTTACTCGGCTCTGTCTCTCTCTCCCGCTCGCACGGCTCTACCGGCGCTGGGTACTCCCGTTGACGGAGAACAGTTCAGCCGCTGGACTGGCTCTCGCGCAGTCTCTCTCCCCTTGCTCGGCTCTGTCTCTCTCTCTCCCGCCCGCTCGGCTCTACCGGCGCTGGGTACTCCCGTTGGCGGAGAACAGTTCAGCCGCTGGACTGGCTCTCGCGCAGTCTCCCTTGGTCGGCTCTGTTTCTCCCGCACGCTCGGTTCCCATTCGCCTCCCAGCCCTCTCGCAGTCCGGTGCTTCCCTCCCCGGCTGCGGCTGAGTTTCTCTATTCCCGCGCCGACGCTCCCGGTCTCAGCGCTTCGTGGCTTCGGTCGCTGCCTGGCTTTCCCGCCGATCGCGGCCTGGCTGTCTCACGATGCCGTTGGACCCGACTTTCCGTCTGGCTCCTTTCCCACTCGACCGTGGTCGAGTGCACAGCCCTTATCCTCCGGATATTCTTTACACTTTCCCTTACTCACAGTCTCCGTGGCCGCCTTGCTTCCTGCTGATCGGCTCACTCCGCACCGTGGCAGAAGGGACAGTCAGTGCCTGTTGCTGATGGAAGCTTTTGTTGCTAAAGTCTTCCTCCTTTCTATTGCTGCAGCCTTGTGTTTTCTCCCAGCAGAACGACGAGGGCGGTTGCCTCTCTTCGACGCTCTTTAGTTGCTTTGGTAGTCTTGCCGCAGGGTACGATCGGACTCGTCGCCACTGTAAAGTCTGTGGGTTGTGCAGTTAATAACGACACAGACTTCAGGAGTAACAAACAAACAGGACTTTACTATTCGAAGGTCAGGGCGAATCTGCCCTATAAATCATGCCACAGCACTTATACACCGGTGTGGTCACCGTCGGTATTACCGTATACAGAAGCCAAACAAGTAGTGCCACACCTAAAATAGTTCTCTTAAAGGTGAACGGTTACATACAGTAGTCTCTTAAAGGTAGACGGTTACATACACTACAGACAAGTCCAGCTGCATTAATGCATTGTGAAGATTCTTCGCCATCCGCGGGCCAGCAAAGCAGTTAAGATCCGACTGTGGAACAAATTTCATTGGAGCCTGTCGAGAGCTAGAGTTAGGGAATGAACACAACCAAAGGCCAAGCATCCTGACATACCGAAGCCAGCAAGGTTGCACATGGGAATTTAATCCTCCACATGCTTCACACATGGGTGGTGCGTGGGAGTGCATGATTGGAGTGTCGCGGCGCATTCTGGACTCCATGTTGCGACAGAACAGACCACCTCAGCTGACGCACGAAGTGCTGTGCACCTTCATGGCTGAAGTGTCGGCAATCATTAATGCGAGGCCCCTTGTTCCTGTTTCTTCTGATCCAGATTCACCATTCCTTTTGACTCCAAACATGTTACTCACACAGAAGGGCAGTGTACCCACTCCTCCTGGAGACTTCACTGACAAAGACCCCCTGAAGAGCCAGTGGAGAAGAGTACAAGCCTTGGCCAGTAAGTTCTGGAGCCGCTGGCGCACCGAGTACCTTCCCACTTTGCAAAGCCGGCGGAAGTGGAACGAGGCTCGTCGGAGTCTCCGAGAAGGTGACATCGTCTTACTGAAAGAAAGCCAAGTATCCCGCAATGAGTGGCCTATGGGTCTTGTCACCTCTGTCTTCCCCAGCAAAGACGACAGGGTGCGAAAGATAGAGGTGAAGGCCACTGTTCAAGGGACGGTCAAAAAGTTCTTCAGACCCATCTCAGAGGTCGTACTCCTTTTACCTAAGGAGGACTGAGTGTTATTGATTCCACAGTTCTGTATGTTTTATAAGTAGTGGCATCTAATAGACGCCAGGCGGGGAGTGTTCTGCCTTATAATTGCAGGTGTTACGTTTTGTTGCCGCCAGTAGGTGGCAGTAGATGGTAATGGCCAGTAGGGTCACTCAACAGGAACAGGAAGTAGTATAGCGATAAGCAAACAAAGAGGTCACATCAGCATGAAGTGTGCTGCAAGTTAATCTGCTGTAATCTTACATTGTTATGCCTTCGAAAGCATTGCCTGTGAGTTGAATGGTTTCATTACATATTCATGTTTAGATGTTAGTTATATCTCATGTATGTAACAAGGTGCATTTCTTTCTTTTTTCTTTCTCAGTTTTACTCCAACCCAATACAACTGATTTGCATTGTTTCAATGACCTCATGCAAGTGTGGCATCATTAAACACCGGAGCTTGGACGCTACATCCTGACTCCCATGTCGTTATTGAAAGGAGTTTGGCTGGCTGTCTAACTGCGTACAGACACATACACATAGGGAGGATGGTGCAGATAGCATTTGGCTTTGAAGTGCGATATTCAATTGTGTAGTCATATTGTGACAACAGCACTGCCCAACGGTGCATTCTTGATGCGGCCATTGCGGGGATGGCAGATTTGGGCCCCAATATTGCTAGGAGCGGTTTGTGATCGGTTATCAGGGTAAACTTTCTGCTGGTCAGGAACTGTTGGAATTTCTTGATTCCAAACACTATGGCGAGTGCTTCCTTTTCAATTTGCGCATAGTTTCTTTCGCTCTTCGTGAGGGTTTGCGATGCACACGCGATTGGTTTCTCTTGGCCGTCATCCATTACATGGCTTTTAACAGCTCCCACACCGTAGCTGGAAGCATCACATGCTAACTTAAGCTCATGTTCTGTGTTGTAGTACATAAGTAGAGCATCGCTAGAGAAATGTCTCTTACAAGCGTCGTAAGCTTCCTGTTGCACTTTCGTCCACTTCCACTGGACATCCTTCTTGAGGAGCTCGTGCAATGGAGCTAACATGATCGCTAACTCAGGTCGTCGTCGTACGTGCCTTTGGGGAACTGTATGAAGTGGTGGAAGGATTTCTGGCCGCGATTAACGCTCCTTCCGTGACCATAACCATCTTCGTACCAGCCATTAGGGTGGTTAGTCCTATGGCGGGAGGGTTTTACAGGCTCCCACAACCCATACGAGGGGGGGGCCACCCACACCCATGGACGCAAGTATCCCGCTGGATGTCAACCCAGAATTTAGAGCCGGAGCTCCGACTCCACTTGCCGGGACTGTCTGGAGCGGGGTTCGAAACCCTACGCCTTCTGGCCCAGCGGCGGGGATGCTACCGCTACGCCAAAGGCCCACTCCGCTAACTCAGGTAAGAAACGTGCGTAGTACTGGATCATTCCAAGGAATGATCTTAACTCAGACACGTTCTGTGGCTTTGGAGCATTGATGGCAGCACCAACCTTTTCTTTCACTGGTTGCAAGCCATTTGCATCAACTTTCAGACCAAAGTACACAACCTCAGGCTGCACAAAAACATATTTGCTCCTTTTCAATTTGACCTTGTGGGCATTCAACCTTTGAAGCACTATATCTAACACTTCTAGATTTTCTTCCCCGCTGCTTGTTGCGATCAGTATATCGTCTTGATTGCATAAGCAATTTGGAACTCCTTGCAAAATCTTATCCATTGTGGCCTGGAAGATTTTGGGGGAGGACTTTACACCATACGGCAGCTTGGTGTACGAGTACAGTCCCTTGTGTGTGTTGATGGTGAGATACTGTTGACTCCCTTTGTCAACATTCAGCTGAGTGTAAGCGTGCGACAGGTCAAGCTTAGAGAAAACCTTTGACCCTGAGAGTGCTGCATACAAATCTTGCGATGAAGGTAACGGAAACTGCTCATCCTCAACTGCTTGGTTGATAGTAACTTTGTAGTCACCGCACAAGTGTATAGTTTTTTCTGCTTTGGGCACTACCACAATCGGGGTGCCTCATTCACATTTGTCAGTTTTTACTAGCCCTCCGCTCGCACTGAGCTTTGGTAGCTCTTCCTCCACCTGACTTTTCAATGCATGGTGGACCGGCCATGCCTTACAATAGACAGGCTTCGTGTTGGACTTGATGCGGATATGCGCGTCTTACCCAGTGATGCCCTCATAACTGTCTGTGAACATGCTTTCATACTTGTTCAGCATTGTGTCGAGTCACTTCTTTGAAGCATCTACACTGAAGATGTTTTTCCAGTCTAGTTTTAACTTTCGCAACCAGTCTTTGCCCATGAGAGTTGGCCTGTTGCTGTAGCTCGCTACAGCAATAGGCAGCTTTACTGACTGGCCATTGTGTTGAACTGTACATTCCATTTGTCCACATGTCTCTAGGATTTCCCCAGAGTAAGCTTTTAACTCTACGGTACTCTTTGTAAGTGGTACTTGATTAAACTTGAAGTGATAATTACTAGTCCTAGCCCCTTTAGGGCTACCCCGGATCAGGCGTATTCCTCAGACGTTCACTTTCAACTAAATTTGAGGTAGCCGTATCCTAAAGATGCTTAATTGGGTCTAAAGGTCTGGACTATCTCTCCCTAAAGGAAAGGAATAACTTGAAAATGTTACCGTCCTCTAGATAGCACTTTTAATAACTTTAACTAGACTGTAATGTTCCGGATATTATGAGGGTCCGGAAAACTCCCCCAGAATTCTACAACTCCTCACCAAAGAGTGTACAGAGATTGAGTTTGCGAGTTTGATACCAAAGTATTATGTGAAACAATTCTAAAAATATATAGATTTATTAAAGAACCGACATATAATTTACAGTTGGTGAGTCAATCACAACATTAACAGTTCCAAAAAAAGAAAGCTTTACAATTCTATTATCAGAGAACCTACTCTCAAATCTTAACTTCGCTACAGTTTTACAGTTCTTAATTTTATTCAGGATATCCACCAAAATCAAATACCTTTTGATCCCCGAGGTACAAAGAGTTGGAGACTTACAGAGCTGGCTCCAAAGCCGAGAATCGCTTTGCCCCTTTAAGCTAGTCTATTATCCCATTTGAGAGTTCACTATTTATACCCTTTTCCAGTGGTATTTCCTTTAAGGTTTTCTGCTGATGTAAGCTAATTATCTCTAGTCATTTTTCTGCTGACCCCTGCAGTTCTTACAGTCACCTCAGCTGGTAGCATTACAGAATTATGTCTCTCCTCTAGGTGTTCTAAATTTATCATAAAAAATGGTATAACAGCAGCTGCGCTTTACTTGATATCATTTTTATGAAGGCAGATGTTTGTTACTTTTATGTGCTCCTTTACGAGGTGTAAATTAGAACACCTTATACAGGGTGAACTATTGTCTTGTTCCCAAAGGTTCAGACTATCAGGAGCCTTTAAACTTCTGTTTCAATAAGGTTATTGATTCAGTGTCAACAACTTATCTTATCTGAATAGCCAGAATGCTATCACAGCTTTTTCATCGTTCGGTTTCTAGATTTCCAGACCCAGTTTGTCATGTTTTAATAAGGCCAGAATTCTTTCATAGGATGGTGTATTTTTCTGAAGAGGTTACATGGCTCATTCCTTCACAAACTTACTCCAATATGTGTCCTTGATAGAGCAGTCCGCCACCGTGTCAATACACATATCAATACATTGCTCGTTGATCAAAAGTTTTGTATGGAAGCCTTTCTCACGACTGCTAACGTTGCCACTAGTGGCATATATACTGTAGATGCCTAGGGGGAAAAATTCAGTTGGTTGCGCCACCCATTAGCACCTAAAGAGGTCGAGAAGTGGGGCGCTAACCAACTAGCACCCGGGCGCAGCGAACCCTGCGCCTCTTCCCAAATTGAGCGGACATTTAGCGCCGGCGCTAAACCATAGCGCCCGCTCACCGGCGCACGCAGATCATGATGTCATTCCAGAGTGCAACGCCCTTGGGGCGCCCCGGTCCGGAAATTCAGTGGCGCCCCCTGCCTTACCGCCTGGCACTAGCAACAACTGGTTGAGGGGACCGTTATGCTGTCTGAAAGGGACTAGGGAAGCGCTATTTAAAGGGGAACACCTCCTGCCTTTTTTTGAAGGTGACATTTTTGCACCACACATTGTGAGAGAGAGAGACGGACTTCTGGAGAGATTCCACGCTGTGTGAAGGAGTTTTACAGGTTGGTTTTGATTTGCACTTCCTTGTATCAAATTAGAAGAGACTGTGGGGTCTGCACTCTGAGATCTTTCCCTGGTTCTCTCCATTGTTCTTTCCAGCAGATTAGATGTAAAGGCCTCTCCAGACTGAGATTCAGGCTGAGATTCAAGGCTGCAATGAGCAGGATGTGGATGGAGAACAAGACAAGTTCAACCCTCCCCTTTAAGAAAAAAACAGAAAATGCAGGAGAAACTCAGCAGGTCAAGCAGCATCTGTGAAGAGAGAAACAGATTTAACGTTTCAGGTTGATGACCATTCGTCAGAACTCCCCTTTAAGAATTGAATGGTGCCAGTGTGTCTGTGTTCCATTGCTGACTGAAATCACATGAGCTTCGCCAGCACTGTGAGGTAGCACCTCGCTCCGCTGGGTTAGCGCCTTAAGACTGTCGTGCAGCGCCTGATTTAGCGCCGCAATCACCCTCAGGGGCGCATGTACCCAATTTCGCAGGAGGTAGCGATAATTTGCGCCTGGCGCTAAACTTTGCGCACTGCCAATACTAGCGCCCCAAATGGGGCGATACCGAATTTCGCCCCCCTAGTTCTTCAACATCAGGTGTGTTCACTTCAATATTGTGAACTCCTCCCTTTTGTAGTCACTGCTTTGTATTACCACTAGAATGGCAGGTTCTTATTTCCTGCTCTTGATCCAGCTCTGCAAGCTGTTGAAATATGGCCTTGCTTCTGGCAGTGAAAACACTTTGCATTTCTGTATTGGCAGGACTGTGATGAGTGATTTCCATCGCAGTGAGAACAATTCACTGAACTTCTCTCACCGACATGCTTTTGACTCGATCTCACAGCTTTAGTTTTGGTGGTAGCTTTGTGACTGTAGACCTCAGCTGCACCAGTCACTTGAGTTGGACGGAGCTCCCTGGCATTCTTAGACACCATCTCCAGAGATAGGGCAATTTTGCATGCTATGTCAAACGTTAGGTTCGGAGTGTTCAGTAACTTGGACTGTGTGCGCTCATCCACCATAAACCTATCTCGCAAAGCACGATCCAACAACGTGCCGAAGTTACAATGCAAAGACAGGTTCTTAAGAGCTACAATGGACTCACTGATGGTTTCACTTTGTTTTTGGTATCTGGCACCAAACTTACAGCTCTCTGCTATTTCTAATGGCTTTGGGTCAAAATGGTCCTCGAGTTTCTTGACAATGTCTTCAAACGATGCATCCTTCGCTTTCCCTGGCGCGAGTAGGTTTGTCAACGTTCCATAGACATCTGGCCCAATCTCCGTTCACGAATTACTTTATTTTGAGCTTGAACATTTTCATTTGCACCTTTGGTCTCAATAATGTTATTGGCCTTAAAAAACATCTCCATCTGCTCAATGTAAAAACTGAATGGTTTGTGAGCTCAGTCATACCTGCTGAGGCTTCCGATGAATCCCATATGGGCGGCATTGATTGTCCCGATCCCATCGAATAGTGACTCAGCACACTACCCGTGTACCTGTGAGAATCAATGCTGCTGTTGCTGTGTATACATACACGCGAAGGCAAAGCACAGACGATTCTGCATGAGTATTAACGGTAAAACATTGCAAAAATTCAGTTTAGGTGTCACAAATTCACCTTAAACTTGTCCACTCGAAGGTTGAATGCTATGTCCTTCCATGATCCCTAAAAATGGCTTTGGGAGCCCATCCTCGTCGCCAAAATGTAACATACATGGGTAGAACAAATGAAGGCCAGAGGGAACTGAGCATGCTCATACTAAACCATGTGATAATACATTACACTCCTGAAGTCTGCTACTATCCTCCTCACTAAACAGGAGTTCCGTGTCATCTGCAAAGTAGGAAATGATGCCGTGTATATCCAATTCCAGGTCATTGATATCTATCAAAATGAGCAGTGGTCTGAGTACCGACCCCTGGGCTCATCACTCGGAAACACCCGTTCACCACTGCTCTCTGCTTTCTGTCCCTCAGACAATTTTGTATCCATGCTGCCACTGGCCCTTTAATCCCATGGCCTTCAATTATGTAATGTCTCAGAACACATTCATATACTCCCAAAACACATTTATATATCCAGCACACACTCATCTGTAATGATCAATAACATGTCATTCTATAGTGGACACTAGGTGGAGCCATAGAGCTGTGTAGAGCTGTATATAGCTGCATGCATAAGACTACATTACCCAGCTGTATGATATTAAGACTACATTACCCATGAGGCACTAGGCTACCCACAAGGCAGCAGTCAAGATGGAAGCCTCTACAGATACAGTACCCAGTCCACATGTGCTCAATAAAAGTGTCTAGCAAAAGCTAGCTGTGTTCATAATAAGAATGTCTAGTTATTAATGAACATAACATGGTACCAGGATGGTGAAGATCTGCTGAAAATTGTGAAAAGCGACATGGAGAATTTGAAACCACCAGACATGGAATTCCCAGGATTGCCGTTAGCAACAATGGTCCGTGCTTCAACTGTAAGGAGTGGCAACAGTTTGCAACACATTATGACTTTCAGCATATCACATCCAGTCCTTTGTATGCTCAGTCAAATGGTAAGGCAGAGAAAGGTATTCAAGTTCTCAAGCAGCTACTGAAGAAAGCGACAGAAAGCAAGTCTGATCCTTATCTCGCCCTGCTGAGCTACTGAGCCTCACCTTTAGACTGTGGTTCTTCACCTGCTGAACTACTAATGGGTCACAAGTTGCGCACCATGCTACCCTGCTGTGCAAAAGAACAGCAAAGTGAGGAACTGAGACAGAGACTTCAACTGTTAAAGCTGAAACAGAAATCATACTATGACAAGTCATCCAAAACTCTAAAACCATTGACAAGGGATGATGTTGTCAGGATTGAGGATCCAGATGCATGGAACAGGAAAGCTACAGTTATTGAGGAAGTAGGACCAAGGTCATACACTGTTAGAGCTGAGGAAGGACAGATTCTCAGGAGGAACCGCCGTTCCCTCCTAAAAACACAAGAGACTATTCAAGACCAGATTGATGACAATGCCGCAACTGCATCTTGTCATTCACCGCCAGAACAATCTCATGAAGACACATCAGACTTACCCGTGTTGAGAAGATCCACATGTGAAGTAAAAGAGCCTGATAGACTTAATCTTTGAATACAATGTAAAGCTTTGAAAATGTGTTGACTGTTTTGAAAATGTTTATGTTTATAGAGCACTAACAAAAGTGTTACTGATATTATCTTTATTGTTTTCTTGAAAGTTGATTGATATTGATTTTGTTAAACCTCAAAGAAAGGGGGATGTAATGATCAATAACATGTCATTCTATAGTGGACACTAGGTGGAGCCGTAGAGCTGTATATAGCTGTATGTATAAGACTACACTACCCAGCTGTATGATATTAAGACTACATTACCCATGAGGCACTAGGCTACCCACAAGGCAGCAGTCAAGATGGAAGCCTCTACAGATACAGTACCCAGTCCACATGTGCTCAATAAAAGTGTCTAGCAAAAGCTAGCTGTGTTCATAATAAGAATGTCTAGTTATTAATGAACATAACATCATCGACCCAAAACACATCTGACGTAATAAAACTCACTACGCACTTGGTTTGAGCATAAAGCAAGGCTTTAATCAACTTGTTTCAGAACATGGAAGTCTAGTTGTATTTCACTAGCTCCTTGTCTTACAAAATGTCCCTGGCAAGCTGGGGCTCACGCCCGAGTATTTATACTCCTTGGACGGCGCCACCAGCTGGATGTCCAGCATTATTTCATAAGTAGTTTCTTGATGATGAGATTTATAACATTCTTCCTGCCTAAAAGATTTGGAAGTCCAACGACTTCCTCTTAACGGATTAGGCGGACCACGAATAGCCGCAGCCTTTTAGATTTTTGTTTATGGCCAGAAGGCAAGTCTCCCCAGACCGTGTCTTGGTCCCTGGGCCGCTTGATCCATACCGGTGGATCGACAGGGCCCGTGTTGCTCTGATCGACCCGAGGGAGGCTGGGGAGATCGTGACTCCAGGTGCGGGTCCCCACAGGCGCAGAACTGGCTTCGTCCCGTTGCTTAGCCGGGGATTGACCGGCATCCTGGCCCGGGGTGTCCATCCCACGGGGAGCGCTCGGCTCCCTGAGCGGATCCGGTGGGGCAGCTGGCAGATCCCTCGATGTCCCAGGTAGGGCGTCATCCTCGGGGGAGCGCAGAGTGTCGGCCTCATCCCCACGGGTCCCTCCATCAGTTGGGTCCGCGGAACCGGCCGGACAGGGAGCCAGGTCCCGGAGCGAAACGGTGGACTCCTGGCCATCCGGGTGCCACAGGTGTGCGTACATGGGGTTGACATCCGTAAGTTCTACCTCGTCGACTAGAGGATCGGTTTTCGACGTTCGGACGAATCTTTGGAGCAGCACGGGGCCAGGAGCTGCCAACCATGACGGTAGAGACATCCCATGGGTGGAGCGACGCTGGAAGCTGAAGAATCGCTCATGAGGTGTGACATTGGTAGAAGTAGAAAGGAGAGACCTGATGGAATGCAACGCGTCAGGGAGCATAGTTTCCCACTGCTGGTCTGGTAGATTGCGTGACCTCAGTGCAAGACGAACAGCGTTCCAAATGATAGCGTTGTATCTCTCAACCTGTCCGTTACCGATGGGATGATACGGTGTCGTTTTACTTGTGGCGATTCCCCGTTGGGAGAGATAACTTTTGAGTTCGCTTGACATGAAGGAGGGACCCCAATCAGAGTGGATGAAATTGGCCGTACCGCAAAGAGAAAAACTTGATCATGGCATTTGATCACTGTGGAAGTAAGCATATTGGGACAGGGGAAAGCAAAGGGAAAGTGTGAATATTCGTCCACCATAGTCAGTAAGTAGGTGTTACGCGTTGAGGAAGGCAATGGCCCTTTAAAGTCAATGCTGAGTCGCTGCATAGGCTGCATAGCGTGTATGAGCGAGCCATCCGATGGATGGAAGAATTATGGTTTTAACTCCGCACAAATTTTACAGGAGGAGTACGTTCTTTTCACATCTTCTGTAGAAAATGGGAGATTTTTAGATCGCACAAAGTGCAACATACGGGTAAAGCCAGGATGGCATAAGTCAGTGTGAAGATCCGCCAGAGTCGAAGTTGACATAGAAGAGCAGAATGCACGCGTGAGGGTATCCGGGGCCACATCCTCTTTGCCGGGTCGATAAGGTATGGTGTATCCAAAGGCAGCCAATTTCATCCTCCAGAGTTGTATTTTGTTATTCTTGATCTTAGTGCATTTCTGGTTATCCAGCATAAAGGCCATGGAGCGCTGATCGGTTATAAGTGTGAAATGGCGATGAGCGAGAAAATGACTCCATTTACGTACCGCTTCGATGATGGCCATAGCCTCCTTCTCGACAGGAGGATAATGGAGCTCGCTACCCTGCAAAGTTCTGGACAGAAATGCAATGGGTCGACCACCTTGATTCAAGGTAGCAGAGATCGCCACCTCCGATGTATCGCACTCGACCACGAAAGGAAGATTTTCATCAATGGAATGAAGCATGGCTTTTTCCAGTTGTCGCTTGAGGAGGTTGAAAGCTGAAATAGCCGTTGCCTCCAATGGAAATGACTTAGCGTGAAGCAGGGGCTGGATCTTGTCGGAGAAGTGGGGTATCCATTTTGCATAATAGGCGAACGAGCCGAGTGCCCGACAAAAAGAGCCGAGATTCGTAGGGGGAGGGAGCTCCTGGAGCGGACAAAGTCGCTCCGGATCCGGTTTGATGACACCGTTGCCCACCCAGTAGCCAAGGATGTTGACTGATGGTACTGATTTCACAGATTTGGACTCATTTAAGGTTAAGTTGCGATGACGGAGAACGTCAAAACATTTCTGGAGGTTGGCATCATGCTCCTTCTGGTCATGACCAGCAATGATGATATTATCCAGATATGGAAAAGTGTCCATTAGGTTCTTCTGTTTGACTCGGCTATCCATTGCCCGTTGAAAGACGGCCACCCCATTGGTGACCCCAAATGGAAGGCGACAAAACTGATAAAGCTGACCATTGGCCTCAAAGGCTGTATACTTTTTGTCAGAGTCCTTTAACGGTACTTGATGATATGCGCTCTTTAAATCAAAAGTTGAAAATACCTTGTAGTTGGCAAGGTTATTGACCATGGCATCGATGCGTGGTAGTGGGTAGGCATCCAGGTTGGTATACTGGTTAATAGTTTGCGAGTAATCGATGCAAAGACGTTTCTTGTGTTACTTCAGAGGATTTTTAACAATGACGACTTGAGCCCGCCAGGAAGATGAACATGGCTCAATGATACCGTCAGCTAGAAGGCGAGAGATTTCTGCCTCGATAAAGGCTCGATCATCTTGGCTGAAACGTCGTGATTTAGTGACTATGGGCTTACATCGGGGGGAAAGATTGGCAAACAAGGAGGGCTCGTCGAGCGAAGCCGCCGAAAGCGCACAAAACGGTACTTTGGAAATAGTAAGCTCCGGCTTTGACCCTCCAAACTCGAAAGTGAATCTTCTGTGTTGTTTCTGGAAATCCTGTCCCAGGAGCACATCACTGCATAGGTTCTTGAGCACCCCAAGCCGGGTGGAGAAATAAGTGCGGCCATTGAGGATAAGGTCGACAAGACAAAAACCGGAAGAACTGGTGGTCAGTGTTGTCAGGGCCATTGCAATTTCCCTGTCCGAGGGATAAATACGCAGTTTTAACTTACTGACAGCCCGCTCACTAATGAAGCTGTCAGAGCTGCATGAGTTGATTAGTGCACTCAAAATGAGTCCATGTACCGAAACCTTCGTGGCTGCATGGGACAGACTTTGGGGGAAAACAGCTGTGATGGGAGGAGGGGCATTTTTACCCTTGACAGCTGCAACCTTAGTAGTGGTTCTTGGGGGAGGAGCAGTTTTATAGATTGCAGCTGTAACCTTAGTAGTGGCTCTCGGGGGAGGAGCAGTTTTATAGATAGTAGCTGCAAAACTAACAGGAGCTCTCGACCGGTATACCTTAGAAAAGTAGCCTTTCTTACTAACAGTGGCTCTTGACTGGCATACTTTAGAAAAGTGTCCTTTCTTGCTGCAATGATTGCAGGTTGCGTTGCGAGCAGGACAAAATTTCCTATAATGGAACACACCTCCACAGAAGAAACACTTCCTTCCGGATTGCCAAGATACCGCTAGGGCGAGGTCGTCATCAGTGTAGGTTTCTAGGGTAGGGTTGCCATCAGCCAGGTTGGAGTCGTCATCTGTGAGGGCTTCTGCCCGAGGCCTATCAAAGGAGTCACTAAAAGTGATAGCAGCAGCCCATGCACGTGGTGAAAAATAGGTATCTGCATTCCTCTTTGCTAAGTCCAGAGAACATGCCTGGTCATAGGCAGCCTGTAACTTGAGGGTTTTATTCTCCAACAGATGCTGACGTATGAATGGAGACGTAATCCCATTAATAAAGGAATCATGAATTACCTCCTCCTGGTACTGCTCAGCTGTAACAGCTTTAAGATTACAATCCTTGCTGAGCCTGCGAAGTTTCTGAAGGAATGCGTCAAGTGATTCCCCGGGTTGTTGTTGAGTTGTGGCCAGTAGATGCCGAGCAAAAATTTCATTTGGGGACTTGACATATAGCTGCTGTAGTATTTGGATAGTGGCGTCATGGTCTACACAGTCTTCGATATAATCAAACACATGAGGGGATACATAATTCGCAAGTATCTCTAATTTATCAGGAACATTTTCACCACACACGCTGAGGAAGTTGCTGAAAGTACGATACCAGTGTTTCCATACCTTAGCAGCTGTAAGTGAATTCGGGTCCAGGTCGAGACGGGCGGGTCTGAGTAGTTTCTCCATGATGGATCGATTACTTGTCTGAGTTCCCTTCTATGGTTCGAGTCGTAGCTGGCTGTTCCCGAAATCACCCAAAACGTGGAGTCGATATCAAGTTGATTAAATTGACGTAATAAAACTCTCTACACACTTGGTTTGAGCATAAAGCAAGGCTTTAATCAACTTGTTTCAGAACATGGAAGTCTAGTTGTATTTCACTAGCTCCTTGTCTTACAAAATGTCCCTGGAAAGCTGGGGCCCACGCCCGAGTATTTATACTCCTTGGATGGCGCCACCAGCTGGCCGTCCAGCATTATTTCATAAGTAGTTTCTTGATGATGAGATTTATAACAACATCCATGTATTTCCCAGAACACACTCCTATACTCTCCAGATATACAGGGTGTACACAAGCATAAAGCTTTGAAGGTGAAAGAAAAAGTTGATAAAGCTGTTAAAAAAGCTTGTAGGGTCCTTGGTTTTATAAATAGCGGTACAGTGGGGGTCTTTTCGTTCATGGGATGTGGGCGTTGCTGGCAAGGCCCATCCCTAATTGCCCTTGAGAAGGTGCTGGTGAGCCGCCTTCTTGAACCACTGCAGTCCGTGTGGTGAAGGTACTCCCACAGTTCTGTTAGGGAGGGAGTTCCAGGATTTTGACCCAGCGACGATGAAGGAACGGCGATATATTTCCAAGTCAGGATGGTGTGTGACTTGGAGGGGAACTTGGAGGTGGTGGTGTTCCCATGCGCCTGCTGCCCTTGTCCTTCTAGGTAGAAGAGATCATGGGTTTGGGAGGTGCTGTTGAAGAAGTCTTGGCGAGTTGCTGTAGTGTATCTTGTAGATAGTACACACAACAGTCACAGTATGCCGGTGGTGGAGGGAGTGAATGTTTAAGGTGGTGGATGAGGTGCCAATCAAGCTTTGTCCTGGATGGTGTTGAGCTTCTTGAGTGTTGTTGGAGCTGCACTTATCCAGGCAAGTGGAGAGTATTCCATCACACTCCTTACTTGTGCCTTGTAGATGATGGAAAGGCTTTGGGGAGTCAGGAGGTGAGACACTCGCCGCAGAATACCCAGCCTCTGACCTGCTCTTGTCGCCACAGTATTTATGTGGCTGGTCCAGTTAAGTTTCTGGTCAATGGTGACCCCCAGGATATTGATGGTGGGGGATTCAGCGATGGTAATGCCATTGAATGTCAAGGGACAGTGGTTAGACTCTCTCTTGTTGGAGATGGTCATTGCCTGGCACTTGTGTGGCACAAATGTTACTTACCACTTATAAGCCCAAGCTTGAATGTCATCCAGGTGTACAAATGCAAGGATGTTATGTTAAATATTTATAAATCACTGTTTAGACCTCAGCTAGAGTATTGTTCACAAATCTGGGCACTTTAGAAAGGGCGTCAAGGCCTTGGAGAGGTTGCAGAGAACATTAACTAGAATGGTTCCAGGGATGAGAAGTTTCAGTTATCTGGATAGACTGGAGAAGCTGGGGTTGTTCTCCTTAGAGCAGAGAAGGTTAAGGGGAGATTTAGTAGAGGCGTTCAAAATCATGAGGGGTTTTGATAGAGTAGATAGGGCGAAACTGTTTCCACTGGCAGGAAAGTCGGTAACCAGAGGACACAGATTTAAAATAATTGTCAAAAAAGCCAGGGGGGAGATGAGGAGAATTTCTTTTTACTCAGAGATTTGTTATGATGTGGAATGCACTGCCTGAAAGGGTGGTGGGAGCAGATTCAATGGCAGCTTTCAAATTGGGATTTGGATCTCAAATTAAAAAGGAAAAATTTGCAGGGCTATGGGGAAAGAGCGAAGAGTGGTCCTAATTGGTAGCCTTTTCAGAGGTATCACCGGCTCGATGGGCCAAACAGCTTCCTTCTGTTCTGCTTGATTCAATGATCCTAGAACACATTCATATACTTCCCAGAATGAATTCATGTACTTCAACAACAGCAACAACTTGCATTCAAATGGCTGGAGATAAAGGGATAGGGAGGGACGAGGACATGAAGGGATTTAAAAACAAGGATGAGAATTTTAAAATTGAGTGTTGCCGGACCGGGAGTCAATATAGGTTAGCGAGCACAGGGGTGATGGGTGAACGGGACTTGGTGCGAGTTAGGATTCGGGCAGCAGAGTTTTGGATGAGCTGAAGTTTACCGAGGGTGGAAGATGGGAGGCCGGCCAGGATAGCATTGGAATAGTCAAGTCTAGAGGTAACAAAGGCATGGATGAGGGTGTCAGCAGCAGCTAAGCTGAAGCAGGGGCGGAGATCGGTGATGTTATGAAGATGGAAGTAGGCGATCTTGGTGATGGAATGGACATGGGGTCGGAATCTCATCTCATGGTCAAGTAGAACGCCAAGGTTGCGAATGGTCTGGTTCGGCCTCAGACAGAATAAAACTAGGAAATTGTACTGTATGGTGGGAGAATCCACAGTCTGGAAAGTGATGTAGCCTATTACCAGTCAGAAGTAGTTGAGCAAAGAGGATATAGAAATTGAGGACATAAATCTGCAACCCAGGTCAGATGTTCTCGATTAAAACAAAAGAATAATGATCTGTGGGCCACTGTAAGGGTGCAGGGAGCAATGGCCTGGGAGGATTAAAGGAGAGACTCAATGTCCCATGTTGAATGTCAGAAAGAGATACAATGGCTGCAAGAACAGTTGAGAGTTAAGAGAGATATAATTTGTACAATGATCCAAGCGGCTAGCAATGGAGATGAGCTAAACTGGGAAGGGTTGGCAGAGGAGGCTACGAGCTATTGCTCCCCAGACAACACAGTGACACAAGGAGCTGATAATAATGAGAATAAAGTAGATTGTGAAGACTTGAATGAGGACTGCGAAAGGGAAGTCGCAGAAATCAAAGATACATTTAAGCACAGCCAAAGCCTGTTACAGGATAAAAGAGCAGAATGGAGAGAAGAAGTGTTTCTAGAAAGTGAACTGAGAAAAAGACTGGAACTGTGGGCTGATTCGCCAGGAGCCCCTTTCCATTCACTGTAATGATATCAGCACATTCACTACACCCCGTCCTTCCAGCAACGGATGAGAAGGAGGACACTTTTAAACAGGAGCCAATACAAGTCTGACAAAAGGTCTTTCTCACATGAGTGTTTTTGTTTTTAAGATGGATGAGAGCAAATGAAGATTCAGTGATTGAGTGTGATTAAGGTACCTGGAGTGTTACGTTGAGAGTGTGAATATGGTTGTTAAGCTGAAATTAATGTCACACACTTTCAGATGGTGTCTCCAGTGATAGGAGATTTAAGGAAAATTCTTGTGCTTTAATGAAAAGTGGACATTTTAAATTCAAGATGCTGGTGTGGATTTATCTTGGCTGAAATTTACATTATACCACTGTTGAAACACACAAAGACTTTTTTTAAAGACGATAAAAAGCAGATTTGGAGAATTACAAAGTTACAATTTGAACATTCAATACACTTTTTAATTTGACTTAACAACGCATCTGAAACTGCCATTGTGCTGGCTGACTCCTCCCCATCCACAAGGGGTTTTCACAGTGAACAAGTAATTAACCCCTTACTTCTATTTGCCACATTGAATTGCTGAATGTAAAGACAAGGGCCTAGAAATTGAGTTTGCGCTGCGCCAGGGCTTTAGTGCCGGAAGTTAGCGCCGGCGCTAAGTCCCTTTGCGCGCGCCAAAAATTCAGTAGCGCCGCGCCCAAACGGCTGCCGGCGCTACTGAAGGGTTTTAGCGCCTGAAAACTGGTGCAACGCGCCGCATTGCGGCACTATTCCGGCGCTGCGGCGCCCGCTGCGGTGCGGCAGGCTCGGGAAGCGCAGGCCTCCTCCTTCCGTTAAGGAGGAGCTGCCTGCACCCGGCCGCGGCCCGCGCAAATCTCCTCAAAAATGAGCCCGGCACCTCGGACAAGTGCCGGGCTTGCATCTGTTCCGGGGGGGGGGGGGGAGAAGTCCGGGGAGGGAGCTGCGGGCAGGCGGCCGGCGGGAAAGCGGCCGGCCGCCGCGCCTCCTTAAAGCGCCGGCGCACACTCCGGCAGCACTCGTTTGCCGGAGTCTTAGTTGCGGCTGCCACTGGCGAGGCGGCCGCAACTGAATTTCGGCTTGGGGCCGGGTTACCACGGCAACCGGGACGCTGCGCACACCAATGACGTCATCGGTGCCGGCGCAGCGCTACCGGTCTACCGCCGCGGAAGGGCCCCAGGCAATTTAGGAACCGGCGCCAATTGCGGTGCTAGGCCCTCTAGCGCCGCAAAATCGGTGCTAAGGGCACTGAATTTCTAGGCCTTGGTGTTTCCTGGTTGAGTGACTGAGCGTCTCTTCACAGGTGCTGATTACGGAGGCCTTGAGTGCAGACCAGACGCTGTGGGCACTCTGTGTCTCTGCATCACTGGGAGTCGTCAGGTTGTTTGTGAGGCGCAGGCTGAATAGGGCTTTCTTAGCGGGGTCTTTGAGTGCTCCAGCGTTAATGTTCCTGCGGCACTGTACTCTAGTACTAGTACAGAACTGAAACACCAAGACTGGTTCGACGAGAACGACCAGGAGATCCAGGAGCTAATAAACCACAAGCACAAGGCATTCCTGATCTGGAAACAGCAACAGAACTCGAGAGCAAGGAAGCAGCTCTACAGACGCCTGAAGGCCGAAGTCCAACAAAAAACTCGTGACCTAAAGAACAGATGGTGGGTGGAGAAAGCGCAGGAGATCCAGCAGCTAGCCGGCAACCACGACGTACGTGGATTCTTTAGCACAGTCAAGACCACCTACTACCCAAGGTCCTACCCCACTGTGGGCCAAGAACTGAGAGGTACTCATCAAGGACAGAGAGGCAGTCAGTGCTTGCTGGAAGGAGCACTTCGAAGATCTCCTTAACCGAGACGATGTCTTCGATGCGAGTGTCCTCAACTCCATGCCACCCACCCGGCATGAGGTTGAAAAGGCCATCCGACAACTGAAGAACAACAAGACCTCAGGAGCAGATGGAATCCCTGCCGAGGCGCTAAAACATGGCGGAGAAGCACTATTGGTGCGAATACATTAACTAATTTCTCTTATTAGGAAGGAGGAGAGCATGCCAGGGGATCTCAGAGACGCCGTAATCGCGAACAAGAAAGGTGACAAGTCCGATTGCGGTAATTACAGAGGAGTCTCCCTGCTGTCTGCCACAGGGAAAGTCATCGCAAGAAGCCTTCTCCCAGTGGTTGAAGAGCTCCTCCCAGAGTCGCAATGCAGATTCCACCCACTAAGGGGCACAATGGACATGATCTTCACCGCGTGTCAAATGCAGGGAACAGCACCAATCGCTGTACATGGCCTTCTTTAACCTCACAAAGGCCTTCGACACCATCAACCATGAGGGATTATGGAGTGTCCTCCTCAAATTTGGCTGCCCTCAAAAGTTTGTTACCATCCTCCGCCTGCTTCACGACGACATGCAAGCCGTGATCCTGACCAATGGATCCACCACAGACCCAATTCACGTACGGACCGGGGCCAAGCAAGGCTGTGTCATCGCACCAACGCTCTTCTCAATCTTCCTGGCTGCAATGCTCCATCTCACCCTCAGTAAGCTTCCCGCTGGAGTGGAGCTAAGCTACAGAACAAACAGGAAACTGTTCAACCTCTGTCGCCTCCAGTCCAGATCCAAGGTCGTCCATCCTCTGTCATCGAATTACAGTATGCAGACGATGCTTGCGCCTGCGCACACTCGGAGGTCGAACTCCAAACCATCGTCAACACCTTCACCGAAGCGTACGAGAGCATGGGCCTTACACTAAATATTCGTAAGACAAAGGTCCTCCACCAACCTGCCCCCGCCACACAGTACTGCTCCCAGATTATCAAAATCCATGACGAGGCCTTGGGCAACGTGGACCACTTTCCATACCTCGGGAGCCTACTGTCAACAAGGGCAGACGTCGATGACAAAGTCCAACACCGCCTTCAATGTGCCAGTGCAGCCTTCGGTCGCCTGAGGAAGAGAGTGTTTGAAGACCAGGACCTCAAACCCAGCACCAAGTTCATGGTCTACAGAGCAGTAGTGATACCCGCCCTCCTGTATGCTTCAGAGACATGGACCATGTACAGCAGGCACCTCAAAGCACTGGAGAGGTACCACCAATGCTGCCTCCGCAAGATCCTGCAAATCCATTGGCAGGATAGGCGCACCAACGTCGGGTTTCTCGCTCAGGCCAACATCCCCAGCATCGAAGCTCTGACCACACTCGATCAGCTCCGATGGACGGGCCACATCGTCCGCATGCCCGATACAAGACTCCCAAAACAAGCGCTCTACTTGGAGCTCCGACATGGCAAGAGAGCCCCAGGTGGGCAGAGGAAACGCTTCAAGGGCATCCGCAAAGCCTCCTTGAAAAAGTGCAACATCCCCACCGACACCTGGGAATCCCTGGCCCAAGACCGCACAAAGTGGAGGAGAAGCATCCGGGAAGGCGCCGAATACCTCAAGTCTCTTCGAAGGGAACAAGTGGAAGCCAAGCGCAGGCAGCGCAAGGAGCACACGTCAACCCAAGCACCCCACCCACCCGCCCCTTCAACCACCGTCTGCCCCACCTGTGACAGAGACTGTAGGTCCCGCATTGGACTCATCAGTCACCTACGAACTCATTTTTAGTGTGGAAGCAAGTCATCCTCGGTTCCGAGGGACTGCCTAAGAAGAAGAAGATAGTACTGAGGGAGTGCTGCACTGCCGGAGGTGCCATATTTCGGATGAGATGCTAAACCGAGGCCCTGTCTGCTCTCTCAGGTGGGCGTAAAAGATCCCATGGCACTATTTTGAAGAAGGGTAGGGGAGTTATCCCCAGTGTCCTGGCCAATATTTATCCCTCAACTAACATAACAAAAAACAGATTATCTGGTTATTATCACATTGTTGTATGTGGGAGCTTGCTGTGCGCAAATTGGCTGCCGCGTTTCCCACATTACAACAGTGACTCCACTTCAAAAGTACTTCATTGGCTGTAAAGCGCTTGGAGAAGTCCGGTGGTCGTGAAAGGCGCTATATAAATGTAAGTCTTTCTTTCTTTCTCAGCACCTTCAGGTGGATGTGCAGTTTGAGCAGCGAGTTCAGATCTTTTGATGCTGTTTTCTGGAGATATTTTCGAACACATTACCAGGAACATTAAACGCTGAAGCAATATAGCAGCTAATTGATTCTGGAATTGTTTCTTTGTTTCAGCCTTGTGATGGATTTAGAAATCATTAACTCTCTGAGTGTTGGCTCCAGGAATCTCTGAACAGCGGGGCAGCCATTTTTTTAAATTAATGCAACTCTACGAGTGTAATGTAATGATATCAGCAAATAGTGATGGTATTTGCCTGTTTGATTATGATGCCTTACCAGCATATTTGCCTGATTGATTATTTATGCCTGACCAGCAGAGGGCATGTGAGAGACAAGCAGTTTAGTTTTAGTTTTGTTTTAGATGGATCTCTAAGATGGTGTCTCCTGTAATGCTGTTAACTGAGATGAATAAACTTTAGATTAAAAGACATTCTCTTTCATAAATGTCTCGTCATTGAACCCACAAAGAAATCAATACATGTAAGGCGGATAAATTCCCCTGATCAAACTACAGAAATAGCACTGGTGAACTGTCAGGAGCAATGTGCCCGTGCAGCAATGTGCAGGTCCCGCGCAGGCCGCTCAACGGCGTTATAATGGGAAAAAATCCACACACGCACGGTAATTTGAATGGGTCGCGCAGCCCCTTAAATGGGCCACGCATCCAAAAAACATTTGTCAGGAGTGGCTTGTTCTGTATGTTACAATTCAGCCTCACTCCCAAAACTCTTTCCTTGCTCTCACTGTGAAAGGCAGCTTCCATTAGCAGGCCCAGAGCTAACATCGATCCCTTCACATAGAAACATAGAAACATAGAAGATAGGAGCAGGAGTAGGCCATTCGGCCCCTCGAGCCTGCTCCGCCATTCAATGAGATCATGGCTGATCATCCAAATTCAGTACCCTGTCCCTGCCTTCTCCCCATATCCCTTGATCCCTTAGCCTTAAGAAATATATCTAATTCCATCTTCAATATATTTAATGAATTGGCCTCTACTGCCTTCTGTGGTAGAGAATTCCACAGGTTCACCACTCTCTCGGTGAAGAAATTCCTCCTCATCTCTGTTCTAAATGGCTTACCCCTTATCCTTAGACTGTGACCCCTGGTTCTAGACTCCCCCGCCATTGAGAACATCCTTCCTGCATCTAGTCTGTCTAGTCCTGTTAGAATTTTATAAGTTTCAATGAGATCCCCTCTCAGTCTTCTAAACTCCAGCGAATATAAGCCCAATCGACCCAATCTCTCCTCATACGTCATTCCTGCCATCAGTCTGGGTTATACCAGAAACAGTATCCCGTACTCATGCCTTGAACTTGCTCAGAAGATTGTGCAAAGTCCAACACGAAACGTTCAAAGTAGGAATGGAGGGTAAGGTTGAAGTGGCAAACCAGAGAGAAATTGCGATCATGGCCTGGAGTTTCTGCTGGGTCATGCTGGCAGTTCCCGTGCAATTTGCTCAAAATCCATTAAACCAGCGCAAAAGATGGCGAAATTTCAAGCGCAAATAACGTCCAGAGCAACTCGCGTTTCCGCAATCTTTTTGAGCTAGTTTAAAAAACATCGCGCTGGAAATAAGGCCGCCCACAAAGCTGGTCACGCCCACAAGCCGAATTCATCACCATGGCGAGTTTCTGCTAATTGCGCCTGTTTGCGGCCTTCGAAGTGGCTCTTAAAATCCAGCTTTTTTTTTAGGCGCAAGGACACTAATAGGCACCTTTTAAAAGCTTTTAAACATTTCTTTTAATTTACTAAGAAACCGACTACTATACATCAATGTAACGAGTAAATGGTCTGTATAGTTTTTTAAAGTCATTTTCAGTTAGTCAAAATCAGATTACACACAGGTGGTGGACTGGACACACTGGGCTGGATTTTGCCATTGGTGGCGGGTCAGGTGGTCGGAGGGTCCCGTTCCCGCCTCCGCTGTCAGGCGGGATAATTTAGCTATTTTGCCCTAATTGGGCAATTGATTCCCAGTATGTGCGCACCCCTGGCCCAATTAGTTTTTTGGGCCTGAAACTTGCCTCTGATGATGTCATTTCTCCAGCAGCATTTAAGGGCTCCAAGCAGCCTTGGTTCATTTTCAGCCTCTACACTCGTCTTTGCTTCTCTTCAAAGTTCTTGGAGCTCGTGGGATGTCTACTTCAAGGCCCAAAGCCTCACCACAGTTTGATGATGACTCCCTCCATGCTCTGGTGGAGAGTGCCAGAGCACAAAAGGAGGTGCTGTTTCCTTCCTCAGGGAGGAAAAACCTCCCCACCAGGCCAAAGCTGTGTGGCTGCAAGTTGCTCAGGAGGTCAGTTCCAGATCGATGTGCAGCAGAACCTGGCTGCAGTGCCACAAGAGGTTCAATGTCCTTGTCCGCACAGGAAAAGTGAGTATAGCATCACCTTTACCCTCATTCTGCTCTCCATCTCCTCTCAGCACCAGCACTCTGCATTGTCAACCTACTCCTACACATCCCACTTTACCCTTACATCCCTTGCAACGTTTCTCCCAGCAGGGCGCTCCCAGCTCTGCTCAGCTGCATGTGGACCCTGTGCCTCCGGGTCCATCCAAAAAGAATGCGGTGCTGGAACTCCAGGAACAGGTGCAGGAGTCTCTGGCAGGTTTTGTCTCAGGGGTCATTGCGAGTGTGGAGAGGATGGAGGAGTCCATCACTAACATGAGCAGAGCCTTTGTGGAGGCATTGGCGCATGAACGCATCACCACGGAAAGGATGGAAACCTCCGTGGAATGGATGGCTATGGTAGAGGAGAGAATGGTTATGGCCATGGAGGAGCTAAGTCGCCTAAGTGTTGAAAACATGGTGAATGTTCAGAATAAACTGACGTCTCTTGAGGAGCGATGGGCAGCTATTGAGCAGAGAAACCAGAGCTTCATGGAAGTCCTCTGGAGTAGGACTGCCAGTGCACATATGGGTCCTAATGGCCCCCTTGATGTGCAGCAAGGTTCCGGCAAACCACTTGATAGTACTGAAGTGGGGCTGACCCATGAGAGGGATGTTGGTGGCAGCCAACAAGAAAGTGACGGCTCCTCTCCAAGCGTTCACATGACCATGCCACTGCAGACCCCTCAGTCAGAGCCCCACCAGAGTCCCCACCCAGAGATGGGCGTCTCAGCCCTGCACAGCCACAGGAGGAGCAGAATGTTGCCGAGCCCTCACAGGCTCGCAACTCCAGAGGATGCCCGCCAAAGGTGTTGAGGCAGGAGCAGCATGAAAGTGAGCAAGGGGCCTCCACATCTGCTGAAGCCACAGGGGAAGCATCACGTAGAAGCACACGTAAGAGGAAGATAAAGCACAATTAGTCACAAGGGTAGTCACTTGGGTATTCTGTTGTGTTTAATTGTTAACTGCCATCCTTTAGTCAATGTATTAAAATGAAGTGATGGCAAACTGTTGAAGATCTGGCCTCTGTCATTTCGGAAATGGAAGTTCCACATTGAGGCTGAGGACGAATTGGATTTGTCATGATGATGGTCAGAGTGATACGAAGCCCCAGGTTCTTGTCCATTGTCTATGGTGTGGTGAGAAGGTGCCAGGCACATGTGTTTGATTGGGCAACCTAAGCAAATCTGGCCAGGATGAGTGCATCCCTTGCATTCCGGGCAGCAATGTGCTCGCGTGCTGCTGCAGCTGGTTGATGCGCATCCGCAAGGTCTTCATTCTCGTTCTCCTCCTCCTCCTCATCTTCCTCTTCATCTGAGGAGGCTATGCGCTGAGCCACTTGTTCCTCAGGCAGCTGCAAGCCACGATGCTGGAAGAGTCAGAGCTGGAGGTGTAAAGGTGGAAATTGGAACTATGGTTAATAAAATTCTCCAGATTGGAGTGAGAGCAGGAAATAACACTCACGGACATCAATGTAATGGACAGAGAGCTCAGGGAGAGGGCTAGAATACAACTAGAATAACAGAATGTTTCATACAACCTGCAAAAAAGACAGGCAAAACGGGGCCCCTGGGGGATCCACAGCGCCAGTCTTTATCTGGGGGAGGAAAAGCTCAGCCAGGTAGAGGAGGATGGCAGTGGAAGGAGACCGGTTGTGCCATAGTTGGGTATGAAGTGGGGGCCTTGAGCTAATCTTGGTGAGTGATGGAGGTGTAGACAGTCTGTATGTACACTGGTTGCCTGCTGTCCATCTCACTACTGGAATACATGTGTTTAAAATGGGTCTCTGGAAATCCACTGTAGCCTCAGTTGGTAAGTAGGCCTGCAGTGTGTAACACAACCATGAAGACTGGCAAGGACTGAAATTTAATCACCGAGTCGTCTGATCTCCAGCAGCTGGCCGTAGGAGCACAACAGTTGGCCTGTGATCCCTAGTCTGGGGAATGGGAAAATAGCAGCAGGGTTGCTGTTACTGGCGACTATCCTCTGATCCCGGCTGAATAATGTACGTTTAAGGATCAGCTGAGGATGAGTCGGGCCCAGCTGTACTGCTGCCTGGTTCCCTGGTCCCATTGGGAAGGAAATGATGTGACCAGCCCATCTGAGAAAAGCATCACTCACAATCATAATGTAATCATCAGCTGCTGCCTGAGTAATGTGGCAAAATATGAATAGTGCAGCACGAGAGGCCCAGTTGCAAAGAAATTCAAGACAGTGGTTGCTTGGACTGGAATAGGCGGTGCTGTTCCCCTGGTGGAAGTGGGCTGCAGGTCTTCAACCAATAGTTGACGTATCTCCCCATTAGCCTCCAGGGAGCAATGAGGCCTTCTGAGTTCGTGAACTGCAGAGAAATTTAAGTTGGGCCCTCTTGATTAGTAAATCCTGGTGAGTGCTAAGCGATCCCACAATCAACGGGTCAGATCAAAACTCTGCAGTCCTGCCACATCCAGTCTTGAATGGTGGTGGACCATTAAACAACTAACGGGAGGAGGAGGCTCCAGGAATATCCCCATCCTCAATGATGGTGGAGCCCAGCACGCAAGTGCAAAAGGCAAAGCTGAAGCGTTTGATACCATCTTCAGCCAGAAGTGCCAAGTGGATAATCCATATCGGCCTCTTCTTGAGGTCCCCACCGTCACAGAAGCCAGTCTTCAGCCAATATGATTCATTCCACGTGATATCAAGAAACGGCTGAGGGCACTGGATACAAGCAAAGGCTGTGGGCCTCGACAACATCCCGGCTGTCGTACTGATGACCTGTGTTCCAGAAATAGTCGCGCCTCTAGCCAAGCTGTTCCAGTATAGCTACAGCACTGGCATCTACCCGACAAAGTGGAAAACTTCCCAGGTATGTCCTGTCCACAAAAAGCAGGACAAACCCAATCCGGCCAATTACCGCCCCATCAGTCGACTCTCAATCATCAGCAAAGTGATGGAAGGTGTCATCGACAGTGCTATCAAGCAGCACTTACTTATCAATAAGCTGCTCACCGATGCTCAGTTTGGGTTCCGCCAGGACCACTCGGCTCCAGACCTCATTACAGCTTTGGTCCAAACATGGACAAAAGAGCTGAATTCCAGAGGTGAGGTGAGAGTGACTGCCCTTGACATCAAGACAGCATTTGACCGAGTGTGGCATCAAGGAGCCCCAGTAAAACTGAAGTCAATGGGAATCGGGGGGCAAACTCTCCACTGGCTGGAGTCATACCTAGCACAAAGGAAGATGGTTGTGGTTATTGGAGGTCAATCATCTCAGCCCCAGGATATGGCTACAGGAGTTCCTCAGGGCAGTGTCCTAGGCCCAACCATTTTTTTGGGGGGGGAGTGGGCGGGGAAGTGGCTTTGAGCCCAAGATCAGCCATGATCTTATTGAATGGCGGAGCAGGCTCGAGGGGCCAAGTGGCCTATTCCTGCTCCTACTTCTTATGTTCTTATGTTCTTTTTTAATTCATTTATGGGATGTGGGCTTCGCTGGCAAGGCCAGCATTTATTGCCCATCCCTAATTTCCCTTGAGAAGGGGGTGGTGAGCCATTTTCTTGAACCGCTGCAGTCCGTGTGGTGAAGGGACTCCCACAGTAGGCAGGGAGTTCCAGGATTTTGACCCAGCGACGATGAAAGATCGGCGATATACTTCTAAATCAGGATGGTGTGTGACTTGGAGGGGAACTTGGAGGTGTCGGTGTTCCCATGCACCTGCTGCCCTTGTCATTCTAGGTGGAAGAGGTCGCGGGTTTGGGAGGTGCTGCCGAAGAAGCCTTGGTAAGTTGCTGCAGTGCATCTTGTAGATGGTACACACTGCAGCTACAGCACGCCAGTGGTGGAAGGAGTGAATGTTTAAGGTGGTGGATGGGGTGCCAATCAAGCGGGCTTCTTTGTCCTGGATGGTGTCGAGCTTCTTG
The DNA here is from genome assembly GCF_052327205.1 of Somniosus microcephalus. Lineage (NCBI taxonomy): Eukaryota > Metazoa > Chordata > Chondrichthyes > Squaliformes > Somniosidae > Somniosus > Somniosus microcephalus. The sequence continues at coordinate 230,965,514 of NC_140995.1, forward strand.
AGTGTTGTTGAAGCTGCACTCATCCAGGCAAGTAGAGAGTATTCCATCACACTCGTTACTTGTGCCTTGTAGATGGTGGAAAGGCTTTGGGGAGTCAGGAGGTGAGACGCTCACCGCAGAATACCCAGCCTCTGACCTGCTCTTGTTGCCACAGTATTTATGTGGCTGGTCCAGTTAAGTTCCTTGTCAATGGTGACCCCCAGGATGTTGATGGTGGGGGATTCAGTGATGGTAATATCGTTGAATGTCAAGGGTTGGTGGTTAGACTCCCTCTTGTTGGAGATAGTCATTGACTGCTTCATTATCTGAGGAGTTGTGAATGGCGCTGAACTCTGTGCAGTCATCAGCGAATATCCCCATTTCTGACCTTATGTTGGAGGGAAGGTCATTGATGAAGCAGCTGAAGATGGTTAGGCCTAGGACACTGCCCTGAGGAACTCCTGCAATGATGTCCTGGGGCTGGGATGATTGACCTTCAACCACCACAACCATCTTCCTTTGTGTTAGGTATGACTCCAGCCAGTGGAGCGTTTTCCCCCGATTTCCATTGACTTCAATTTTATGAGGGCTCCTTGATGCCACACTCGGTCAAATGCTGCAATGATGTCAAGGGCAATCACTCTCACCTCACCTCTGGAATTCAGCTCTTTTGTCCATGTTTGGACCAAGGCTGTAATAAGGTCGGGAGCCAAGTGGTCTTGGCGGAACCCAAACTGGGCATCAGTGAGCAGGCTAATGGTGAGTAAGTACCACTTGATAGCACTGTCGATGATACCTTCCATCACTTTGCTGATGATTGAGAGTAGACTGATGGGGCGGTAATTGGCTGGATTGGATTTGTCCTGCTTTTTGTGGACAGGACATACCTGGGCAGTTTTCCACATTGTTGAATAGATGCCAGTGTTGTAGCTGTACTGGAACAGCTTGGCTAGAGTTGCGGCTAGTTCTGGAGCACAAGTCTTCAGCATGATAGCTGAGGGGCCCTTCAGCTGCTTCATCAATGACCTTCCCTCCATCATATGGTCAGAAGTGGGGATGTTCGCTGATGACTGCACAGTGTTCAGTAGCATTCACAACTCCTCAGATAATGAAGCAGTCCGTGCCCGCATGCAGCAAGACCTGGACGATATTCAGGCTTGGGCTGATAAGTGGCAGGTAACATCCGCACCACACAAGTGCCAGGCAATGACTATCTCCAACAAGCGAGAGTCTAACCACCGCTCCTTGGCATTCAACGGCATTACCATCACCGAATCCCTCACCATCAACATCCTGGGGGTCACCATTGACCAGAAATTTAACTGGACCAGCCACATAAATATTGTGGCTACAAAAGCAGATCAGAGGGCTGGGTATTCTGCGGCGAGTGGCTCACATCCTGACCCTCTAAAGCCTTTCCACCATCTACAAGGCACAAGTGTTAGGGGGGATTAAATATGTGGGGTTACGGGGTTATGGGGATATGGCGATGGCTGTCGGTGTAGGGACCGGGTGCTAGGGTTTGGATGATCAGCCATGATCTCGTTGAATGGCGGAGCAGGCTCGAAGGGCCGAATGGCCTACTCCTGCTCCTAGTTTCTATGTTTCTATGTTTCTATGTAAGTCAGGAGTGTGATGGAATAATCTCCACTTGCCTGGATGAGTGCAGCTCCAACAACACTCAAGAAGCTCGACACCATCCAGGCAAAGCAGCCCACTTGATTGGCACCCCATTCACCACATTAAACATTCACTTCCTCTACCACCGGTGTACCATCGACAAGATGCACTGCAGCTACTCGCCAAGGCTTCTTCAGCAGCACCTCCCAATCCCACGACCTCTACCATCTAAGAAGGACAAGGGCAGCAGGCGCATGGAAATCGTCGATCCTTCATCGTCGCTGGGTCAAAATCCTGGAACTCCCTCCCTAACAGCACTGTGGGAGTACCTTCACCACACGGAATGCAGCGGTTCAAGAAGGCGACTCACCACCGCCTTCTCAAGGGCAATTAGGGATGGGCAATAAATGCTGGCATTGCCAGCGACGCCCACATCCCAGGAATGAATTTAAAAAACACCAGGAGCAGAGCCTGGTCATGTGACCCTGTAATACCTTGAGTGGGAGGGGTTTGGGCTGCTTTGTGACATGTTTCCCGGCCCTTTTGTGATGTCACCTGGAGACAGGTTTACGCCCCTGGTAACACAACATCAGTGGGAGTCACTGTGGGAGGGGCTGGACTTGACAGCTGACACTGCGAGTGAGTTTAGTCCCTATAAATAGGGGAAAGGAAAGAACAAATTAATATTAAGGTAAGTAATTTAACCAAATGCCATCAATTGTAATTGTATTCAAATTAAATATAATCATAGTCACAAAATAGTCCTATTGTATTCCAATTACAAATTATAGCATTAATATTAATTTTTATATTAAAATTTTCATGGAGTGAAGAGTATCTCAAGAAGGTGGAGAGAGAGGAGTCGAATCATCATCACACTAACTGGGACTGGAGAAATGTTGCTGGATTCACAGAGCAAATCTGGTGGGACCAAGAACCTCAATGTCGAAGATGGGATGAAACAAGAAGCCTCAACAATGATTGTAAAGGTGAGGAACATTTACTGAGGATCCCATCAGTCCTGGATTTTGCCAAGGTGAGAGTCTAACCATCTACTGGACAGATGCCTTAGGGGAGTCCTCCTTTGATGCAGCAAGTTGAACAGAGCTTAACTCGTGTGTAAACCTAGCCCATTCCTGGGAGTACTTGACAGTGACGTGTAGAGGGATTTTTATTCTCTATTCATCCCATGCTGTACCTCAGCTGGTGTGCTTCATTGGATAGCGTCAGAAGAGCTGTGTGCTGCATTTAATATTTGCTGGATCTGAGTTGGCTGTGTTTGATGAACCAATTTAGAGAGAGCTTTACACTGTATCTAACTCGTGCTGTACTGGCCTGGGAGTGTTAGATGGTAATGTGTAGTGGGAGGCTGTACTCTGTATCTAACCCGCACTGTACAGGGCCCGGGAGTGTTTGATGGGAATGTGTAGAGGGAGCTTTACCCTGTATCTAACCCGTGATGTACCTGCCCCTGGGGATGTTTGATGGGACAGTGTAGAGGGAGCTTTACCCTGTATCTAACCCGTGATGTACCTGCCCTGGGAGTGTTTGATGGCGCAATGTAGAGGGAGCTTCACTCTGTATCTAACCCGTGCTGTACCGGCCCCTGGGGATGTTTGATGGGACAGCGTAAAGGGAGCTTTACTCTGTATCTAACCCGTGCTGTGCCTGCCCTGGGAGTGTTTGATGGGACAGTGTAGCGGGAGCTTCACTCTGTATCTAACCCGTGCTGCACCTGCCCCTGGGGATGTTTGATGGGACAGCGTAAAGGGAGCTTTACTCTGTATCTAACCCGTGCTGTGCCTGCCCTGACATTGTTTGATGGGACAATGTAGAGGGAGTTTTACTTTGTATCTAACCCGTACTGTGCCTGTCCTGGGAGTCATAGAATCATAGAATCATAGAAAGTTACAGCACGGAAGGTGGCCATTCTGGCCCATCGTGTCTGCGCCGGCCAACAAAGAGCTATCCAGCCTAATCCCACTTCCCAGCTCTTGGTCCGTAGCCCTGCAGGTTAGAGCATCCCAAGTGCACATTCGAGTACTTTTTAAATGTGGTTATGGTTTCTGCCTCCACCACCCTTTCAGGCAGTGAGTTTCAGACCCCCACAACCCTCTGGGTGAAGAAACTTCCCCTTAAATGCCCTCTAAACCTTCCACCAATTACTTTAAATCTGTGCTCCCTGGTTTTTGACCCCTCTGCTAAGGGAAATAGGTCCTTTCTATCCACTTTACCTATGCCCCTCATAATTTTATACACCTCAACAAGGTCTCCCCTCAGCCTCCTCTGTTCCAAGAAAAACAGACCCAGCCTATCCAGTCTTTCCTCATAGCTAAGATTCTTTCCTCCCGGCAACATCCTTGTAAATCTCCTCTGTACCCTCTAGAGTGCAATCACATCTTTCTTGTAATGTGGTGACCAGAACTGCACGCAGTACTCTAGCTGAGGCCTAACTAGTGTTTTATTCAGTTGAAGCATAACACCCCTGCTCTTGTATTCTATGCCACGGCTAATAAAGGCAAGCATTCCGTACGCCTTCTTAACCACCTTATCTACTTGGCCTGCTACCTTCAGGGATCTGTGGACATGCACTCCAAGGTCTCTTTGTTCCTATACACTACTCAGTGTCCTACCATTTAATGTGTATTCCCTTTCCTTGTTAGCCCTCCCCAAATGCATTACCTCACACTTCTCCAGATTGAATTCCATTTGCCACTGTTCTGCCCATCTGACCAATTTATTGATATCTTCCTGCAGTCTACAGCTTCCTTCTTCAGTATCAGCCACACAGCCAATTTTAGTATCATCTGCAAACTTCTTAATCATACCCCCTATATTCAAGTCATGATCATTGATATATACCACAAAAAGCAAGGGACCTAGTACTGAGCCCTGCAGAACCCCACTGGAAACAGCCTTCCAGTCACAAAAACACCCATCAACCATTACCCTCTGCTTCCTGTCTCCGAGCCAGTTTTGAATCCAGCTTGACACTTTGCCCTGGATCCCATTGGCTTTTAACTTCGTGACCAGTCTGCCATGTGGAACCTTATCAAAAGCCTTACTAAAGTCCATATACACTACATCAAATGCACTACCCTCATCTACCCTCGTTACCTCCTCAAAAAATTCAATCAAGTTTGTCAGACACAACCTTCCCTTAACAAATCCGTGCTGACTATCCTTGATTAATCCGTGTCTTTCTAAATGAAGATTTATCCTGTCCTTCAGAATTCTTTCCAATAATTCTCCCACCACCGAGGTTAGGCTGACTGGTCTGTAATTACTCGGTCTGTCCTTTGCTCCCTTTTTAAACAAGGGTACCACATTAGCAGTCCTCCGGCACCACACCTGAAGCCAGAAAGGATTGACAAATAATGGTCAAGGCCTCTGCTATTTCCTTTTTTGCTTCGCTTAACAGCCTGGGATACATTTCATCTGGGCCTGTGGATTTATCCACTTTTAAAGCTGCTAAACCCCTTAATACTACCTCTCTCACTATGTTTATTTCATCTAATATTTCACACTCTTCCCCCCGATAGCAATGTCTGCTTCGCCCCTCTCCTTTGTGAAAACAGACGCAAAGTATTCATTAAGAACCCCACCGATGTCTCCCGCCTCCACACACACATTACCCTCATGATCTCTAATAGGCCCTACCCTCTCTTTAGTTATCCCCTTACTCTTAATATATTTATAAAACATCTTTGGGTTTTCCTTGATTTTACTTGCCAAGGATTTTTCATACTCTCTCTTTGCTTTCCCAATATCCTTTTTAATTGCACCCCTGCACTTCCTGTACTCCTCTAAAGATTCTGGAGTATTTAGCCCTCGGCTCCCTTTTTTTCTTTATCCTAACCTGTATGTTCCTAGACATCCAGGGGGCTCTAGGTTTGTTAGTCCCACTGACGTAATAAAACTCACTACGCACTTGGTTTGAGTATAAAGCAAGGCTTTAATCAACTTGTTTCAAAACATGGAGGTCTAGTTATCTTTCACTAGTTCCTGTTTACAAAATGTCCTGGGCAAGCTGGGCCCACGCCCGAGTATTTATACTCCTTGGACAGCACCACCAGCTGGCCGTCCAGTGTTATTTCATGAGTCTTTCTTCATGGATCTTAAGATTCATAACATTCTTCCTCCCTAAAGATTTGGAAGTCTGATGACTTCCTTTTAACGGATTAGCCGGACCACGAATAGCCGCAGTCTTTTAGCTCTTCGCTTGTGGCTGGAAGGCAAGTCCCCCCGGACCATGTCTGGGCCCCTGGATCGCTTGGTCCATACTGGTAGGTCGACAGGGCCCGTGTCGCCTTGATCGACCTGAGGGAGACTGGGGAGATCGTGACTCTGGGTGCAGGTCCCCACACGCGCAGAACTGGCTTCATTTTGTTTGGTAGCTGGGGATTGACTGGCGTCCTGGCTTCGGGTGGCCATCCTATGGGGAGCGCTCGGCTCCCTGAGTTGATCCGGTGGAGTAGCCGGCAGATCTCTTGATGTCCCAGGTAGGACGTCATCTTCAAAGGTGCGCAGAGTGTCGGCATCATTACCATGGGACTCTATCATTTGGGTCCGTGGGACCGGTAGGACAGGGAGCCAGATCTCTGAGCGAAACGGTGGACTCCCGGCCATCAGGGTACCGCACGTGCACGTAAATGGAATTAATGTCCTTTAACTCCACCTCATCGACGAGGGGATCGTTTTTGGCAGATCGGACGAATCTTCGGAGCAGCATGAGGCCGGGAGCTGCCAACCATGATGGTAGGGACGTCCCATGAGTGGAGCGGCGCTGGAACCCGAAGAATCGCTCGTGAGGCGTGACGTTGGTGGACGTGGAAAGAAGAAACCTGATGGAATGCAACACGTCAGGGAGCACAGTTTCCCACTGCTAGTCTGGTAGGTTGCGTGACCTCAGTGCAAGACGAACAGCGTTCCAAGTGATAGCGTTGTATCTCTCAACCTGTCCGTTACCGATGGGATGATACGGTGTCGTTTTACTTGTGGCGATTCCCCGTTGGGAAAGATAACTTTTGAGTTCGCTTGACATGAAGGAGGGACCCTGATCAGAGTGGATGAAATTGGCCATACCGCAAAGGGAAAAGACTTGATCGAGGCATTTGATCACTGTGGAAGTAAGCATATTGAGACGGGGAAAGCAAAGGGAAAGCGTGAATATTCGTCCACCATAGTAAGTAAGTAGGTGTTTCGAGTTGAGGAAGGCAATGGCCCTTTAAAGTCAATGCTGAGTCACTGCATAGGCTGCATAGTGTGTATGAGGGAGCCATCCGATCGACGGAAGAATTGCGGTTTTAATTCCACACAAATTCTACAGGAGGAGCATGTTCTTTTCACATCTTCCGTAGAAAATGGGAGATTTTTAGATCGCACAAAGTGCAACATACGGGTAACACCAGGATGGCATAAGTCAGTATGAAGATCCGCCAGAGTCGAAGTTGACATAGAAGAGCAGAATGCACGCGTGAGGGCATCCGGGGCCACGTTCTCTTTGCCGGGTTGATAATGTATGGTGTAGCCAAAGACGGGCAATTCCATCCTCCAGAGTTGTATTTTGTTATTCTTGATCTTAGTGCGTTTCAGGTTAGCCAACATAAAGGCCACGGAGTGTGAAATGGCGACGAGCGAGAAAATGACTCCATTGACGTATAGCTTCGATGATGGCCGTAGCCTCCTTTTCGACAGGAGGATAATGGAGCTCGCTACCCTGCAAAGTTCTGGACGGAAGTGCAACGGGTCGACCACCTTGATTCAAGGTAGCCAAGATCGCCACCTCCGATGCATCGCACTCGACCACGAAAGGGAGATTTTCATCAATGGAGGGAAGCGTGGCTTTTTCCAGTTGTCACTTGAGAAGGTTGAAAGCTGAAATAGCCGTTGCCTCCAACGGAAATGACTTCGCGTGAAGCAGGGGCTGGATCTTGTCGGAGAAGTGGGGTAACCACTTCGCATAATAGGCGAACATGCCGAGTGCCTGACGAAGAGAGCCGAGATTCGTAGGGGGAGGGAGCTCCTGAAGCAGACGAAGTCGCTCCGGGTCCGGTTTGGTGACACCGTTGCCCACCCAGTAGCCAAGGATGTTGACTGATGGTACTGATTTCACAGATTTGGACTCATTTAAGGTTAAGTTGCAACAATGGAGAATGTCAAAAAATTTCTGGAGGTTGGCATCATGCTCGTTTTGGTCATGAGCAGCAATGGTGATATTATCTAGATATGGAAAAGTGTCCGTTAAGTTCTCCTGTTTGACTAGGCTATCCATTGCCCGTTGAAAGACGACCACCCCATTGGTGACCCCAAATGGAAGGCGACAAAACTGGTAAAGCCGACCATTGGCCTCAAAGGCCGTATACTTTTTTTCAGAGTCCTTTAACGGTACTTGATGGTATGCGCTCTTTAAATTAAAAGTTGAAAATACCTTGTAGTTGACAAGGTTATTGACCATGTCATCGATGCGTGGTAGTGGGTAGGCATCCAGGTCGGTATACTGGTTAATAGTTTGTGAGTAATCGATGCTTCAGAGGATTTTTAACAATGACGACTTGAGCCCGCCAGGGAGATGAACATGGCTCAATGATACCGTCAGCTAGAAGGCGAGAGAGTTCTGCCTCGATAAAGGATCAATCATCTTGGCTGAAACGCCGTGATTTAGTGGCTATGGGCTTACATCGGGGGGAAAGATTGGCAAACAAGGAGGGCTCATCGAGCGAAGCCGCCGAAAGCGCACAAAACGGTACTTTGGAAATAGTAAGCTCTGGCTTTGACCCTCCAAACTCGAAAGTGAGTCTTTTGTGTTGTTTCTGGAAATCCTGTCCCCGGAGCACATCACTGCATACGTTTTTGAGCACCCCGAGCCAGGTGGAGAAATAAGTGCGGCCATTGAGAATAAGGTCGACAAGACAAAAGCCAGAGGAATTGGTGGTCAGTGTTGTCAGACCAATGCAATTTCCCTGTCCGAGGGGTAAATACGCAATTTTAACTTACTGACAGCCCGCTCACTAATGAAGCTGTCAGAGCTGCATGAGTCGATTAGTGCGCTCAGAATGTGTCCATTTACCGAAACCTTCGTGGCTGCATGGGACAGACTTTGGGGAAAAACAGCTGTGATGGGAGGAGAGGCAATTTTACCCTTGACAGCTGTAACCTTAGTAGTGGTTCTTGGGGGAGGAGCAGTTTCATAGATAGCAGCTGCAAAACTAACAGGAGCTCTTGACCGGTATACCTTAGAAAAGGGGCCTTTCTTACTAACAGAGGCTCTTGACTGGCATACCTTAGAAAAGTGACCTTTCTTGCTGCAATGATTGCAGGTTGCGTTACGAGCAGGGCAAAATTTCCTATAATGGAACGCACCTCCACCGAAGAAACACTTCCTTCCAGATTGCCAAGATGCCGCTAGGGCAGGGTCGTCATCAGTGAAAGCTTCTAGGGTAGGTTTGTCATATGCTAGGTTAGAGTCATCATCAGTGAGGGCTTCCGCCTGAGACCTATCAAATGAGTCATTAAAATTGATAGCAGCAGCCCGTGCATGAAGTAAAAGATCGGTATCTGCATTCCGCGTTGCTAAGTCCAGGGAGCACGTCTGGTCATAGGCAGCCTGTAACTCGAGGGTTTTATTCTCCAACAGATGCTGGCATATGAAGGGAGATGTAATTCCATTAATAAAGGAATTGTGAATTAGCTCCTTCTGGTACTGCTCAGCTGTGACAGCTTTAAGGTTACAATCCTTGCTGAGCCTGCGAAGCTTTTGAAGGAATTCACCAAGTGATTCCCCGGGTTGTTGTCGAGTTGTGGCCAATAGATGCCAAGCAAAAATTTTGTTTGGGGCCTTAACATATAGTCGCTGTAATATTAGGATAGCGGAGTCATAGTCTACACAGTCTTCGATATAGTCAAACAAATGAAGAGATACATAATTGGCAAGTATCTCTAATTTATCAGGAACATTCTCACCACACACCCTGAGGAAGTTGCTGAAGGTACAATACCAGTGTTTCCATACCTTAGCTGATGTAGGTGAATTTGGGTCCAGGTCAAGATGGGCGGGTCTGAGTAGTTTGTCCATGATGGATTGATTTCTACGCTGGAGTTCCCTTCTGCAGTTGAAGTCGTAGCTGGCTGTTCCCAAAATTACTCAGAGCGTGGAGTCGATAGCAAGTTGATTAAATTGACATAATAAAACTCACTACGCACTTGGTTTGAGTATAAAGCAAGGCTTTAATCAACTTGTTTCAAAACATGGAGGTCTAGTTATCTTTCACTAGTTCCTGTTTACAAAATGTCCTGGGAAAGCTGGGCCCACACCCGAGTATTTATACTCCTTGGACGGCGCCACCAGCTGGCCATCCAGTGTTATTTCATGAGTCTTTCTTCATGGATCATAAGATTCATAACACCCACCTTTTTTCTTTAAGGGCCTTCCAGATCTCCTCCTTGAATGCCTCCCACTGCACTGACACCGATTTACCTTCAAGTAGCTGTTTCCAGTCCACTGTGGTTAAATCCCCTCTGAGCTTAGCAAAATTTGCTTTTCCCCAAATTAGAATTTTTATTCCTGGTCTATCCTTGTCCTTTTCCATGACTAGCTTAAATCTAACAGAATTATGGTCACTAGCACCAAAATGCTCCCCCACTGATACGCCTTCTACCTGCCCAGCTTCATTCCCTAAAACTAAATCCAGAACCGTCCCCCTCCCTTGTTGGGCTTGCTACATACTGGCTAAAAAAGTTCTCCTGGATGCATTTTAGGAATTCCGCACCCTCTATACCCTTCACACTAATGTTATCCCAGTTAATATTGGGGTAGTTGAAATCCCCTATTACTGCCCTATAGTTTTTGCACTTCTCAGAAATTTGTCTACTTATTTGTTCTTCTATCTCCCTCTCACTGTTTGGGGGTCTGTAGTACACTCCCAGCAGTGTGATCGCCCTTTTTTAGTTTTTCAGTTCGGCCCATATGGTCTTGTTTGATGATCTCTCCAACATATCATCCCTCCTCACAGCTGTAATAGTTTCTTTAATCAATACCGCAAACCCCCCCCCACCCTTTTTACCTCCCGCTCTATCCCATCTGAAAATCCTGTAACCAGGAATGTTGAGCTGCCATACCTGCCCCTCTTTCAGCCACGTCTCTGTAATAGCTATAATATCATAGTCCCAAGTATCTACCTGTGCCCTCAGCTCATCTGTCTTGTTCGCTATACTCCTTGCATTGGAGTGTTTTATGGAATAGTACAGAAGGAGCTTTACCCCATATTGCCCATGATGCACTCTCCAATTAATTCTCCGAATACCCAACACTTGATACCCCTGATGATCCCTCCACTTATTGCCTCTGACGCCCTTCCTATTACAAGGAATAGACTTGTTTCAGTGCACAAAAGAGGTTGTAATATCCTTGCCTCATCCCAAACACCATTCCCACAAACTGCCTCTCTCTGCCAAAGCAGGAGGGAGTCACACTGGTTGATATAAAGAGAGGGGAGACTTTATGGTGAATAAAGCAATAGGTAGACATGGGGGCATTTGAATCGTGGGATCTCACATTTGGAGGATGGGAGGGATAATTTAGAAGTGGTAACCTTAGGAAACTGTGCTCCTGTTGAAGACAGGATAAAATAAATTTTCAACAATGATTGTAAAGATGAGCAACTTTACTGGGATTCCCATCAGTCCAGGATTTTGCCAAAGTGAGAGTCTAACTAGGAACTGGGACACGCTGCCTGATATAAAGAGAGGGGAGACTTTTGGATGTATAATGCAAGAGGCAGACATGGGGGCCATTGACTAGTGGGACCTCACATTTGGGGGATGGGAGGGATAATTTATCAATGGTAATTTTGGGAGTCTGTGCTCCCTGCCTGCAGTCTCAGTTCATGGGATCAGGGTTGGAGACAGGACTGATTGTACAACTTGTGTTCATGCCCAGTGAGACTGCACACCAGGAGCAGAGTCTGTCCATGTGGCCCTGTAATACCTAGAGTGGGAGGGGCTTGGGCTGCTTTGTGACATGGTTCCTGGCTCCTTTGTGATGTCACCTGGAAACAGGTTTATGCCCCTGGTTATACAGCATCAGTGGGAGTCACTGTGGGAGGAGATGGACTTGGCAGCTGACACTGCCAGTGAGTTTAGTCCATATAAATAGGGGAAAGGATATTAAGGTAAGTAATTTAACCAAATGTCATTAATTACAAATATATTCACATTAAATATGATACTGTAGTAACAAAAATGTCCCATTGTATTCCAATTGTGAATTTTAGCATTAATATTCATTTTTATATTGTAATTTTCATGGAGTGAAGAGTATCTCAGGAAAGTGGAGAGAGAGGAGTCAAATCATCATCACACTAACTGGGACTGGAGAAATGTCACTAGCTCATTGAGCAGATCTGGTGGGACCAAGACCCTCAATGTCGAAGATCGGATGAAACAAGATGTTTCAATTCAACAATGATTGTAAAGGGGAGGAACTTTACTGAGGATCCCATCAGTCAAGGATTTTGCCAAAGTGAGAGTCTAACCATCTACTGGGAGCTTCTAGACAGATGCCATAAGGGTCCTCCTTTGATGCAGCAAGTTGAACAGAGCTTAATTCGTATGTAAACCTAGCCCATACCTGGGCGTACTTGATAGTTACGTGTAGAAGGATTTTTATTCTCTATTCATCCCATACTGTACCTGAGCTGGTGTGATTCATTGGGTAGTGTCAGAGGAGCTGTACACTGCATTTAACACATGCTGGATCTGAGTTGGCTCTGTTTGATGAACCAATTTAGAGAGAGCTTTACCCTGTATCTAACCCGAGCTGTACCAACCCTGGGAGTGTTTTATGGAACAATGTAGAGGGAGATTTACTCTGTATCTAACCCATGCTATACCTGCCCTGGGAATGTTTGATGGAACAATGTAGAGGGAGATTTGCCCCGTATCTCACCTGTGCTGTAACTGCCCTGGGAATGTTTTATGGGGCAGTGTAGAGGGGGCTTTACTCTGTATCTAACCAGTGCTGTACCTGTCGTGGGAGTGTTTTATGGGACAGTGTAGAGGGAGCTTTACTCTGTATCTAACCCATGCTGTGCCTGCCCTGGGAATGTTTGATGGGACAGTGTACAGGGAGATTTACTCCGTATCTCACCCGTGCTGTACCTGCCCTGGGAATGTTTTATGGGGCAGTGTAGAGGGAGCTTTACTCTGTATCTAACCAGTGCTGTACCTGTCATGGGAGTGTTTGATGGGACAGTGTAGAGGGAGCTTTACTCTGTATCTAACCCGTGCTGTGCCTGTCCTGGGAGTGTTTGATGGGACAGTGTAGAGGGAGCTTTACTCTGTATCTAACCCATGCTGTACCTGCCCTGGAAGTGTTTGATGGGACAGTGTAGAGGGAGCTTTAATCTGTATCTAACCCGTGCTGTACCTGCCCTGGGTGTGTTTGATGGGACAGTGTAGAGGGAGCTTTACTCTGTATCTAACCTGTGCTGTGCCTGCCCTGGGTTTGTTTGATGGGACAGTGTAGAGGGAGCTTTACTCTGTATCTAACCCGTGCTGTACCTGACCTGGGAGTGTTTGATGGGACAGTGTAGAGGGAACTTTATTGTATATCTAACCCGTGCTGTACCTGCCCTGGGAATATTTGATGGGACAGTGTAGAGGGAGCTTTATTCTGTATCTAACCCGTGCTGTACCTGACCTGGGAGTGTTTGATGGGACAGTGTAGAGGGAGCTTTATTCTGTATCTAGCCCGTGCTGTACCTGACCTGGGAGTGTTTGATGGGACAGTGTAGAGGGAGCTTTACTTTGTATCTAACCCATGCTGTACCTGCCCTGGGAGTGTTTGATGGGACGGTGTAGTGGGAGCTTTACTCTGTATCTAACCCATGCTGTACCTGCCTTGGGAGTGTTTTATGGGATAGTACACAGGGAGCTCCACTCTATTGGGCCAGTAATTCCGGTCCCAACGCGTGAGTACGGAGGGTGTACTCACGCGTGGGCCCGTTGGAAGTGCCAGATTTCAGCATGCATAGCGCATGCGCGGGAAACTGGCATTTCCTCTCCATCGAACTAAGGGGTTAAGAGGTCCAACGCGTGCGCGCAGGACTCTGCGCGCACGCGTTGAACTTCCTTCGTTTTGACAGGTTTGCGCGTGTGCATGCACCTGGACTTTTTAGAAATGAAAAAAGGAGGTGTAAGGAGTGGATTCTTGAAGGTAAGTGGTCTATTATTTAAAATCATTACATTTTTTCCACAGCTTCATTGTTTTTACGGACTTTACAGTAAGGTAAGTTTATTTTTAGACCCGATTTCGTAAAAAATTATTTTTTTCAAAAATGTTATTAATTGTTTTAAATAGTTTTTTAAAGTTATTTATAGTTTATTTAATTATTGGGATGTTTTTTAAAATTTTAATTAAAGTTAAACTAGTCTTTTGGGTGCCCGTGCTTTTCATGAGTTTGACAGTCTTTACTATCAAACTCATGAATGAGTTTCCCCTCCCCTGATTGGCTGCAGAGTGCTCACCTGATCCCAGCCGGCACATCGCACTAACTACGCCGCTGGATCAGGTAAGCACATCGCGCCGACATCTGAACCGGGCCTGTGACAGGAAATGCAAGCAGGCCCGGGCTTCAGATGTCAGCGTGCAGGGTGAGTGCAGATCAGGGGCTTGCACGCGCGGCAAGCACCCGATCCTAATTTCTGGCCCATGATGCACCCTCCAATTAATGCTCTGTTTTTCCCACTCTTTGATACCCCTGAAGATCCCTCCACTTATTGCCTCCCTTCCTGTTCAAGGGAATAGACTTGTTTCAGAGCACAAAGGAGGTTGTTATATCCTTGCCTCATTCCAAATACCATTCCCACAAACTGCCTCTCTCTGCCAAAGCAGGAGAGGGAGACACTGGTTGTTATAAAGAGAGAGGGAGACATTCTGCTATAAAAAGCAAGAGGTGGACATGTGGGCCTTTGAATAATTGGACCTTACATTTGGAGGATGGGAGGGATAATTTAGAAGTGGTAATCTTGGGAGTCTGTGCTCCCTGCCTGGAGTCTCAGTACATGGGAGCAGGGTTGGAGATGGGACTGATTATACAACCTGCGTTCATGCCCAGTCAGACTGCACACCAGGAGCAGAGCCTGGCCAAGTGACTCTGTAATACCTAGAGTGGGAGGGGCTTGGGCTACTTTGTGACATGGTTCCTGGCACCTTTGTGATGTCACCTGGAAACAGGTTTACGCCCCTGGTTACACAGCATCAATGAGAATCATTTGTGGGAGGAGCTGGACTTGTCAGCTGACACTGAGAGTGAGTTTAGTCCATATAAATAGGGGAAAGGAAAGAATTTAGTTTTAAGGTAAGTAATTCAACCAAATGTCATTAATTACAAATATATTTACATTAAATATAATGATAGTAACAAAAATAGTCCCATTGTATTCCAATTCTAGATTCTGGAATTAATATTAATAAATTTTATGTTAAAAGATTCTTCGAATGAACAGTATCTCAGGAAGGTGGAGAGAGAGGAGTCGAATCATCATCACACTAACTGACAGGAAAAGGTCGCTGGATTCACAGAGAAGATCTGGTGGGGCCAAGGCTCTCAGTGCTGAAGACATGATAAAATAAGAAGACTCAACAATGATTGTAAAGGTGAGCAACTTTACTGGGATTCCCATCAGTCCAGGATTTTGCCAAAGTGAGAGTCTAACTAGGAACTGGGACACGCTGCCTGATATAAAGAGAGGGGAGACTTTTAGGTGTATAATGCAAGAGGTAGACATGGGGGCCATTGACTAGTGGGACCTCACATTAGGAGGATGGGAGGGATAATTTATCAATGGTAATTTTGGGAGTCTGTGCTCCCTGCCTGCAGTCTCAGTGTGATGAAATATTTCCATTCATCACTGCCTGTGACTGAGATCGGTTTCAGTGTCATTTCCCTTCCCCCAGACCTCATTGTATTGTGTACTGGAATGTGCTGTATTGTATACTGGAATTGTGCTGGAATGTGCTGTGTGTAGGGCTCCGCCCATACCTGGCCCCGTTTGTAAGCTAACTCAGTCTGGCCTCAGTCTCCAGAAGGAAGACATCTCTCTCTCTTACGTGTTACGTTCTAAGTTAATAAAAGCCTTGTTTTGTTCTGCTAACTTCGAGTCTCGGAATTATTGAGGCACATCACTCAGTTCATGGGATCAGGGTTGGAGACAGGACTGATTGTACAACTTGTGTTCATGCCCAGTGAGACTGCACACCAGGAGC
Source organism: Somniosus microcephalus (assembly GCF_052327205.1). Classification (NCBI taxonomy): domain Eukaryota; kingdom Metazoa; phylum Chordata; class Chondrichthyes; order Squaliformes; family Somniosidae; genus Somniosus; species Somniosus microcephalus. The sequence goes on from NC_140995.1 coordinate 230,981,379, forward strand.
AGAGTCTGTCCATGTGACCCTGTAATACCTAGAGTGGGAAGGGCTTGGGCTGCTTTTTGACATGGTTCCTGGTTCCTTTGTGATGTCACCTGGAGACAGGTTTACGCCCCTGGTTACACAGCATCAGTGGGAGTCACTGTGGGAGGAGCTGGACTTGGCAGCTGACATTGTGAGTGAGTTTAGTCCGTATAAATAGGGGAAAGGAAAGACCAATTTAATATTAAGGTAAGTAATTTAACCAAATGTCATTAATTACAAATATATTCACATTAAATATAATGATAGTAACAAAAATTGTCCCATTGTATTCCAATTATGAATTCTAGCATTAATATTCATTTTTATATTGTAATTTTCATGGAGTGAAGAGTATCTCAGGAAAGTGGAGAGAGAGGAGTCAAATCATCATCATACTAACTGGGACTGGAGAGATGTCGCTAGCTCATTGAGCAGATCTGGTGGGACCAAGACCCTCAATGTCGAAGATGGGATGAAACAAGGGCCTAGAAATTCAGTATAGCCACTTTTGGGGCGGTAAAGTCAGGCGGCCGCTAAAGTTTGCGCCCGGCGCAAAGTCGAGCCCCCTTCGCTGATATTCAGTTGCATCGCCCTAAGAGGTTGCTGCTGCGCTAAAACAGGCGATGCACGACTATCATTAGGCGCTAAGCCGGCAGGCCGGGGCGCTAACACCGGAAGTTGGGCGCAGGGCAGGTGCGGCGAGCTGCTGATTGCCGGCAGACACTGGCTCCGGTGACCTCTTAAAGGGGTAGGGTGGATTGTTTTTTTGACAGGCCGAGACTAATATATTTGTGTTTCTGGGTCCTCCTCCTCCTCCTCCTACTCCTCCTCCTCCTCCTCCTCCTCCTCCTCGAAGGAGTGTTGCAAAACGGCTGCCTTTTCTACCGCAGGAGTGCCCTTTAATTTGCGCTCCCCGCGGCCCGCCTCGGCTGTGTACCGTTCCACTTCACAGTCGTTCGGGCCGCCAGGCGCACAATGGGGCGGCGCGAGTGAAGTTCCGGTTCCGGGCGCACAAAGGGCGTTGCACGACGAAATGACGTCATGATCTGCACGCGCAGATGAGCGCACGCAATGACTTTGCGCCGGCGCTAAATGTCTACTGAAGTTGGGGCGAGGCGCAGATCGTGCTGCGCCCGGGCGCTAAGCGCCTAGCGCTCGAGATCTACTCCTCCTAAGGCGCTAACGGCTGGCACAGCCAACTGAATTTCTAGGCCAAGGTGTTTCAATTCAGCCATGATTGTCAAGGTGAGGAACTTTACTGAGGATCCCATCAGTCAAGGATTTTGCCAAAGTGAGAGTCTAACCATCTACTGGGAGCTTCTAGACAGATGCCATAAGGGTCCTCCTTTGATGCAGCAAGTTGAACAGAGCTTAATTCGTATGTAAACCTAGCCCATACCTGGACATACTTGATAGTTACGTGTAGAAGGATTTTTATTCTCTATTCATCCCATACTGTACCTGAGCTGGTGTGATTCAGAGGAGCTGTACACTGCATTTAACACATGCTGGATCTGAGTTGGCTCTGTTTGATGAACCAATTTAGAGAGAGCTTTACCCTGCATCTAACCTGAGCTGTACCAACCCTGGGAGTGTTTGATGGAACAATGTAGAGGGAGATTTATGCTGTATCTAACCCGTGCTATACCTGCCCTGGGAATGTTTGATGGGACAGTGTAGAGGGAGCTTTACTCTGTATCTAACCCATGCTGTGCCTGTCCTGGGAGTGTTTGATGGGACAGTGTAGAGGGAGCTTTACTCTGTATCTAACCCGTGCTGTGCATGTCCTGGGAGTGTTTGATGGGACAGTGTAGAGGGAGATTTAATCTGTATCTAACCCGTGTGGTACCTGTCCTGGGAGTGTTTGATGGGACAGTGTAGAGGGAGCTTTACTCTGTATCTAACCCATGCTGTACCTGCCCTGCGAGTGTTGATGGGACAGTGTAGAGGGAGCTTTACTCTGTATCTAACCCATGCTGTACCTGACCTGGGAGTATCTGATGGGACAGTGTAGAGGGAGCTTTGCTCTGTATCTAACCAGTGCTGTACCTGTCATGGGAATGTTTGGTGGGACAGTGTAGAGGGAACTTTACTCTGTATCTAACCCATGCTGTGCCTGTCCTGGGAGTGTTTGATGGGACAGTGTAGAGGGAGCTTTACTCTGTATCTAACCCGTGCTGTGCATGTCCTGGGAGTGTTTGATGGGACAGTGTAGAGGGAGCTTTACTCTGTATCTAACCCATGCTGTACCTGCCCTGCGAGTGTTGATGGGACAGTGTAGAGGGAGCTTTACTCTGTATCTAACCCATGCTGTACCTGACCTGGGAGTATTTGATGGGACAGTGTAGAGGGAGCTTTGCTCTGTATCTAACCCACACTATACCTGCCCTGGGAGTGTTTTATGGGATAGTACACAGGGGCCTAGAAATTCAGTGCCCTTAGCACCGATTTTGCGGCGCTAGAGGGCCTAGCGCTGCAATTGGCGCCGGTTCCTAAATTGCCTGGGGCCCTTCCGCGGCGGTAGACCGGTAGCGCTGCACCGGCACCGATGACGTCATCGGTGTGCGCAGCGTCCCGGTTGCCGTGGTAACCCGGCCCCAAGCCGAAATTCAGTTGCGGCTGCCTCGCCAGTGGCAGCCGCAACTAAGACTCCGGCAAACGAGTGTTGCCGGAGTCTGCGCCGGCGCTTTAAGGAGGCGCGGCGGCCGGCCGCTTTCCCGCCGGCCGCCTGGCCGCAGCTCCCTCCCCGGACTTCTCCCCCCCACCCCCCGGAACAGATGCAAGCCCGGCACTTGTCCGAGGTGCCGGGCTCATTTTTGCAGAGATTTGCGCGGGCCGCGGCCGGGTGCAGGCAGCTCCTCCTTAACGGAAGGAGGAGGCCTGCACTTCCCGAGCCTGCCGCACCGCAGCGGGCGCCGCAGCGCCGGAATAGCGCCGCAATGCGGCGCGTTGCGCCAGTTTTCAGGCGCTAAAACCCTTCAGTAGCGCCGGCAGCCGTTTGGGCGCGGCGCTACTGAATTTTTGGCGCGTGCAAAGGGACTTAGCGCCGGCGCTAACTTCCGGCGCTAAAGCCCTGGCGCAGCGCAAACTCAATTTCTAGGCCAGGGAGTTTTACTCTATTATTGCCCATGATGCACCCTCCAATTAATGCTCTGTTGTTCCCACTCTTTGATACCCCTGAAGATCCCTCCACTTATTGCCTCCCTTCCTGTTATAGGGAATAGACTTGTTTCAGAGCACATAGGAGGTTGTTATATCCTTGCCTCATCCCAAACACCATTCCCACAAACTGCCTCTCTCTGCCAAAGCAGGAGGGAGACACACTGGTTGTTATAAAGAGAGAGGGAGACGTTCTGCTGTAAAAAGCAAGAGGTGGACATGCGGGCCTTTGAATAATTGGACCTTACATTTGGAGGATGGGAGGGATAATTTAGAAATGGTAATCTTGGGTGTCTGTGCTCCCTGCCTGGAGTCTCAGTACATAGGAGCAGGGTTGAAGACGGGACTGATTGTACAGCCTGCGTTCATGCCCAGTGAGACTGCACACCAACCAAGAGCAGAGTCTGGCCATGTGACCCTGTAATACCTAGAGTGGGAGGGGCTTGGGCTGCTTTGTGACATGATTCCCGGCTCCTTTTTGATGTCACCTGGAGACAGGTTTACGCCCCTGGTTACACAGCATCAGTGGGAGTCACTGTGGGAGGAGCTGGACTTGACAGCTGACACTGTATAAATAGGGGAAAGGAAAGAGCAAATTAATATTAAGGTAAGTAATTCAACTAAATATCATTAATTACAAATATATTTACATTAAATATAATGATAGTAACAAAAATAGTCCCATTGTATTCCAATTACATATTCTAGAATTAATATTAATAAATTTTATGTTAAAAGATTCTTGGAGTGAAGCATATCTCAGGAAGGTGGAGAGAGAGGAGTTGAATCACCATCGCACTAACTGAGACTGGATGGAGGTCACTGGATTCACAGTGTAGATCTGGTGGGACCAAGACCCTCAGTGCTGAAGACAGGATAAAAGAAGAAACTTCAGCAATGATTGTAAAGGTGAGCAACTTTACTGGGATTCCCATCAGTCCAGGATTTTGCCGACGTGGAAGTCTAATTAGAAATGGGACACACTTCCTGATATAAAGAGCGGGGAGACTTTTGGATGTATAAAGCAAGAGGTAGACATGGGGGCCATTGACTAGTGGGACCTCACATTTGGAGGATGGGAGGGATAATTTATCAGTGGTAATTTTGGGAGTCTGTGCTCCCTGCCTGGAGTCTCAGTACATTACAAATATATTTACATTAAATATAATGATAGTAAATAAAAATAGTCCTGTGGTGTATGTAACCTGTACCACCTTAAGAGACTACCTTAAGAGATGGACTACTTTCTCTTGGCTACTGTATATTGTAGTACCGGTGGTGACCACACCGGTATATAAACTCTGTGTAGTAATTTGCTAAGCAGTTCAGCCCTGACCTTCGATTAGTAAAGACCTGTTTTAGTTATTCTTGTTGTCTGTGTCCAGTGATTTATATTAAGCATATCTGGAACACTCAGGCTCAACAGTGGCGACGAGTCCGATCTTACCCTGCGGCAGTTTGCATCCAAGGCAGCTTCGTCCCCAGAACGGGCGTCGAGAAGAGGCATCCGCCCTCATCATCCTGCTGAGCACCGCATTCGCACGGGAGGCATCGAGAACCCAGGGAAATTACTGACCACGAAGTCCTCCATCAGCGACAGGCAGTGATCATCCTTCTACCACGGTGGTGGGTAAGCCGATCTAGCGACACGGGCAGAAAGTCGGCCGCGTTGTCAGTGGAGAAGGGGGGGGAAACCGGAGGAAAAAGGGCGGAGAACTCGACCGCAGCCGGTGAAAAGGACCGGGCTGCAATCGGGGCCGAGAGGCGCAGCGACAAGGGCAGCGTTAAGGCCACGAGAACCGCGGAGAACTTGACCGCAGCCGGTGTAAAGGGCCGGGCTGCAATCGGGGCTGAGAGGCGCAGCAACGAGGGAAGCGTTGATGCCCATGAGAACCGCGGGGGAGCAAAAGCAGCGTCGGGGGAAAGTAAGAACCGCTGGGAGGCGAGAACGGCAACAGCGCGGTCAGCGCCATTGTAGCCAGCGGGGGAAGAAGACAAGCGCGGGACAAGCCGCCAAGCGCGGGAAGCCGCCATTGTAGTCGGCGGGGGAAGAAGACAAGCGCGGGAAAAGCCGCCAAGCGCAGGAAGCCGCCATCTTGGGAAAATAAAAAAAAATAAAATAAAAAATTCAAGGATGCCTAAACATGGCAACATCACTGCTTTTGATAGTGATGTTGAAGATTGGGCCATGTATGTAGAACGCATTGGAGTTTATTGTACAGCAAATGAAGTACCAGATGATAAGAAAGCAATAACATTATTAAACTCAATGGGGGCGAAGACGTACGGGTTATTGAAGCATCTGATAACACCAGATAAACCGGCGGATCAGACTTTCGCGAAAATTGTTACGATCCTGCAAGAACATTTAAACCCCACGCCGCTGATGATAGCGGAACGATTTAAATTTTACAGCAGAACGCAGCTGAAAGAGGAAAGCAACGCTGAATTCTTAATTGAACTGCGTAAGCTATCAAAGTACTGTCAGTTTGGTACAGGACTAGCAGATGCTCTGAGAGATAAATTCGTGTGTGGATTATTAAAAGAAGGAACACAAAAGCGTCTGCTAGAAGAAAAGGACCTTACGCTTGAGAAAGCTGTCACCATTGCAGCATCGCACGAGGCCGCAGCAAGAGGCACCGCGGAAATGCAACTAAGGTCATCGGAACTCAGCACCAATCAAATGGCATTGGGTGCAGTAAAGTGTTATCGTTGCGGAAGGACAACGCACGATCAGAATCAGTGCTGGTTCAAAAATCAGGAATGCAGAAAATGTGGCAAGCTCGGTCACATAGCTAAAGTATGCCGGTCAGGTAAGAAGACCAGCAGCAAAAAGTCACCGCAGGAAAAGTGCAAAAAGGTACACAAGGTGACAGAGAACAGTTCGGATGAACAGAAGATGGATTCAGACTCCAGCAGTAAGGAACTGGGTTGTCTAAGAATACATAATGTGGGTAACACAGCAGACCACCAAACTATCTGGGTCACACTTCAGATAGCAGGAGTCCAAGTGAAGATGGAATTGGACACTGGATCGGCATTGACGGTCATGAATAAGCAAGATTACAAAAGGTTATTTCCACACATTCCCTTAAGGGATACGGGGATTGTTTTGAAAACATACACGGGGCAAAGAGTATACCCCATTGGAAAGATAAAGGTAAAGGTGGTCCACAAGGATAAAGAAAGCCGAGGAATGGACTTATATGTGTTACCTGAGGGAGGTCCACCATTACTGGGATGGGAATGGATCAGGAGAATAAATATGGACTGGCATTCCTTAAAAGCACTAACTGTAGATTCCGGCAAAAAGGAAGATGTCAAACCTAAACGACTGTCCAGAATATTGGACGATGCTAAAGAGGTGTTCCAGCAGGGACTGGGAACACTGAAAGGAATTACGGCAAACATCAAAGTTGAAGAACATGCAAACCCGAAATTTTTCAAAGCCAGACCGGTACCTTATGCGATACGACCTGCTGTGGAAGCTGAGCTGGAAGGACTAGAATGGTCCGGAGTACTGTCAAAGGTGGACTGGAGTGAATGGGCCACGCCCATTGTTCCCGTCATGAAGCGTTCATCGAGTAACAAACCGGGGGAACCGGGGAAGGTTCGCATCTGTGGCGATTTCAAGATCACTGTTAATCCGGTGCTTCACACGGTGCAATATCCGCTTCCACGGATTGAGGATATCTTCGCTTCGTTGGCTGGTGGGAAACACTTCACCAAGATAGACCTGGCGCAGGCGTATTTACAGATGGAAGTTGATGAAGCGTCACGCCAGTATCTCACGATCAACACGCATAAGGGCTTATATCGGTATAATAGATTGGTTTTTGGAGTGGCATCGGCTCCAGCGATTTGGCAAAGGGCCATGGAGCAGGTATTACAGGGAATTCCAGGCACACAATGTTACCTGGACGACATTCTGATTACAGGAAATGATGATGAGGAACACCTTGCAAATTTGGAACAGGTGCTCAACAGATTGAAAGAATATGGACTTCGAGTTAATCACCAGAAATGTGAGTTCTTTCAGAAGCAAATCTCGTACTGTGGTCACGTCATTGACCAGGAGGGGCTTCACAAGTCACCTGACAAGATCGAAGCTGTTGTGAAGGCTCCCGCTCCGGAGAATGTATCCCAGTTGAGGTCGTTCCTAGGGTTGATTAACTATTACCATAAGTTTCTGCCAAATTTATCCACGGTGCTACACCCGCTGAACGTTCTTTTGCAGAAGGGAGTGCCATGGAAGTGGAGCGAGGACTGTAAGCGGGCCTTTCACAAAGGCAAGGCATTGATCACCTCTAAGGAAGTGTTGGCTCACTTTAACCCAACGCTGCCTATTCGGTTAGCTTGTGATGCTTCTCCATATGGTATTGGGGCAGTGCTCTCACATAAGTTGCCAAATGGCTTGGAAAGACCAGTCGCATTCGCATCCAGATCATTGACCTCCGCTGAGCGCAACTATGCTCAGATAGATAGGGAGGCTCTCAGCCTTGTGTGGGGAGTAAAAAAATTTAATCATTACCTGCAAGGGCAAAAGTTTACGCTGCTGACAGACCACCAGCCGTTGGTTTCCATTTTTAACACTAAGAAGGGTGTTTCAGTGATGACAGCGCAGAGGCTCCAGAGATGGTCCCTTTTCCTAGGGGCACATCAATATCAGATCGAATTCAAAGGTACAAAGCAACATGGTAATGCTGATGGGCTGTCGCGCCTGCCACTACCTACAGCGGAAGAGGCACCGACAGTTGACCCTGTTGAGCTATTTCACTCGACCATCATCGAATGTTTACCAGTCACCAATGCAAGTATTGAGAGAGAAACCAGGAACGACCCGTCACTGTCTCGGGTCTACGAATTGACAGTGAAAGGATGGCCAGCTCATGGTGAACCACTGTTACCGGCATTCTCAGCCAGACGAGAACAGCTGTCCGTCTGTCAAGGAACATTGATGTATGGAACACGGGTGATTATTCCTCCTAAATTAAGGGAGAGAGTTCTAAAGGAACTGCATGAAGGTCATCTGGGGGGAGTCAAGATGAAAAGCCTTGCTAGGGCTTATGTGTGGTAGCCAGGCATCAACCAACAAATAGAGGATCTGACTAAAAGCTGCTCAGGGTGCCAAAAAGTTCAAAATGCACCTCCAATTGCACCGCTGCATCCATGGGAATGGCCTTCAACCCCATGGCAACATGTACATATTGACTTCGCAGGTCCATTCATGGACTCCATGTTTTTAATTGCGGTAGACGCACATTCTAAATGGCCAGAAGTGATTAAGATGGCGACCACTACCTCGGAAAAGACGATCGCAGTTCTAAGAACAATATTCGCAAGAAATGGACTGCCAGAACAAATATGTTCAGATAACGGACCGCAGTTCGTATCAGATGAATTCCAGAAATTCATGAAGAAGAATAGGGTGAAACATTATACCTCTGCTCCATATCATCCGGCTACAAATGGGTTGGCCGAGAGATTTGTACAAACGTTCAAAAAGGCGATAAAGGCCATGAGCGAAGACCAGATTCCACTACAACACAAGGTGGACAATTTCCTAATGGCATATCGAAACGCCACTCATGCAGTGACAAATCAAAGCCCTGCCATGATGTTCTATAACAGGAGGTTGCGGTCCAGGTTCGACTTGTTACAACCAAATGTGCGGAGGGAAGTAGAAAACAAATAGTTCCAGCACATAAATAACAGGACCACTCGGAGTTTCGAAATAGGACAACCAGTGTTAGCCCGGGACTATAAGAATGAGAAATGGCAGTCGGGAACAATTCGTGCCAGACAAGGACCCCTGATGTACACGGTAGATATTGGTGAAACCGTAATACGACGTCATGCTGACCAACTTGTAGAATCGAGAACAAGGGTCGAACCCATGACTACGACAGAGACACCAGTAGAAGAAGTTAGTGAACCTGAAGCATCTACCTCAGACGCCAATGTATCTGATGATGTCCAATCCATAGAAAATCAACTAGATGAGTCACCCCAGCAACGAGAACCAGAGACCCCTGAAAGGCGTTATCCAACTCGGATCAGGAGGCCTCCTCAGAGACTGAATCTTTGAACAGTTTTGCATGAAGTTGTATATATGTTATCCATGTTATGTTTAAATGGGGATGTACACTGTTAAGCTAAAAAGGGAGGAATTGTGGTGTATGTAACCTGTACCACCTTAAGAGACTACCTTAAGAGATGGACTACTTTCTCTTGGCTACTGTATATTGTAGTACCGGTGGTGCCCACACCGGTATATAAACTCTGTGTAGTAATTTGCTAAGCAGTTCAGCCCTGACCTTCGATTAGTAAAGATCTGTTTTAGTTATTCTTGTTGTCTGTGTCCAGTGATTTATATTAAGCATATCTGGAACACTCAGACTCAACAAGTCCCTTATAGGATGAGACTGGGGAATTAATAATGGGGAACAGGGAAATGGCAGAGACTTTGAACAAATATTTTGCATCAGTCTTCATGGTAGAAGACACTAACACCATCCCAATAATACATAATCAAGGGGCTATAGGGAGGGGGGAACTTTAAACAATCACTATCACTAAAGAAAAAGTACTCAGTAAAATAATGGGACTAAATGTGGACGAGTCCCCTGGACCTGATGGCCTGCATTCTAGGGTCTTAAAAGAAGTGGCTGCGGAGATAGTGGATGCATTGGTTGTAATCTACCAAAATTCCCTGGATTCTGGAGAGGTCCCAGCGTTTGGAAAACTGCAAATGTAACACCCCTATTTAAGAAGAGAGGGAGACAGAAAGCAGGAAACTTATAGACCAGTTAGCCTAACATCTGTCATTGTGAAAATGCTGGAGTCCATTATTAAGGAAGCAGTAGCAGGATATTTAGAAAATCATAATGCAGTCAAGCAGAGTCAGCATGGTTTTATGAAAGTGAAATCATGTTTGACAAATTTGCTGGAGTTCTTTGAGGATGTAACGAGCAGGGTGGATAAAGGGGAACCAGTGGATGTGGTGTATTTGGATTTCCAGAAGGCATTCAATAAGGTGCCACATAATAGGTTACTGCACAAGATAAGAGCTCACGGGGTTGGGGGTAATATATATTAGCATGGATAGAGAATTGATTAACTAACAGAAAACAGAGATTCGGGATAAATGGGTCATTTTCCGGTTGGCAAACGGTAACTAGTGGGGTGCCACAGGAATCAGTGCTGGGGCCTCAACTATTTACAATCTTTATGAATGGCTTGGATGAAGGGACCGAGTGTACTGTAGCCAAATTTGCTGATAATACAAAGATAGGTGGGAAAGCAATTTGTGAAGAGGACACAAAGGCCTAGAAATTGAGTTGACGCCGCGCCAGGGCTTTAGCGCCGGAAATTTAGCGCCGGCGCTAATTCCCTTGCGCGCACCAAAAATTCAGTAGCGCCGCGCCCAGACGGCTGCCGGCGCTACTGGCGGGCGTGAGTGCCTCCCAATGGGCACTGAGTGCCGCATTGCGGCGCTAATCCGGCGCTGCGGCACCCGATGCGGTGCGGCAAGCTGGGGAAGTGCAGGCCTCCTCCTCCCGTTAAGGAGGCGCTGCCTTCACCCGATCGCTGGCCGTTTGATTTTTTCAAAAATGAGCCCGGCACCTCGGACAAGTGCCAGGCTTGCAGGCCAGACGCATCTGTTCCGCGGGGGGGGGGGGGTGGAGGAGTCCAGGGAGGGAGGTGCGGGCAGGCGGCCGGCGGGAAAGCGGCCGGCCGCCGCGCGACCTTAATGCGCCGGCGCTAACATGTGTAAGACTCGGTTGCCAGAGTCTTAGTTGCGGCTGCCACGGGCGAGGCGGCCGCAACTGAATTTCGGCGTTCGGGCGCGTTGCCACGGCAACCGGGACACTGCGCACACCGATGACGTCATCGGTGCCGGCGCAGCGCAACCGGCTAACACCGATGGCAGCGCCGAAGTGAATTTCAGAAACGGCTATCATTGCAGCGCTAGGCCCTCTAGCGCCGCAAAATGGGCGCTAACCCTACTGAATTTTCAGCCCAAAGAATCTGCAAAGGGATATAGGCAGGCTAAGTGAGTGGGCAAACATTTGGCAGATGGAGTCTAATGTGGGAAAGTGTGAGGTTATCCACTTTGGTAAGAAAAATAAAAAAGCAAATTATTATTTAAATGGAGAGAGATTACAAAATGCTGCAGTACAGAGGGACCTGGGGATCCTTGTGCATGAAACACAAAAAGATAGCATGCAGGTACAGCAAGTAATCTGGAATGCTGGCCTTTATTGCAAGGGGGCTGGAGTCCTGCTACAAATGTACAGGGTATTGGTGAGACCACACCTAGAGTACTGCGTACAGTTTTGGTCTCCTTATTTAAGGAGGGATATACTTGCATTGGAGGCAGTTCAGAGAAGGTTCACGAGGTTGATTCCTGAGATGAAGGGGTTGACTTCTTATGAAGAAAGATTGAGCAGGTTGGGCCTATACTCATTGGAGTTTAGAAGAATGAGAGGTGATCTTATAGAAACATATAAGATACTGAGGGGGCTCAACAAGGTAGATGCAGAGAAGATGTTTCCCTTAACGAGAGAATCTAGAACTAGGGGGCATAGTTTCAGAATAAGGGGTCGCCCATTTAAAACTGAGATGAGGAGGAATTTCTTCTCTCAGAGGATCGTAAATCTGTGGAATTCTCTGCCCCAGAGAGCTGTGGAGGTTGGGTCATTGAATATATTTAAGGTGGAGATAGACAGATTTTTGAACAATAAGGGAGTGATGGGTTATGGGGAGCGGGCAGGGAAATGGAGCTGAGCCCAAGATCAGATCAGCCATGATCTCATTGAATGGTGGAGCAGGCTCGAGGGGCCAAATGGCCTACTCCTGCTCCTATTTCTTGTATTCTTATGTTCTTACGGGAGCAGGGTTGGAGAAGGGACTGATTGTACAACCTGCGTTCATGCCCAGTGAGACTGTGCACCAGGAGCAGAGCCTGGCCATGTGACCCTGTAATACCTAGAGTGGGAGGGACTTGGGCTGCTTTGTGACATGGTTCCTGGCTCCTTTGTGATGTCACCTGGAAACGGGTTTACGCCCCTGGTTACACAGCATCAGTGGGAGTTACTGTGGGAGGAGCTGGACTTGGCAGCTGACACTGCAAGTGACTTTTTTAGTCCCTATAAATAGGGGAAAAGAAAGAACAATTTAATATTAAGGTAAATAATTCAACCAAATGCCATGAATGACAAATATATTTAGATTAAATATAATGATAGTAACAAAAATAGTCCCATTGTATTCCAATTACAGATTCTAGAATTAATATTAATTTTTGTATTCAATGTTTCATGGAGTGAAGAATATCTCAGGAAGGTGGAGAGAGAGGAGTCGAATCATCATCGCACTAACTGGGACTGGAGAAATGTCGCTGGATTCACAGAGCAAATCTGGTGGGACCAAGAACCTCAATGTCGAAGATGGGATGAAACAAGAAGCTTCAACAATGATTGTAAAGGTGAGGAACATTTACTGAGGATCCCATCAGTCCAGGATTTTGCCAAGGCGAGAGTCTAACCATCTACTGGACTGATGCCTTAGGGGAGCCCTCCTTTGATGCAGCAAGTTGAACAGAGCTTAACTCGTATGTAAAGCTAGCCCATACCTGGGCGTACTTGACAGTTACGTGTAGAGGGATTTTTATTCTCTATTCATCCCATGCTGTACCTGAGCTGGTGTGCTTCATTGGATAGTGTCAGAGGAGCTGTATGCTGCATTTAACACATGCAGGATCTGAGTTGGCTGTGTTTGATGAACCAATAGAGAGAGCTTTACACTGCACCTAACCTGAGCTGTACTTGGCCGGGGAGTGTTAGATGGTAATGTGTAGTAGGAGCTATACTCTGTATCTAGCCCACACTGTGCCGGGCCTAGGAGTGATTGCTAGGACAGTGTAGACGGAGCTTTACCCTGCATCTAATCCATGTTGTACCTGCCCTGTGAGTGTTTGATGAGGCAGTGTAGAGGGAGCTTTACTCTGTATCTAACCCATGCTGTACCTTCCCTGTGAGTGTTTGATGAGACAGTGTAGAGGGAGCTTTACACTGCATTAACTGAGACTGACTGATACCTTCATTGACTATTTCATTCGTATACCCAGCAATGGCCTGAACTCAGATACATTCCACATACTCATAGAGATCAGCACGACAGCACAAAACATCCCAAACACAGGAGCTGACCCTGGGATGGTGCGACACTAACTCTGCAGGTACATTAACAACCTCTAGAGATGAACGCCTGTCCGCGCCCATCCTACTTGATCATTTTCTTGTGGTTGCAGTTGGAATATTGCGGCTGTGTGACATCAAGCCTAAGGAATTTCCCACCTTTCACCTCTTCAATTATTTTATTTCAGCTCAGCTTTGAAGACCAGGACTGTCCTTCAGATGTCATGCATTTCCTGACAGTGCATTTCCAGTACTGGGCATGTGACAAGAGAGTGACACCAAAGAGGTAGGACATGTGCAGCCACACTCATCAACATCCATCTTGCCCACACCCGTTGCTGTGCTGTGACAGATCGAGAAATGCTGGAGTTCCCCTGTGGAGGGAGGCAACGGCAGCACTGCTGCAAAAGACAGTCAGTCACTCGACACAAGAGATGGTGAAGGTTTGTTGTCCACAATTAATCCTGAATGCCTGCCGCTCAAGAGGAGTAACAGTCAATTCCAGATTAACACATATGAGCCTTGTTACAAAGGTATTGGAAACCAAACAGGACAAAGACAAATAACACTGAAGTATTGATCAATGGGAAGATCTGAATTATAGACAGATTACATTTGATCCTGCAGAAAGGAAGGAGAAAAAGAAGGAAGGAAGGTGCTAATCTATAATAACCAGGACATTGAAGCACTAAAGAGCAGCAGACCAGGTAGGCCCCACAGTGGCGGGGGACCTGGGTGAGGCGGCGGCGGCGGCAGAGGAGCGAGTTTAAAAGCGGCAGCAGCAGACCAGGTAGGCCCCACTGCGGCGGCGGACCTGCGTGAGGCGACGGCAGAGGAGCGAGTTTAAAAGTGGCGGCAGACCTGGGTGAGGCGGCGGCGGCAGAGGAGCGAGTTTAAAAGTGGCGACAGACCTGGGTGAGGCTTACCAATCTCAGAGCTCAGAGCGGGAGAGAGAGAAGTAAAAAATAATCGAAGTGTAACGTCATGTAAGATTCGCAATTTTCAGCAAAAATCACGCAAGAAAAACTGGATAAAATAAGACTGTTTATTGACCAAAGTAAGCTTGCACAGAAAAACCTTTGATAAAAGGGCATACAAAATGGCCGCCAGGCCCCGTGATCAGTTTCTGAACCATTTTATTTCTGTTACTGCAAGCCAGACAGGCTTGTGGATTGAAGACAGTGAGCCCGCGAAAGCCAGTATCTGGGAACCGAAACTCAGAGGAACAGCATACATATTCAATGGATTACAAGTACAGGATGGGGCCCATCTAGATATGGGCGGACAATGCAAAATCACTCATACCCATTTATTGTACAAAGGAAAAACCGTTTAGCAGCCATCAAGGAAAATCTCCGGACCGATCAATATGTGAACCGAGCCGCGGTGACAATGCAAAAGACATTAAAAGACATTATCGGCCAGGAAGGCCAGTTTAAGTTATCACCGGCTCCGTTACAAGACAAAGCGCCCCTGCAGAGATTTCTGCCCGACAAAATTAATACAAAGACAGGACTATGATTTGGCGGGAGATAAGACTGTTCCAAAAGAGTATAACTATGGATTGAAAGTCCATATACGTTACTTCTTCAACTTCTTCGGACGGGGCCAGGATCGGCGCCCCTTCCACTTCGGCAGATGCAGAATCGATGAAAACGTTTTCGTCTTTTTAAAGACGGACGGTTTCGGTAAAAGGACAACGTGGTCGGTGTTCAGCCAAACAAGGCTCGGCCACGACGAGAAGACGACGAGGGTGGCCCGGGTGCTGGGGTCGGGAGATCATCGACGACCCAGGCCGACGGAGAAGAAACCCTCTGGAGAATCGACCAGGCCGGAGACAAAAGGACAGTCCGGGCCTGACACTTCCGTGTCTCAACATCCCATTGGGTTGTTGTTCTACTCCATGAACAAAAATCCACGACAGGCTTAGTGGATCTCAACCTTGACGAGCGCTCATCGAGGCTGTGTCTACCCCATCGCCGAGAGAGAGAGAGAGAGAGAGAGAATATCGACTGCGCCAGAAGTTTCCAAATCCACGTGACGACGGAAAGCGGTGCCAAAAGGGCTGCGAACCCCCCCCCTTCCTCACGATTTTGAGAGTGGTGAGCATGATCCCAGGTTCCCCAGGTCGAAACTTAGTTTAGGTATAGGGGAGGGAGTTAAGGGAAATTGTAATGTGTTTCCCCTTTTACGATGTGCCGTGTGTTCCCCATTTCCATAGAGTCAAGTTCATAAATTTGTGCATGATTGTAGTTGCTTTAATCTGTGCCTATGACATGTATTTTGTAATGCTTCAAACTGTTTAAAAATAAAAGCATCCATTTCGTGCTATTCAGCCTGGTCTATTGAGTCCTTTTCTCTGCACTACTGTTCTCTGCATCTAAGTCCAAGGTCTAGAACCGTAGGGGGAGTGGGTCGAACCACTCAAGGGTAATTCTTGCATGAAGCCTGGTAGGAGGCCAGAACGGGCAAGAGAGCAGGAAAAAAAACCCTACAGTCACCAGAAAGCAGGTAAGTGATTGGTTGGTGAGTATTTCTCTCTTTCTCCTTTTTTCCAAACTTAAACACTGTGGCTTAAATCAAACATGGCCACAATAAATAATAATTCTAATAGGTCTAAGAGCGTTAAAAAAACAAGCCTGAAGGCTTTGTGTCTTAATGCGAGGAGCATTTGTAATAAGGTGGATGAATTGGCTGTGCAAATAGAAGTAAACAAATACAATTTGGTTGGGATGACGGAAACGTGGCTCAAGGAAGGCCAGGACTGGGAACTCAACATCCAGGGGTATTCGATATTCAGGAAAGATAGGCAAAAAGGAAAGGGAAGTGGGGTAGCATTACTGGTTAAAGAAGGGATTAACACAATTGTAATGAAGGATATTAGCTCTGATGAGGTGGAATCTGTATGGGTAGAATTGAGAAATACTAAGCGGAAAAAAACGTTAGTGGGAGTGGTTTATAGACCTCCAAACAGTAAGGTGGAGGTTGGGGATGGCATTAAAAGAGAAATTAAAGAAGCGTGCAATAAGGGCACAGCGGTCATCATGGGTGACTTTAATCTACATATAGATTGGGCCAACCAAATGAGTAACAATACTGTGGAGGAGGAATTCCTGGAGTGTTTACGGGATGGTTTCCTGGACCAATATGTCGAGGAACCAACCAGAGATCAGGCCATCTTAGACTGGGTATTATGTAACGAGAAAGGATTAATTAGCAATCTTGTTGTAAGAGGCCCCTTGGGTCGGAGAAATCATAATATGATCGAATTCTTCATTAAGATGGAGAATGAAGTAGTTGACTCGGAGACTAGGGTCCTCAATTTAAATAAAGGAAACTATGATGGTCTGAGGAGCGAGTTGAGTAGGATTGATTGGGGAATGGCACTCAAAGGGTTGACGGTGGATAGGCAATGGCAAACATTCAAAGACCGAATGGATGAACTACAGAATTTGTTCATCCCAGTTTGGCATAAAAATAAAACAAAAAAGGTGACCCAACCGTGGCTAACAAGGGAAATTAGGGATAGCATAAGGTCCAAGGAGAGGGCATATAAATTGGCCAGAAAAAGCAATAATCCTGAGGATTGGGAGCAGTTTAGGATTCAACAAAGGAGGACAAAGGGATTAATTAAGAAAGGGAAAATAGAATATGAGAGTAAGCTTGCAGAGAACATAAAAACTGACTGTAAAAGCTTTTATAGATATGTGAAGAGAAAAAGATTGGTGAAGTCAAGCGTAGGTCCCTTGCAGTCAGAATCGAGGGAATTTATAATGGGGAACAAAGAAATGGCAGACCAACTAAATACATATTTTGGTTCTGTCTTCACAAAGGAGGACACAAATAACCTCCCAGAGATGCCGGGGAACATAGGGTCTGATGAAAGGGTGGAACTGAAAGAAATCAGTATTGTAGGGAAATGGTGTTAGGAAAATTGATGGGACTGAAGGCCGATAAATCCCCAGAGCCTGATAATCTACATCCCAGGGTACTTAAGGAAGTGGCCCTAGAAATAGTAGATGCATTGCTGGTCATCTTCCAGAACTCGATAGACTCTGGAACGGTACCCATGGATTGGCGGGTAGCTAATGTTACCCCATTATTCAAAAAAGGTGGTAGAGAAAAGGCGGGGAATTATAGACCGGCAAGCTTGACATCGATAGTGGGGAAAATGCTAGAGTCCATTATAAAAGATGTAATAGCAGAGCACTTGGAAAGCAGTGACTGGATCGGACAAAGTCAACATGGATTTGCTTGACTAATCTACTGGAATTTTTTGAGGATGTAACTGGTAAAATAGATAAGGGAGAACCAGTGGATGTGGTGTATTTGGACTTTCAGAAGGCTTTCGATAAGGTCCCGCATAAGAGATTAGCGTGCAAAACTAAGGCACATGGGATTGGGGGCAAGGTATTGACTTGGATAGAGAACTGGTTGGCAGACAGAAAGCAAAGAGTTGGAATAAACGGGTCGTTTTCCGAGTGGCAGGCAGTGACTAGTGGGGTACCGCAAGGATCGGTCCTAGGACCCCAGCTGTTCACAATATATATTAATGATCTGGACGAGGGAATTGGATGTAATATCTCCAAATTTGCAGACGACACAAAGCTGGGGGGGAGGGTATGCTGTGAGGAGGATGTCGTGAAACTCCAGCATGATTTGGACAGGTTGGGTGATTGGGCAGAAACATGGCAAATGCGCTATAATGTGGATAAATGTGAGGTTATCCACTTTGGTGGCAAAAACAGGAAGGCAGATTATTATTTGAATGGTAATAGATTGGGAGAAGGGGAAGTGCAAAGAGACCTGGGTGTTCTTGTACACCAGTCGCTGAAGGGAAGCATGCAGGTGCAGCAGGCGGTTAAGAAGGCAAATGGTATGTTGGCCTTCGAAGCAAGAGGGTTCAATAACAAGAACAAGGATGTCTTGCTGCAGTTGTACAGGGCCTTGGTGAGACCACACCTTGAGTATTGTGTGCAGTTTTGGTCGCCTTACCTGAGGAAGGACGTTCTTGCCATGGAAGGAGTGCAGCGAAGATTCACCAGGCTGATACCTGGGATGGCAGGAATGACGTATGAGGAGAGATTGTGTCGACTGGGATTATACTCACTGGAGTTTAGAAGATTGAGAGGGGATCTCATCGAAACCTATAAAATTCTGTCAGGCCTGGACCGACTAGATGCAGGAAGGATGTTTCTGATGGCCGGGGAGTCCAGAACCAGGGGTCATAATCTAAGGATAAGGGGTAAGCCATTTAGGACTGAAATGAGGAGGAATTTCTTCACCCAGAGAGTGGTGAACCTGTGGAATTCTCTGCCACAGAGGGCGGTGGAGGCCAGTTCATTAAGTATATTCAAGAAAGAGTTGGATATATTTCTTAAGGCTAAAGGGATCAAGGGATATGAGGAGAAGGCAGGGACCAGGTACTGAACTTGGATGATCAGCCATGATCTCATTGAATGGCGGAGCAGGCTCGAAGGGCCGAATGGCCCACTCCTGCTCTTATCTTCTATGTATCTATGTATAGTTTCTAAGCTCTCTGTGGTGTAGCGGGGACTGTTGGTAAAAAAGGGCCATTGAATATATCATTTAAGTATAGTGTAATTGGTGGTATTGATTTGAATTAATTTAAATTGCATTAATTTAAGGGTAAGTCATGGCAGGAGAGCATGGCCCCATGGTATGCTCCTCCTGCACTATGTGGGAAATCAGGGACGACCATGTGTGCAGGAAGTGCACCCAGCTGCAGCTATTGGCAGACCTCATTGCGGCGCTGGAGCTGCGAATGGATACATACTGGAGCATTCGCGAGGCTGAGGACATCATGGATATCACGTTCAAACAGTTGGTCACACCGCAGGTAAAGGTTGCACAGGCAGAAAGGGAATGGGTGACCACCAGGCAGAGTAGTAGGCACAGGCAGGTAGTGCAGGAGTCCCCTGTGGCCATCCCCCTCTCAAACAGATATACCACTTTGGATACTGATGGGGGTGATGGCTTACCAGGGGAAGGCAGCAGCAGCCAACTTCCTGGCACCAGGGGTGGTTCTGCTGCATAGGACAGGAGGAAAAAGAGGGGTAGAGCTATAGTAATAGGGGATTCTATTGTAAGGGGAATAGATAGGCGTTTCTGCGGCCACAAACGAGACTCCAGGATGGTGTGTTGCCTCCCTGGTGCAAGGGTCAAGGATGTCTCAGAGCGGCTGCAGAACATCTTGCAAAGGGAGAGTGACCAGCCAGTTGTCATGGTGCATATAGGTACCAACGATATAGGTAAAAACCAGGATGAGGTCCTAAAAGCTGAATATAGGGAGTTAGGAGGTAAATTAAAAAATAGGACCTCAAAGGTAGTAATCTCAGGATTGCTACCAGTGCCACGAGCTAGTCAGAGTAGAAATAGAAGGATATTTCAGGTGAATACGTGGCTAGAGGAATTGTGCAAGGGGGAGGAATTCAAATTCCTGGGACATTGGAACCGGTTCTGGGGGAGGTGGGACCAGTACAAAACTGACGGTTTGCACCTGGGCAGGGCCGGGACCGATGTCCTAGGGGAACTGTTTGCTAGTGCTCTGGGGGAGGGTTTAAACTAAAATGGCAGGGGGTTGGGAACCTGAGCGGGGAGACAGAGGAAAGGGAAACAAGGAAAAAAGCAAAAGCCAGGAAGGAGAAAAACAAAAGTGGCAGACAGAGAAGTCAAGGGTTTAAATCAAACATGGCCACAGTAAATAATAATTCTAAAAGATCTAAGGGGGAGAAATTCGGTTGCTAGCGGCACCGATTAATGCCTAAAGAGGCCGAGAAGTGGGGCGCTAGCCAATTTCCAGGCGGGCGCAGGGTGCCTAACGCCTCACCCCATATTGCCCATGCATTTAGCGCCGGCGCAAACTCGTAGCGCCCGCCCATGGGCGCAGGCAGATTATGACGTCATTTTAGTGTGCAACGCCTTTTGTGCACCCCGGATCGGAAATTCAGTGGCGCCCCCCTCCGTAGCGCCTGGCGCTATTAGTGACAGCTTACAGGGAACCTTACCCAATCGCTCTCGGTCTGGGGGGGCGTTATTTAAAGGGGACTGGTGTGGTTTAAAAACGGCAGCCATTTCTGGAGCACAACTTCTTCCTGAGTTACAAAGAGTTGCTGAGCTGCACACAGAGAGCCTTTTGACCACTGAGCCCACGCAAGCAGAGGACCTTCAGCCTTCTGACCATCGTCTTGCTGCTGGTGAGCTTTTACAAAGGGGACACTTCCTGTGCGCGCTTATTATGGGGGCTGCATTGAAGGGGAACGTCCTGCTGCAGCATCATCTAGAAAGGGTACTGAGACGCAGGGAGAGGGGGCCGGCCATGGCCAGATGGAGGAGGGCCAACAGACGTCGCCACACCAAACCTTACGCTGCCAGGGTTTTCCGACTGCAGTTTTCCTACATGAACATGTCGGAGGAGCAGTGTCTCAGAAGGCTGCGCTTTAGAAAGGAGGTCGTGAGTGAGCTGTGCCACCTGCTTCGGACAGATCTGCAGCCTCAGATAAGGTGCAGGACATCTCTGTCGGTGGCTGTGAAGATGACTGTTGCCCTGAACTTCTACGCGACCGTCTCTTTCCAGTCCGCATCTGGGGACATAGCCAGCATCTCACAGTTCGCGGTGCATTGCTGCATCCGTCAAGTGACTGATGCCCTGTTTCGAAGGAGGTGGCAGTACATCTCCTTCCTAATGACCCCGGACAAGCAGCGGGAGCACGCAGAGGGCTTCGCAGCAATAGCGGACTTCCCCATGGTGCAGGGTGCCATTGACTGCACGCACGTGGCTTTGCGGGCACCTGTTTTCAATCCGGAGGAGTTCCGCAACCGCAAGGGGTTCCATTCCTTAAATGTACAGCTGGTCTGTGACCACCGGCAGCTGATCCTCGCAGTCAATGCGCAGTTTCCAGGCAGCAGCCATGACGCCTTCATCCTGCGCCAGGCTTCTGTTGCTGACCTTTGAGGCGCCGGCTCACCCAGAAGGCTGGCTTCTTGGGGACAAGGGCTATCCTCTGTACCCGTGGCTGATGACCCCACTCCGGATCGGCAGAACCCCTGCTGAGGAAAACTTCAATGCGAGCCATCTGGCGACGAGGAACATTGTCGAACACACAATCGGCGTCCTGAAGCAGCGGTTCCGCTGTCTCGACCATTCCGGGGGAGCTCTGCAGTATTCGCCCAAGCGAGTCTCTGACTTCGTCGTTGTTTGCTGCATGCTCCGTAACCTCACCATCCTACGTTCCCAGCCAATGCCAGCAGACATTGACGCACCAGCAGAGGAGGAGGAGGAGGAGCAGGAGGAGGAGGAGGAGGACCAAGATGGGAGGGAGGGACTTTCTGGAAGGGCCGTGCGTCAGAGGCTCATCAGAAGTCGCTTCTAGGCCCCTCTGACGGAATGCTTGTGGCCATTCCAGGAGCAGGATTGGAGCCACCCTCATACCCCCAAGCCAGTGAGGGGCAAAAATCATGTAAAAACCAGACTTGGCCTTTGCAAATGAATAAAGTGTTTTAATTCAAAGAAATTGCTTCATTTCAACATGAAAAAGGAATAACAACAGAAAGCTTAAATAACACAGACACATAATTGCCTCTCCCTCCCGTGAGACTGTCCAAAACATGAGGTTCTCTCATGGCATCCTCTATGGCCTTGATTCGACCTCAACAGAGGCTTCATCCCCCCCCTTTACTCTTTGCCCCCGGATGGGGATCTCGGTCTCTTGCGGCTCTGGCCCCTTCCCTCCCTGCAGCTCCTCCTTAATGTGACCCCAGTGGCTGCAGCAAGGCTGGGGGAGGCCTGCTGACTGTTCCTGAGCACAGATGCACCTGAGGTGCGGCCTGGACGACCTCTGCGCCTAGAGGGCCCAGCTGCTGACTGCTCCACCTGTGCATGGGTGGAAGCAGTCTGTCCTGCAGGTGGTGGCAGCTGCAGTGGGGAAGTGCCAGTGGTGGCAGCAGGAATGATGTCATCTTGAGAGAGGACACTACCACCCTGCTCCAGCAACACACTGGCACTCCCACGGGGCAGTGCTTCATCATCCAGAGCAATCTGCTGGAGCACAGATTGCTGACCTGCTGTGGTGCTCTGAGGGCCCCGGGTAATCCTGTCTGAGCCATCGAGGGTGGCAGCAGTCACTGGTCGCCTGGCCTCACTCTGCGAATGCAGGACACCAGCGAGTGATTGCGTGGCAGCACTCAGCGCTTGCGTTGCAGGTGCCAGTGCTTCGGCGAAGCCCTGGACAGCCCTTTCCAATGCTGACCCGAAGTCCACCGCACTCCGGGCCTGTGCTGCGCCGATGTTTTGGACACTCCGCGCCAGTGTCCCGATGGTTTCAGACAGCCTTCCCGCTGCAGCCATGAGCTCAGTGTTCCTCCCGCCAGCCTGGGCGCTCATTTCTCTGAGGGCACGCACCTCCTCTGCACTCTGTGCAGCAGCACTGGCGGCCTGACTCGCCCTCCGGGGAGACGGCATCCGAGCTTCCCTCACCCCCCTGCGTTGCTGCAGCCCGCTGGTGCCTGGAAGTGCCTCCTCCTCAGAGCTGGTCCCCCCGCCCCCCTCCAGGGAAGTAGTGCCCCCAGTCTGGCGTTGGGCTCGCTCGCCTGAGGTTGGTTGGGATGGTCCGGCATCCTCCTGGTCGTCACCTCCAGAGTTACTCAGAGTGGCAGCTTGAGGGCCCGCAGCCTCGCCTGGCGATTCACCATCTGAAAGCAGGGAGGTACAGGAGTGGCTTTAGCGTGAGGACAGGGTGGCAGCGAGGGAGGCATAAGTGCTGCAATGTACTGTAGTGGCTCGGCAGTGGAGAATCATGCTGGTGGGGGGAGCAATTGGTAGGAGAGAGATCCAAAAGGTGAGAGCCTTACCATCGCTGTCCACTCTGGGGTCGGCAGCTCCAGAGATGACTGGTCCAGTCAGCCGGTGTCCCACTATCCTCTGCACTCTCAGCTCCAACTCGCTTAGGTTCTGCAGGTGAGGCGGGCCTCCACCGGTGGCCAGCTGCTCTCGGCGGTTCCTCGCCAGCTTCGCCTGCAGGAGAAAGAACGGGAAGTGTAAGAGCCATAAAAGCTTAAGAAAATACTTTAAAATAGTGGTTAAATGGCATAATACAGTTAATTTACCTGACCGACTTATTGTACTAAGAAACCCCCTATTTTCTTGCTCCAGTAGTATAGTCCGAGACACCCCCTTCATTCTTGCCACAATGGTACAGTCCCTAAGCCACACATGGGTGCAGCCATTTTACAGTTTAAACTGCACGTGGTTGAAGGAGGCGGAAGCTGTGAGGTTTGGAGCAGTACAGTTTTTGACCGTGTTCGTTTATACGTGTTTGCTTTGTAATTCCGTTTGTTAAGTGTTATAGTAAACAGTTTAAAAGACAAAGCTACGTTTGGGAACATTTTATTTCGACACACGTCTACTCGTTGTTAAAAACCCCACAGCTCAGTGGCTGCCTGTTTGGAAACTAAGAAGCGCCACTACAGGAAGTGTTGAAGCATTATGCAATGAGCTGACATGACATGCCCCCCATGGTAGATTAGCCCTTTAATTATGCAATGAGCTGACATGACATGCCCCCCATGGTAGATTAGCCCTTACATTGTATAATGAGCTGACATGACATGCCCCCCATGGTAGATTAGCCCTTATATTGTGCAATGAACTGACATGACATGCCCCCCATGGTAGATTAGCCCTTTCATTATGCATTGAGCTGAATGTGCGTGTGTGTTTCCTGGAAGGGCCATGGGTGCAGGCAGACAGATGGCCTTTGGGGGTTCGGGCACCCTCCAGCCATTAAGTCAGGTGCAGATGGAGGGATGAGGATGATCATGGAAAAAGCACTCACCCTGACGACCCGAATGAGGTCGTTGCACTGTACGGCGCTCCTGGCCACCACGCTTCTGCAGGTCACTCTGGTGGCCACATCCCTCCATGCTCGCCGGTAATCTGCATGTTGAGCTCTCCTCCCATCCTCAGGGTAGAGAATATCACGCCTGCGGTCCACAGCGCCTACCAAAGCTTCAAGGGCCTCCTCGGTGAAGCGCTCTGCCCTCTGTCTCGCCCTCTCCATGTTTTGACAGGATGGAGCGCCTCAGGTAAGTTCGCGTCGAATTTAAGGCGTGCCAGGAAGTGCTGGGTCTGGTGATCCTACTCGATCCGCCCCTTTAAGAGCTGGCCGGCGCCAGTGTGTCTCGGGGTCAGTGATTATTGAAAGCACCTGCGCTGCGCCCCGCCGCCGCTAAATTGGGTTGCACCCCCGGGATAGCGCCTTAAGAGCCTCGTGCACCGCCTGATGTAGCGCCGCAATCACCCTCAGGGGAGCAACGACCCAATATAGCGCCAGGTGGCGCTAAATCGCAACTGGCACTAGGCTTTGCGCTTTGCCAGATCTAGTGCCCCCAAACGGGGCTATACCCAATTTCTCCCCCAAAGCCTTCAGGTTTGTTTTTTTAACGCTCTTAGGGGGAGAAATTGGGTATAGCCCCGTTTGGGGCGCTAGATCTGGCGAAGCGCAAAGCCTAGTGCCAGTTGCGATTTAGCGCCACCTGGCGCTATATTGGGTCGTTGCACCCCTGAGGGTGATTGCGGCGCTAAATCAGGCGGTACACGAGGCTCTAAGGCGCTATCCCGGGGGCGCAACCCAATTTAGTGGCGGCGGGGCACAGCGCAGGTGCTTTCAATAATCACTGACCCCGAGACACACTGGCGCCGGCCAGCTCTTAAAGGGGCGGATCGAGTAGGATCAGCAGACCCAGCACTTCCTGGCACGCCTTAAATTCGGTGCGAACTTACCTGAGGCGCTCCATCCTGTCAAAACATGGAGAGGGCGAGACAGAGAGCAGAGCGCTTCACCGAGGAGGCCCTTGAAGCTTTGGTAGGCGCTGTGGACCGCAGGCGTGATATTCTCTACCCTGAGTATGGGAGGAGGGCTCAACATGCAGATTACCGGCGAGCATGGAGGGATGTGGCCACCAGAGTGACCTGCAGAAGCATGGTGGCCAGGAGCTCCGTACAGTGCCGGAAAAAGTTCAACGACCTCACTCGGGTCGTCAGGGTGAGTGCCTTTTCCACGATCATCCTCATCCCTCCATCTGCACCTGACTTAATGGCTGGAGGGTGCCCGAACCCCCAAAGGCCATCTGTCTGCCTGCACCCATGGCCCTTCCAGGAAACACACACGCACATTCAGCTCAATGCATAATGGAAGGGCTAATCTACCATGGGGGGCATGTAATGTCAGCTCATTGCACAATGTAAGGGCTAATCTACCATGGGGGGCATGTCATGTCAGCTCATTGCATAATGCTTCAACACTTCCCGTTCTTTCTCCTGCAGGCGAAGCTGGCGAGGAACCGCCGAGAGCAGCTGGCCACCGGTGGAGGCCCGCCTCACCTGCAGAACCTAAGCGAGTTGGAGCTGAGAGTGCAGAGGATAGTGGGATACCGGCTGACTGGACCAGTCGCCTCTGGAGCTGCCGACCCCAGAGTGGACAGCGATGGTAAGGCTCTCACCTTTTTGATCTCTCTCCTACCAATTGTTCCCCCCACCAGCATGATTCTCCACTGCCGAGCCACTGCAGTACATTGCAGCACTTATGCCTCCCTCGCTGCCACCCTGTCCTCACGCTAAAGCCACTCCTGTACCTCCCTGCTTTCAGATGGTCCATCGCCAGGTGAGGCTGCGGGCCCTCAAGCTGCCACTCTGAGTGACTCTGGAGGCGACGACCAGGAGGATGCCGGACCATCCCAACCAACCTCAGGCGAGCGAGCCCAACGCCAGACAGGGGGCACTACTTCCCTGGAGGGGGGCGGGGGACCAGCTCTGAGGAGGAGGCAGTTCCAGGCACCAGCGGGCTGCAGCAACGCAGGGGGGTGAGGGAAGCTCGGGTGCCGTCTCCCCGGAGGGCGAGTCAGGCCGCCAGTGCTGCTGCACAGAGCGCAGAGGAGGTGCGTGCCCTCAGAGAAATGAGCGCCCAGGCTGGCGGGAGGAACACTGAGCTCATGGCTGCAGTGGGAAGGTTGTCTGAAACCATCGGGACACTGGCGCGGAGTGTCCAAGACATCGGCGCAGCACAGGCCCGGAGTGCGGTGGACTTCGGGTCAGCATTGGAAAGGGCTGTCCAGGGCTTCGCCGAAGCACTGGCACCTGCAACGCAAGCGCTGAGTGCTGCCACGCAATCACTCGCTGGTGTCCTGCATTCGCAGAGTGAGGCCAGGCGACCAGTGACTGCTGCCACCCTCGATGGCTCAGACAGGATTACCCGGGGCCCTCAGAGCACCACAGCAGGCCAGCAATCTGTGCTCCAGCAGATTGCTCTGGATGATGAAGCACTGCCCCGTGGGAGTGCCAGTGTGTTGCTGGAGCAGGGCGGTAGTGTCCTCTCTCAAGATGACAGCATTCCTGCTGCCACCACTGGCATTTCCCCACTGCAGCTGCCACCACCTGCAGGACAGACTGCTTCCACCCATGCACAGGTGGAGCAGTCAGCAGCTGGGCCCTCTAGGCGCAGAGGTCGTCCAGGCCGCACCTCAGGTGCATCTGTGCTCAGGGACAGTCAGCAGGCCTCCCCCAGCCTTGCTGCAGCCACTGGGGTCACATTAAGGAGGAGCTGCAGGGAGGGAAGGGGCCAGAGCCGCAAGAGACCGAGATCCCCATCCGGGGGCAAAGAGTAAAGGGGGGGGATGAAGCCTCTGTTGAGGTCGAATCAAGGCCATAGAGGATGCCATGAGAGAACCTCATGTTTTGGACAGTCTCACGGGAGGGAGAGGCAATTATGTGTCTGTGTTATTTAAGCTTTCTGTTGTTATTCCTTTTTCATGTTGAAATGAAGAAATTTCTTTGAATTAAAACACTTTATTCATTTGCAAAGGCCAAGTCTGGTTTTTACATGATTTTTGCCCCTCACTGGCTTGGGGGTATGAGGGTGGCTCCAATCCTGCTCCTGGAATGGCCACAAGCATTCCGTCAGAGGGGCCTAGAAGCGACTTCTGATGAGCCTCTGACGCACGGCCCTTCCAGAAAGTCCCTCCCTCCCATCTTGGTCCTCCTCCTCCTCCTCCTGCTCCTCCTCCTCCTCCTCTGCTGGTGCGTCAATGTCTGCTGGCATTGGCTGGGAACGTAGGATGGCGAGGTTATGGAGCATGCAGCAAACAACGACGAAGTGCGAGACTCGCTCGGGCGAATACTGCAGAGCTCCCCCGGAATGGTCGAGACAGCGGAACCGCTGCTTCAGGACGCCGATTGTGTGCTCCACAATGTTCCTCGTCACCAGATGGCTCGCATTGAAGTTTTCCTCAGCAGGGGTTCTGCCGATCCGGAGTGGGGTCATCAGCCACGGGTACAGAGGATAGCCCTTGTCCCCAAGAAGCCAGCCTTCTGGGTGAGCCGACGCCTCGAAAAGGTCAGCAACAGAAGTCTGGCGCAGGATGAAGGCGTCGTGGCTGCTGCCTGGAAACTGCGCATTGACTGCGAAGATCAGCTGCCGGTGGTCACTGACCAGCTGTACATTCAAGGAATGGAACCCCTTGCAGTTGCGGAACTCCTCCGGATTGAAAACAGGTGCCCGCAAAGCCACGTGCGTGCAGTCAATGGTACCCTGCACCATGGGGAAGTCCGCTATTGCTGCGAAGCCCTCTGCGTGCTCCCGCTGCTTGTCCAGGGTCATTGGGAAGGAGATGTACTGCCACCTCCTTCGAAACAGGGCATCAGTCACTTGACGGATGCAGCAATGCACCGCGAAATGTGAGATGCTGGCTATGTCCCCAGATGCGGACTGGAAAGAGCCGGTCGAGTAGAAGTTCAGGGCAACAGTCATCTTCACAGCCACCGACAGAGATGTCCTGCACCTTATCTGAGGCTGCAGATCTGTCCGAAGCAGGTGGCACAGCTCACTCACGACCTCCTTTCTAAAGCGCAGCCTTCTGAGACACTGCTCCTCCGACATGTTCATGTAGGAAAACTGCTGTCGGAAAACCCTGGCAGCATAAGGTTTGGTGTGGCGACGTCTTTTGGCCTTCCTCCATCTGGCCATGGCCAGCCCCCTCTCCCTGCGTCTCAGTACCCTTTCTAGATGATGCTGCAGCAGGATGTTCCCCTCCAGTGCAGCCCCCATAATAAGTGCGCACAGGAAGTGTCCCCTTTGTAAAAGCTCACCAGCAGCAAGGCGATGGTCAGAAGGCTGAAGTTCCACTGCTTGCGCGGGCTCAGTGGTCAAAAGGCTCTCTGTGTGCAGCTCAGCAACTCTTTGTAACTCAGGAAGAAGTTGTGCTCCAGAAATGGCTGCCGTTTTTAAACCACACCAGTCCCCTTTAAATAACGCCACCCCAGACCGAGCGCGATTGGGTAAGGTTCCCTGTAAGCTGTCACTAATAGCGCCAGGCGCTACGGAGGGGGGTGCCACTGAATTTCCGATCCAGGGTGCACAAAAGGCGTTGCACACTGAAATTACGTCATAATCTGCCTGCGCCCATGGGCGGGCGCTACGAGCTAAATGCATGGGTAATATGGGGCGAGGCGTTAGGCACCCTGCGCCCGCCCGGAAATTGGCTAGCGCCCCACTTCTCAGCCTCTTTAGGCGTTAATCGGTGACGCTAGCAACCGAATTTTGTGCCTTAATGCGAGGAGCATTCGTAATAAGGTGGATGAATTAGCTGCGCAAATAGAGGTAAACGAATATGATATGATTGGGATTACGGAAACATGGCTCCAGGGTGGCCAAGACTGGGAACTCAACATCCAGGGGTATTCAATATTCAGGAAAGATAGGCAAAAAGGAAAAAGAGGTGGGGTAGCATTGCTGGTTAAAGAGGGGATTAACACAATTGTAACGAAGGATATTAGCTCTGATGATGTGGAATCTTTATGGGTAGAACTGAGAAATACCAAGGGGCAGAAAACGTTAGTGGGAGTGGTATATAGACCTCCAAACAGTAATGCGGAGGTCGGGGATGGCATTAAAAGGGAAATTAGAGAAGCGTGCAATAAGGGCACAGCAGTCATCATGGGTGACTTTTATCTACATATCGATTGGACTAACCAAATTAGTAACAATACTGTGGAGGAGGAATTCCTGGAGTGTATATGGGATGGTTTCCTGGACGAATATGTCGAGGAACCAACGAGAGATCAGGCCATCTTAGACTGGGTATTATGCAATGAGAAAGAATTAATTAGCAATCTTGTTGTGCGAGACCCCTTGGGTTGGAGCAATCATAATATGATAGAAATCTTCATTAAGATGGAGAGTGAAATAGTTGACTCAGAGACTAGGGTCCTGGATTTAAATAAAGGAAGCTACGATGGTATGAGACGTGAGTTGGGTAGGATTGATTGGGGAATGTCACTCAAAGGGTTGACGGTGGATAGGCAATGGCAAACATTCAAAGATCGCATGGATGAACTACAGAATTTGTTCATCCCAGTTTGGCATAAAAATAAAACAAAAAAGGTGACTCAACCATGGCTAACAAGGGAAATTAGGGATAGCATAAAATCCAAGGAGAGGACATATAAATTGGCCAGAAAAAAGCAGTAAACCTGAGGATTGGGAGCAGTTTAGGATTCAACAAAGGAGGACAAAGGGATTAATTAAGAGGGGGAAAATAGAGTATGAGAGTAAGCTTGCAAGGAACATAAAAACTGACTGTAAAAGCTTTTATAGATATGTGAAGAGAAAAAGATTGGCGAAGTCAAGCGTAGGTCCCTTGCAGTCAGAATCAGGGGAATTTATAATGGGGAACAAAGAAATGGCTGACCAATTAAATACATATTTTGGTTCTGTCTTCACAAAGGAGGACACAAATAACCTCCCAGAGATGTCGGGGAACATAGGGTCTAATGCAAGGGAGGAACTGAAAGAAATCAGTATTTGTAGAGAAATGGTGTCAGGGAAATTGATGGGATTGAAGGCTGATAAATCCCCAGGGCCTGATAATCTACATCCTAGGGTACTTAAGGATGTGGCCCTCGAAATAGTAGATGCATTGCTGGTCATCTTCCAAAATTCGATAGACTCTGGAACAGTACCCATGGACATTCAAAAAAGGTGGTAGAGAGAAAACGGGGAATTACAGCCTGACATCGGTATTGGGGAAAATGCTAGAGTCCATTATAAAGGATGTAATAGCAGAGCACTTGGAAAACAGTGACAGGATCGGACAAAGTCAACATGGATTTACAAAAGGTAAATCGTGCTTGACTAATCTACTGGAATTTTTTGAGGATGTAACTGATAGAATAGATAAGGGAGAACCAGTGGATGTGGTGTATTTGGACTTTCAGAGGCCTTTCGATAAGGTCCCGCATAAGAGATTAGCGTGTAAAGTTAAGGCACATGGGATTGGGGGCAAGGTATTGACTTGGATAGAGAACTGGTTGGCAGACAGAAAGCAAAGAGTTGGAATAAACGGCTCTTTTTCGAGTGGCAGGCAGTGACTAGTGGAGTATCGCAGGGATCGGTCCTTGGACCCCAGCTATTCACAATATATATTAATGATCTGGACGAGGGAACTAGATGTAATATCTCCAAGTTTGCAGACGACACAAAGCTGGGTGGGCGTGTGTGCTGTGAGGAGGATACCGAGAAACTCTAGTATGATTTGGACAGTTTGGGTGATTGGGCAGAAGCATGGCAGATGCAATATAACGTGGATAAATGCGAGGTTATCCACTTTGGTGGCAAAAACAGGAAGGCAGATTATTATCTGAATGGCAATAGATTGGGAGAAGGGGAAGTGCAACGAGACCTGGGCGTCCTTGTGCACCAGTCGCTGAAGGTAAGTATGCAAGTACAGCAGGCGGTTAAGAAGGCAAATGTTATGTTGGCCTTCGTAGCGAGAGGGTTTGAGTACAGGAGCAAGGATGTCTTGCTGCAGTTGTACAGGGCCTTGGTGAGACCACACCTTAAGTATTGTGTGCAGTTTTGGTCGCCTTATCTGAGGAAGGATGCTCTTGCCATGGAAGGAGTGCAGCGAAGATTCACCAGGCTGATACCTGGGATGGCAGGAATGACGTATGAGGAGAGATTGGGTCGATTGGGCTTGTACTCACTGGAGTTTAGAAGAATGAGAGGGGATCTCATTGAAACTTATAAAATTCTAACAGGACTAGACAGACTAGATGCAGGAAGGATGTTCCCGATGTTCGGGGAGTCCAGAACCAGGGGTCACAGCCTAAGGATAAGGGGTAAGCCATTTAGGACAGAGATGAGGAGGAATTTCTTCACCCAGAGAGTGGTGAACCTGTGGAATTCTCTACCACAGAAGGCAGTAGAGGCCAATTCATTAAATATATTCAAGAAGGAGTTGGATATATTTCTTAAGGCTAAAGGGATCAAGGGATGTGGAGAGAAGGCAGGAACCGGGTACTGAGTTTGGATGATCAGCCATGATCTCATTGAATGGTGGAACAGTCTTGAGGGGCCGAATGGCCTACTCCTGCTCCCATCTTCTATGTTTCTATGTTTATGTGCTGTGCCATGGACTGAATAGGAGGATCAACATTTCCCACTTTCAGACACTTTCCCACTGCTGATTATGGAGTGGGTTGGCCCCATTAGCTGGGCTTACAGTGAATCTCGCCATTTGTTTGTAACATCCAATGTGTTTAAATTCAGTTTATTGTTATGTTTCCTCTCCAGAGGCTGATGGTACAGAGCTGACCAATGTACAGACACTGGCCAATGCTGAATCAGAGGGGAAATTTATAGAGATCATTTTCTCCTCTTTTACCTCACCCATAACTCTTTGGAGACACAAGTGGTAACTTCTGGCTCCCTCAGTCACCATTCTTGTTAATGCTGGGCCAGATTGGGGACACAAGGCCCTGCCCCTCTGAAGTACTTAGATGACATCTCCATAGCCATGGAAAGCTTCTTCTGACTGATGTAGAATCCAGTCTCTGGCACTTCATGAGTGGGAGGAGGATCCGCTCTGATGGCACCAACACTGTCCTTGGGTCTTTTTCTCCCATCAGCAACAGAACATCCTTCTACCATCTCCTGCATCAAAAGCTCAGGTTGACCTGACTGGTCTTCCTTTGATTCCTTTCCTTAGCTTACAGACTTTTCTGCCGTTTATTTTGTGTAATTGTGAAGCCAAGTGTAGGGCCCAGACCCAGTAGAAGCAGAGCATGATTGAGGCCGAAGGCAAATTTGTTGGAACAAATCTCTGGGACCTAGGAATAGAATGACTGTGGAGGCTAAAAAAGTAAATAGAAAAAGAGGACACGAGAACAGGAAAAGGTTAAAGCAAAATTAAGTTACAATTAAGAAAACAAGCAACACAATATATAAAAAAATGATTTTTTATTTTTTATTTATTCTCGGGATGTGGGCATCACTCGCAAGGCCAGCAGTTATTGCCCATCCCTAGTTGTCCTTGAGAAGGTGGTGGTGAGCCACCTTCTTGAACTGCTGCAGTCCATGTGGTGAAGGGACTCCCAGTGCTGTTAGGTAGGGAGTTCCAGAATTCTGTGAGACTTGGAGGGGAACTTGGTGGTGGCCGTGTTCCCATGCCATGCGCCTGCTGCCCTTGTCCTTTTAGGTGGTAGAGGTTGCAGGTTTGGGAGGTGATGTCAAGGAAGCCTTGGGAAGTTGCTACCTTCTTGTAGATTGAACACACTGCAGCCACGGTGTGCCGGTGATGGAGGCAATAAGGGGGGAAAATTGGGTAGGTTAGCACCTCCCGTTAGCGCCTCCGGAGGGCGGTAACGGGGCGATAACGACGTGCCACCTGAGCACAGCAATTTTAGCGCCGCCTGCGAAATTGACTTGGCGCTTTGCGTTGGCGCTAAACACTACCGCCACGATCGCCTGCGCCCGGAGATCGTGACGTCATCCAAGCGTGCAATGTCCCGGTAGTGTTCCGCACTGGAAATTGATTCTCGCCCCTTACCTTAGCGTCTGCCGCTAGGAATGATGGGTCGAGGGGGATGTTTTGCAGTCGTCAAGGAGCTGGGGAGCGCTATTTAAAGGCGTGCGCTTCCTGCTTTTTCCTGTCAGCAAATATTTGGCAT
This sequence comes from Somniosus microcephalus, assembly GCF_052327205.1. Classification (NCBI taxonomy): domain Eukaryota; kingdom Metazoa; phylum Chordata; class Chondrichthyes; order Squaliformes; family Somniosidae; genus Somniosus; species Somniosus microcephalus. The sequence goes on from NC_140995.1 coordinate 231,014,778, forward strand.
ACGCAGGTTGAGAGAGGGAGAGAGGGGTCTGGAGACATTTAATGCTGTCCTATTTGAAGGAGCTTTGTTCCTGAGCAACACTTTTCAGGTTCCTATTTCTCTGAGCTTCATATTTACCACATTTAGAATCTTGTATGGGGGCTGCACTAACTCGGGGCCTCGTCCTCCAGCTTCTCCTTCGGAGGCAGCAGAGGCGCAGAGAGAGAGTGACAAACGTGGCCAGAGGGAGGAGGGCCAACAGGCCTCTGCACAGGAGACCTTACCCTCCCAGGGTATTCCGGGAGCAATTCTCCTTCATTCATTTGTCTGAGGAGCAGTGTTTCCGCAGGCTGCGCTTCAGCAAGGAGGTGGTGACAGAGCTCTGGCACCTCCTGCAGTCAGATCTGCAGCCTCAACTGAGGACCAGGACATTGTTGGTGGCAGTGAAGGAGACGGTGGCTCTCAATTTTTACTTTTCGCCCTTCGAGGGTGATCTCCATCCCCTGCTCACTTGCCCTCTTCCCACCCTACTGCTCCTTTTGTTTAAATTCATTTATGTGATGTGGGCGTCGCTGGCAATGCCAGCATTTATTGCCCATCCCTAGTTGCCCTTGAGAAGGTGGTGGTGAGCCGCCTTCTTGAACTGCTGCAGCCCGTGTGGTGAAGGTACTCCCACAGTGCTGTTAGGTAGGGAGTTTGAGGATTTTGACCCAGCGACGATGAAGGAATGGCGATATATTTCCAAGTCAGGATAGTGTGTGACTTGGAGGGGAACTTGGAGGTGGTGGTGTTCCCATGCGCCTGCTGCCCTTGTCCTTCTAGCTGGAAGAGGTCGCGGGTTTGGGAGGTGCTGCCGAAGAAGCCTTGGCGAGTTGCTGCAGTGCATCTTGTAGATGGTACACATTGCAGCCACGGTACGCCGGTGGTGGAGGGAGTGAATGTTTAAGGTGGTGGATGGGATGCCCTTCAAGCGGGCTGCTTTGTCCTGGATGGTGTCGAGCTTCTTGAGTGTTGTTGGAGCTGCAACCATCCAGGCAAGTGGAGAGTATTCCATCACACTCCTTACTTCTGCCTTGTTGATGGTGGAAAGGCTTTGGGAAGTCAGGAGGTGAGTCACTCCCCACAGAATACCCAGCCTCTGACCTCCTCTTGTTGCCACAGTATTTATGTGGCTGGTCCAGTTAAGTTTCTTGTCAATGGTGACCCACAGGAAGTTGATGGTGGAGAATTCGGTGATGGTAATGCCGTTGAATGTCAAAGGTTGGTGGTTAGACTCTCGGTTGTTGGAGATAGTCATTGCCTGGCACTTCCGTGACGCAAATGTTACCTGCCACTTATCAACCCAAGCCTGAACGTCGTCCAGGTCTTGTTGCATGCGGGCATGGACTGCTTCATTATCTGAGGAGTTGTGAATTGCACTTAACACTGTGCAGTCATCAGCGAACATCTCCATTTCTGACCTTATGTTGGAGGGAAGGTCATTGATGAAGCAGCTGAAGATGGTTGGGCCTAGGACACTGCCCTGAGGAACTCCTGCAGCGATGTCCTGGGGCTGTGATGATTGACCTTCAACCACTACAACCATCTTCCTTTGTGCTAGGTATGACTCCAGCCAGTGGAACATTTACCCCCTGATTCCCATTGACTTCAGTTTTACTAGGGCTCCTTGATGCCACACTCGGTCAAATGCTGCCTTGATATCAAGGGCAGTCACTCTCACCTCACCCTGCAATTCAGCTCCTTTGTCCATGTTTGGACCAAAGCTGTAATGAGGTTGGGAGCCGAGTGGTCTTGGCGGAACCCAAACTGGGCATCAGTGAGCAGGTTATTGGTGAGTAAGTGCTGCTTGATAGCACTGTCAATGATACTTTTCATCACTTTGCTGATGATTGAGAGTAGACGGATGAGGTGGTAATTGGCCGGATTGGATTTGTCCTGCTTTTTGTGGACAGGACATACCTGGGCAGTTTTCCGCATTGTCGGATAGATGTAAGTGTTATAGCTGTACTGGAACAGCTTGGCTAGAGGCACGGCTAGTTCTGGAGCTCATGTCTTCAGCACGATAGCCGGGATGTTGTCGAGGCCCATAGCCTTTGCTGTATCCAGTGCGCTCAGCTGTTTCTTGATATCACGTGGGGTGAATCGAATTGGCTGAAGACTGGCTTCTGTGATGGTGGGGACCTTAGGAGTAGGCCGATATGGATCATCCACTCGGCACTTCTGACTGAAGATGGTTGCAAACGCTTCAGCCTTGCCTTTTGCATTCACGTGCTGTGCTCCACCACTGTTGAGAATTGTAGTGTATGTACTTTGCAGAAGGAACTATATTCTGCAGCCCCTGTATACTGCAGTACCAGTAGTGACCACCCCTGTATATAAGCCTGTGTAGTAACTTTGCATAGTAGTTCCAGTTTTGTCTCCACTCAGTAAAGACCTGTTGTAACCAACTCCTGCAGTCCGTGTCTCAATTACACATGGACATAATACTGGCGACGAGCAGATCCGAACTTACCTACAGTTCTGCACCACCTCATGGGGATCCATCCCTGAAGCGAAGTTGTTAGAGGTCAAGGCCAGAAGGAAGAAAGAAAAAAAAAACAAACAGAAGAAACGGGCATCGACCGTGGGCAGCCGCCTCTGATTCATCGGAGTTGAAGATTTGCAGGAGAGGCTGTCGAGAGCGGGGCTTGGTTATCCTGTCTATGGTGTTCCAGCTAATCGGGCTGGTGGCAGGTAGTACACTGATCCTTCCTGGGCTGCGGCGGGCTAGAGCTCGATCGGGTGGCTTTTCAACGGGGCCGAGCAGCGTTGTCGGGAAGAGGAGAGAGAGAGAGAGAGGGTGGAGCACACAGGGCGCGGCCGGTGCTACGAAGCCGGGCAGCGTACAGACCCGAGAAGAGGGAGGAAAGTGTCCCGTAGGGTTGCTCTGACGACGGGAAAATAAAAGAAGTGAGAAGCGCAGAAAGCCGCGAGGAGCTGCAGTTTGCCACGGGAACCGCGGAGAGCGGCGTTAGCAGCAGCGCGGGGGGTAAGTGCGCGAAGACCATAGGGCGTCGCCAGCAAGGCATAAAACGCCAGCAACAGCGCTAGCAGCAGCGGAGAAGATGGAAAGCGCGGGAGGCGCCATCTTAATCCAGCGGGGAAGAAGGCAAAGCGCGGGAGGCGCCATTTTGTTAAATCGGGGAAGAAGGCAAAGCGTGGGAGGCGCCATCTTAGATTTCCAAGATGCCGAAGACTGGCAATATCACTGCCTTCGATAATGCAATAGAAGACTGGACCACGTATGTGGAAAGGGTCGAAGTATATTGCAAGGCAAATGAAGTAGCAGATGAGAAAAAGGCATCGGTACTACTAAACTTAATGGGCGCAAGAACGTACGGCCTATTGCGGAACCTGATCACTCCAGCCAAACCGATGGCAAAGAGTTTTAACGAAATTGTTGATATCCTATAGGAACACCTAAATCCTACACCGCTGCTGATAGCAGAAAGATTTAAATTCCACAGGAGAAATCAGCATAAAGATGAGAGCAATGCTGATTACCTAACGGAACTACGCAAGCTATCAAAGCACTGCCAGTTCGGAGCAGGGCTGACAGATACTCTACGGGACAAATTTGTCTGTGGACTCCTGAGTGAAGGAACCCAGAAGAGGTTACTCTCAGAGAAAGAGCTGACGCTAGATAAGGCTTTCAGCGTGGCAGTATCGTACGAAGCAGCAGCAAGGGGAGATGCGGAAATACAGCAAATGCCACAGGAATACGGCACCCACGAAATGACACGGGGATTTGAAAAATGTTATCGCTGCGGCAAAACAACCCATGACCAGAAGGACTGCTGGTCCAAGGACAAAATATGCAGGCAATGTGGAAAGATGGGACACATTGCACGAGTTTGCAGGTCTGGGAAGAAGACTAACGACAACAAAAGGGCTACTAAGGAACAGTACAGGAAAGTACAAAAGATGACGGACAGTAGTTCCGAAGACCAGAAGAGCGATAGTGAATCCAGGAACAAGAGACTAAGCTGTCTCAAACTTCACAACGTGTAAGATTCGAAAATATTCAGCAAAAATCACGCAAGAAAACTGGATAAAATAAGACTGTTTATTGACCAAAGTAAGCTTGCACAGAAAAACCTTTGATAAAAGGGCATACAAAATGGCCGCCAGGCCCCGTGATCAGTTTCTGAACCAGTTTATTTCTGTTACTGCAAGCTAGACAGGCTTGTGGATTGAAGACAGTAAACCCGCGAAAGCCAGTATCTGGGAACCGAAACTCAGAGCAACAGCATACATATTCAATGGATTATAAGTACAGGATGGGGCCCATCAAGATATGGGCGGACAATGTAAAAACACTTATACCCATTTATTGTACAAAGGAAAAACCGTTTAGCAGCCATCAAGGAAAATGTCCGGACCGATCAATATGCGAACCGAGCCGCGGTGACAATGCAAAGGACATTAACAGACATTATCGGCCAGGAAGGCCAGTTCAAGTTATCACCGGCTCCGTTACAAGACAAAGCGCCCCTGCAGAGATCTCTGCCCGCCAAAATTAATACAAAGACAGGACTATGATTTGGCGGGAGATAAGACTGTCCCAAAAGAGTATAACTATGGATTGAAAGTCCATCTAAGTTACTTCTTCACTGCTACGGCTTCTTGTTGGGCGACTTCAGGCTTCCATTTCTTCAAGAACTTTCTTCTACGAGGAACGAACGAAGGGCGGACGGTGCCCGGATCGGCGCCTCTTCCACTTCGGCAGATCGATGAAAACGTTTTCGTCTTTTTAAAGACGGACGGTTTCGGAAAAAGGACAACGTGGCCGGTGTTCAGCCAAACAAGGCTCGGCCACGACGAGAAGACGACAAGGGTGGCCCGGGTACTGGGGTCGGGAGATCATCAACGACCCAGGCCGACGGAGAAGAAACCCTCTGGAGAACCGGCGATCGATGCCACAAGATTCTCCCATGTGCATAACCTGCATCTAGGTCTACTCCACGAACAAAAATCCACGACAGGCCTAGTGGATCTCAACCTTGACGAGCGCTCATCGAGGCTGGGTCTACCCCACCGCCTCGAGGGAGGAGAGAATATCGACTGCGCCAGAAGCTTCCAATCCACGTGACGACGGGAAGCGGTGTCAAAAAGGCTGCAAACCCCTTTTCGCGATTTCGAGTGGTGAGCATGGTCCCAAGTTCCCCAGGTCGAAACTTAGTTTAGGTATAGGGGAGGGAGTTAAGGGAAATCGTAATGTGTTTCCCCTTTTACGATGTGCCGTGTGTTTCCCTTTTCCATAGAGTCAAGTTCATAAATTTGTGCATGATTGTAGTTACTTTAATCTGTGCCTATGACATGTATTTTGTAATGCTTCAAACTGTTCAAAAATAAAAGCATCCATTTCGTGCTATTCAGCCTGGTCTATTGAGTCCTCTTCTCTGCACTACTGTTCTCTGCATCTAAGTCCAAGGTCTAGAACCGTAGGGGGGGTGGGTCGAACCACTCAAGGGTAATTCTTGCACGAAGCCTGGCAGGGGGCCAGAACGGGCAAGAGAGCAGGAAAAAACCCCCTACAAACGTAATCGCAAAAGAGGATCACCGAACCATTTGGGTCACCCTCACGATAGCAGGGTCCCAAGTCAAAATGGAATTGGATACAGGATCAGCCCTGACCGTCATGAATCGACAAGACTACAAGCAGCTATTCTCACACATATCTTGAAAGAGACATCCATTGTCTTGAAGACGTATACGGGGCAGAAAGTATACCCCAGAGGGAAAATAAGGGTGACTGTCGAATACAACGGCAAGGAAATACAGAAATTGTATCTGTACATACTGCAAGATGGTGGACCACCGTTATTGGGACGTGAATGGATCAGAAAGATAAGCTTAGACTGGCACTCCATTCAGGCACTGACGGTGACTGGTAAAAAGGATGATGACGTCACACCTGGACGATTGTCAAAAATCTTAGCTAACGCCAAAGAGGTACTTCAACAAGAACTGGGAACTCTTAAAGGCGTAACTGCCTCGATAAAAATAGAAGAGAATGCAATTCCCAAGTTATTCAAAGCAAATATGCAATTTGCCCAGCCGTCGAGGCAGAGCTGGAGAATCTGGAGAATGCCAGCGTGTTATCTAAGGTAGGCTGGAGCGAGTGGGCGACACCCATCGTTCCTGTCATGAAGAAAACGTTAAACAATAAGTCTGAGGAGCCAAGGAAGGTTCGCATCTGTGGGGACTTCAAGCTGACGGTGAACCCAGTCCTTCACACAGTACAATATCCTCTCCCAAGGATAGAAGATATTTTCGCCTCACTATCTGGAGGGAAGCGTTTTACAAAAATTGACCTAGCACAAGCATATTTGCAGATGGAGGTTGAAGAATCCTCTAGGAAGTATCTCACGATAAACACTCACAAAGGTCTTTACCAGTATAATCGACTGGTATTCGGAGTAGCATCAGCTCCGGCGATATGGCAAAGAGCAATGGAACAAGTCCTGCAAGGGATTCCGGGGACTCCGTGTTACTTGGACGACATCCTGGAGACAGGTGAAGATGACAGTGAACACCTTGCCAACCTAGAGCAGGTGCTCACTAGACTAAGAGAACATGGGCTACGAGCCAATCGCCCCAAGTGCGAGTTTTTTAAGAAACAGATATCGTATTGTGGCCACGTGATTGATGAAGAGGGGTTACATAAGTCCCCTGACAAAATTGAAGCGGTGGTTAAGGCTCCAGCGCCTGAAAATGTGTCGCAACTGAGGTCATTCCTCAGATTGGTGAATTACTACCATAAGTTTTTGCCGAATTTGTCCACAATTCTGCACCCACTGAACGCCCTACTACAAACTGGAGTAGCATGGAAATGGAGCAATGAATGTAAGCGGGCATTTCAGAAGAGTAAAGACCTAATCACTTCAAGAGAAGTATTGGCTCACTACAACCCATCACTACCAATAAGACTGGCATGTGATGCGTCTCCCTACGGCATTGGAGCGGTACTGTCACATAAATTCCTTGATGGTTCAGAGAGGCCGATAGCTTTTGCGTCACGCTCGTTAACTTCAGCCGAGCGTAACTACGCCCAGATCGACAGAGAGGCCCTCAGCCTGGTGTGGGGGGTGAAGAAGTTCAATCACTACCTGCACGGTCAGAAATTTACTCTACTAACTGATCATCAACCTCTTGTCTCCATTTTCAACCCTCAGAAGGGCGTCCCGATAATGACAGCACAACGGCTACAGAGGTGGTCCCTTTTCCTAGGGGCACACCAATATGACATCGAGTACAAAGGAACTAAACAGCATGGGAATGCTGATGGATTGTCGCGCCTACCGTTGCCGATGGTGGAAGAAGCACCTGCAGTGGATCCTGTGGAGATATTCCACTCGACCATAGTTGAATGTCTACCTGTGACGAATGCAAACATAGAAAAGGAAACACGAAATGACCCGACACTCTCCTGGGTCTATGATTTAACGGTGAAGGGATGGCCAGCACATGGCGAACCACTGTTGCCAGCATTCTCGCCGAGAAGAGAACAGCTGTCAGTGTGCAGAGGATCCTTGATGTGTGGATCCAGAGTAGTAATTCCACCCAAATTGAAGGATAGAGTGCTCAATGAGCTTCATGAGGGTCATCTGGGAGGGGTAAAAATGAAGAACTTAGCCAGAGCGTTTGTGTGGTGGCCGGGAATCGATAGAGAAATCGAAGAGATGACCAAGAGCTGTACAGGATGCCAGAAGGTCCAAAACGCCCCACCACAAGCCCCTCTACATCCATGGGAGTGGCCCTCATCTCCATGGCAAAGGGTGCACATTGATTTTGCTGGTCCATTTATGGACTCGATGTTTTTAATTGCGGTGGATGCACAAAGTGGCCAGAGGTAATAAAAATGTCCTCAACCACCACAGAAAAAACTATCACAGTCTTACGAACCATATTCGCCAGAAATGGGCTGCCTGAACAGATTTGCTCCGACAATGGACCACAGTTTGTGTCTGAAGAGTTCTGGAGGTTCTTAAAGAACAATGGTGTTAAGCATTACACATCCGGCCCATATCATCCAGCCACCAATGGATTGGCTGAGAGGTTCGTTCAAACATTCAAGAAGGCTATCAAGGCAATGTGTAATGAAGACATACCCCTACAACACAAGGTGGATAACTTCAATATCGAGTTCAACAATTTCAGATCATAAGCTCGGCCCCCTTTCATTTTCTCTTGTAATTGTTCCACTCCTTTTCCACCCCCCCCGCCCTTTCCTTTTGTTTCTCTCTCACACCTGGCAGCTATCTTTTGCCCTGCCAGTACACTTTACACCTAATCCAAGCCTATTACTATCTCGTCTAGCTTCTAATCTCTTTTACTTCTTTTGTTTCTTTTATTCTTTTGTCCGATCGCAGCCCTGCCTCCGATCTAGTTTCTTTTCTTTTCAGTTTTGAAGAAGGGTCCAACCCGAAACGTCAACTCAAATTTCTCTTCACGGATGTTGCCTGACCTGCTGAGTTTTTCCAGCATTTTCTGTTGTTATTGTGGATAACTTCTTGTTTGCCTACCGGAATGCGACACATGCGGTTACCAACCAAACTCCAGCCATGATGTTCTTCAATCGAAGACTAAGATGCCACTTGGATTTGGTTAAGCCAAACATCAGAAGAGATGTGGAGAACAGGCAGTTTCAGAATATGAATGAAAGGCCGACCAGGAGTTTTAAGATAGGTCAACCAGTTTTGGCCCGGGACTACCGCACAGAGAAATGGCAGCCAGGAACGATCTGCACACGGCAAGGACCCCTAATGTATACCGTGGATGCTGGAGAGAGCATTGTAAGACGCCATGCTGACCAGATTCTAGAGTCACTGGAAAACGTCAATTCCACACCACGATCCGATACACCTGGTGATGAAACCGAAGTACCAATTGCATCTACCTCAGAATCGGTGATATTGGAAGCAGACGAACCAAACAACAACGTTGATCCCGAATCAACTTTGCCAGAAGAACCTGATACCCCAAAGAGGCGTTATCCAGACAGAATCAGGAAGCCTCCTCAAAGACTGAACTTATAATTGCTTAACTTCAGCTAATGTATCTAGCAACTGTAATTGTAAATATGTTATTTAATTATTAATCGAATGTTATGTACTGTTTAGCTAAAAGGGGAGGAATTGTAGTGTATGTACTTTGCAGAAGGAACTATATTCTGCAGCCCCTGTATACTGCAGTACCAGTAGTGACCACCCCTGTATATAAGCCTGTGTAGTAACTTTGCATAGTAGTTCCAGTTTTGTCTCCACTCAGTAAAGACCTGTTGTAACCAACTCCTGCAGTCCGTGTCTCAATTACACACGGACATAATAAGAATGGGGATATTCATGGAGCCTCCTCCGCCCGTTAGTAGTTTAAATGTCCATCACCATTCACGGCTGGATGAGGCAGGACTGCAGAGCTTTGATCTGATCCACTGGGTGTAGGATCGCTTAACTCTGTCTATTGCATGCTGCCTCCGCTGTTTAACATGTATATAGTCCTGTGTTGAAGCTTCACCCAGTTGATATCTGATTTTCAGTTACACCTGGTGCAGGTCCTGGCATGCTCTTCAGCACTCCTCATTGAACAAGGGTTGGATTGATGGTAACGGTAGAGAGAGGGATATGCCAGGCCATGAGAATACAGACTGTGGTGGAATACAATTCTGTTGCTGTTGATGGCCCACAGCGCGTCATGGATGCCCAGATTTGAGCTGCTAGGTATGTTCTTAATCTATTCCATTTAGCACAGTGGTAGTGCACACAACACAATGAAGGGATGTCCTTGGTATGAAGACGGGACTTTGTCTCCAGAAGGACTGTGCGGTGGTCACTGCTACCAATACTGTCACGGACAGATGCATCTGCGACAGGTAGATTGGTGAGGACGAGATCAAGTAGGTTTTTCCCTCGTGTTGGTTCTCTCACCACCTGCCACAGGCCCAGTCTGGCAGATATGTTCTTCAGGAATTGGCCAGCTCAGTCAATGTTGGTACTACCGAGCCACTCTTGGTGATGGACATTGAAGAACCCACCCAGAGTACATTATGTGCCCGAGCAGCAACAGTGGAGGGAGTGAATATTTAAGATGGTGGATGGGCTGCTGATCATGTGGACTGCTTTCTCCTGGATCGTGTTGAGCTTCTTGAGCGTGGTTGGAGCTGCAACCATCCAGGCAAGTGGAGAATATTGCTTTACACTTCTGACTTGTAGCCTTATAGATGCTGGAAAGGCTTTATGGAGTCAGGAGGTGAGTCACTTGTCACAGAATACACAGCCTCTGACTAGTTCTTATAGCCACACTATTTACGTGGCCAGTCTAGTTAAGTTTCTGGTCAATGGTGACCCCCAGGATGTCAATGGTGGGGGATTCAATGATGGTAATTGTTAAGTCCGTGAATGATTGAGACACGGACTAGCAGGAGAGAAACAAACAAGTCTTTACTGGTGAAAGGCATAAACAAAACTAACCAACAGAGGCTCTCTAGCACCTTTTATACAGGGGTGGTCACTGCCGGTACTGCAGTTTGAGACCAGTTATTCTCTTAAAGGTACATACACAACAATTCCTCCCCTTTTAGATAAACAGTACATAACATTCATTTAACAACTAATGATAACGAATTACAATCACAATTACTGTTGCTAGATACATTGGTTAAGTTTAAGCAATTATAAGTTCAGTCTTTGAGGAGGCTTCCTGATTCTGTCTGGATAACGCCTCTTTGGGATATCAGGTTCTTCTGGCAATGTTGAGTCAGAATCAATGTTGTTGATTGGTTCATCTGCTTCCAATATTACCGGTTCTGCGGTAGCTGCAATTGGAACGTCGATTTCATTACCAGGTGTATCAGATCGTGGTGTGGAGTTGACGTTTTCCAGTGACTCTAGAATCTGGTCAGCATGGCGTCTTACAATGCTCTCCCCAACGTCCACGGTATACATGAGAGGTCCTTGTCGTGTACAAATCGTTCCTGGCTGCCATTTCTCAGTGCGGTAGTCCCGGGCCAAAACTGGTTGACCTATCTTAAAACTCCTGGTCGGCCTTTCATTCATATTCTGAAACTGCCTGTTCTCCACATCTCTTCGGACATTTGGCTTAACCAAATCCAAGCGGCATCGTAGCCTTCGATTGAAGAACATCATGGCTGGAGTTTGGTTGGTAACCGCATGTGTCGCATTCCGGTAGGCAAACAAGAAGTTGTCCACCTTGTGTTGTAGGGGTATATCTTCATTACACATTGCCTTGATAGCCTTCTTGAATGTTTGGACAAACCTCTCGGCCAATCCATTAGTGGCTGGATGATATGGGGCAGATGTGTAATGCTTAACACCATTGTTCTTTAAGAACCTCCGGAACTCTTCAGACACAAACTGTGGGCCATTGTCAGAGCAAATCTGTTCAGGCAGCCCATTCCTGGTGAATATGGTTCGTAAAACTGTGATAGTTTTTTCCGTGGTGGTTGAGGACATTTTTATTACCTCTGGCCACTTTGAATGTGCATCCACCGCAATTAAAAACATCGAGTCCATGAAGGGACCAGCAAAATCAATGTGCACCCTTTGCCATGGAGATGAGGGCCACTCCCATGGATGCAGAGGAGCTTGTGGTGGGGCATTTTGGACCTTCTGGCATCCTGCACAGCTCTTGGTCATCTCTTCGATTTCTCTATCGATTCCCGGCCACCACACAAACGCTCTGGCTAAGCTCTTCATTTTTACCCCACCCAGATGACCCTCATGAAGCTCATTGAGCACTCTATCCGTCAACTTAGGTGGAATTACTACTCTGGATCCACACATCAAGGTTCCTCTGCACACTGACAGCTGTTCTCTTCTTGGCAAAAATGCTGGCAGCAGTGGTTCGCCATGTGCTGGCCATCCCTTCACCGTTAAATCATAGACCCGTGATAGTGTCGGGTCATTCCGTGTTTCCTTTTCTATGTTTGCATTCGTCACAGGGAGACATTCGACTATGGTCGAGTGGAATAACTCCATTGGATCCACTGCAAGGTCTTCTTCTTCCACCGTCAGCAACGGTAGACGTGACAATCCATCAGCATTTCCATGCTGTTTAGTTCCTTTGTACTCGATGTCATATTGGTGTGCCCCTAGGAAAAGGGACCATCTCTGCAGCCGTTGTGCTGTCATTATCGGTACGCCCTTCTGAGGGTTGAAAATGGAGACAAGAGGTTGATGATCAGTTAGTAGAGTAAATTTTTGACCGTGCAGATAGTGATTGAACTTCTTCACCCCCCACACTAGGCTGAGGGCCTCTGTCAATCTGGGCGTAGTTACGCTCGGCAGAAGTTAACGAGCGTGATGCAAAAGCTATCGGCCTCTCCAAACCATCAAGGAATTTATGTGACAGTACCGCCCCAATGCCGTAGGGAGACGCATCACACGCCAGCCTGATTGGCAGTGCTGGGTTGTAGTGAGCCAATACTTCCTTCGAAGTGATTAAGTCCTTACTCTTCTGAAAAGCACGTTTACAATCATCGCTCCATTTCCATGCTACCCCCGTTCGTAGCAGGGCGTTCAGTGGGTGCAGAATTGTCGACAAATTCGGCAAAAACTTATGATAGTAATTCACCAACCCGAGGAATGACCTCAGTTGCGACACATTTTTAGGCGCTGGGGCCTTAACAACCGCTTCAATTTTGTCAGGGGACTTATGTAACCCCTCTTCATCAATCACGTGGCCACAATACGATATCTGTTTCTTAAAAAATTCGCACTTGGGGCGGTTGGCTCGCAGCCCATGTTCCCGTAGTCTAGTGAGCACCTGCTCTAGGTTGTTAAGGTGTTCACTGTCATCTTCACCTGTTACAAGGATGTCGTCCAAGTAACACTGAGTCCCCGGAATCCCTTGCAGGACTTGTTCCATCGCTCTTTGCCATATCGCCGGAGCCGATGCTACTCCGAATACCAATCAACGATACTGGTAAAGACCTTTGAGAGTGTTTATCGTGAGATACTTCCCAGAGGACTCTTCAACCTCCATCTGCAAATATGCTTGTGCTAGGTCAATTTTTGTAAAACGCTTCCCTCCAGACAGTGAGGCGAAGATGTCTTCTATCCTTGGAAGAGGATATTGTACTGTGTGAAGGACAGGGTTCACCGTCACCTTGAAATCCCCACAGATGCGAATCTTCCTTGGCTCTCCGGACTTATTGCTTAACGTTTTCTTCATGACAGGAACGATGGGTGTCGCCCACTCGCTCCAGTCGACCTTAGACAACACGCCCGCCTTCTCCAGATTCTCCAGCTCTACCTCGACGGCTGGACGAATTGCATATGGTACTGGTCTCGCTTTGAAAAACTTGGGAACTGCATTCTCTTCTATTTTTAACGAGGCGGTTACGCCTTTAAGCGTGCCCAGTTCTTGTTGAAATACCTCTTTGGCGTTAGCTAAGATTGTTGACAATCGTCCAGGAGTGACGTCTTCATCTTTTTTACCGTCCACCGTCATTGCATGAATGGAATGCCAATCTAAGTTTATCTTCCTGATCCATTCCTGTCCCAATAACGGTGGTCCACCATTTGGCAGCATGTAGAGATACAATTTCCATATTTTCTTGCCATTGTATTCGACAGGCACCCTTATTTTTCCTCTGGGGTATACTTTTTGCCCCGTATACGTCGTCAAGACGATGGATGTCTCTCTCAAGGGTATGTGTGAAAATAGCCGCTCATAGTCTCGTCGATTCATGACGGTTAGCGCTGATCCTGTATCCAATTCCATTTTAACTTGGGACCCTGCTATCGTGAGGGTGACCCAAATGGTTTGGTGATCCTCTTTTGCGATTACATTGTGAAGTTTGAGACAGCTTAATCTCCTGTTCTCGGATTCACTATCGCTCATCCTGTCTTCAGAACTACTGTCCGTCATCTTTTGTACTTTCTTGTACGGTTCCTTAGTAGCCTTTTTGTTGTCGCTGGTCTTCTTCCCAGACCTACAAACTCGTGCAATGTGTCCAATCTTCCCGCATTGTCTGCATATTTTGTCTTTGGACCAGCAGTCCTTCTGGTCATGGTTAGTTCTGCCGCAGCGATAACATTTTGCAAATCCCCGTGTCATTTCGTGGGTGCCGTATTCCTGTGGTTTTTGTTGAATTTCTGCAGCTCCCCTGGCTGCTGCTTCATACGATACTGCCACGCTGAAAGCCTTATCTAGCGTTGATATACCTATCAATTCATTCCATGAAAAGCGACGAGTTAAGATAGTAACTATAGGTTTTTATTGGCTAAATAACAGAGCCCACCTTTGTGGGCGATCGGTTCCAACAAGGGAGAATACTAGCCAAGCGGTCACCTTTATACCTGGGCAAGCAGGCGGAGCCATGGGCAGAGTCAGCTGAGGTAAGCCCAGGTATAGCAGCGTGCGTGGCAAGAGGTAACCTTGTGTGGCGATAACAACAGTGATAACAACAGTGTAACAATAGTGAACGGTTGTGAACGGTAACAGTGGTTTACCACATTCACCCCTTGTTTAAAATTGAGTCCGGCGGGGTGAAGTGTACTACCAGTTCGTGTATGTCAGTCTCTCAGGAAGCCTCGTAAGCCTTTCTGATCGGCGCAGCAGCGGCGGCGGTGGTGCAGTATTCGATGGTAATGCTGGTGTCTGCGTGGTCGACGAAGGCTCCTGGGGTTCCGGCATGCCGTCTACAGGAGCTGGATTTGGGGGAGTGGTGGGGGGTAACGGTGGTATCTCGGGGGTGCCCGAGGGTGCAAGGTCTCACAAGGAGACAGTGTCCTCCCGCCCGTCTGGGTATGCCACATAGGCGTACTGGGGGTTGGCGTGCAGGAGGTCCACCCTCTCGACCAGGGTGTCCATTTTATGGGCCCTCATGTGCTTCCGCAGCAAGACGGGCCCCGGAGAAGTCAGCCATGTTGGTAGCGAGGTTCCCGTAGTCGACTTCCTGGGGAAAACAAACATTCGTTCGTGGGGGGTGGCGTTAATGGCAGTGCAAAGCAGTGGCCGGATGGAATGGAGTGCTGCCGGGAGGACTTCCTGCCAGCGAGATTGGGAGGCCCTTAGACTTTAGGGCTAAGAGGACGGCCTTCCAAACTGTCGCGTTTTCTCTTTCCACCTGGCCGTTCCCCCAGGGGTTGTAGCTGGTGGTCCTGCTCGCAGCAATACCTCTCGCGAGCAGGAACTGGCGAAGTTCCTCGCTCATGAAGGATGCGCCCCGGTCGCTATGTATATAGTTCGGGAACCCGAACAAGGCGAACAGGTCGTTCAGGCATTTGATGACCGTGGTACTGGTCATGTCTGGGCAGGGGATGGCAAAGGGGAAACGGGAGTACTCGTCAATAATGTTGAGGAAGTACACATTACGGTCAGAGGACGGGAGGGGCCCCTTAAAATCGATGCTCAAGCGCTCGAAGGGGCGGGTGGCCTTGATCAGGCTTGCTCTGTCCGGCCTATAGAAATGCGGTTTGCATTCGGCACAGGTTTGGCAGTTCCTGGTCATGGTCCTGACCTCCTCGATGGAGTAGGGCAGGTTGCGGGCCTTAATGAAGTGGTAAAGTCTGGTGACCCCGGGGTGGCAGAGGTCGTTGTGGAGGGTCCGTAGTCTATCAACTTGCGCGTTTGCGCAAGTACTTTGTGATAGAGCATCCGGGGGGGTCGTTGAGTTTACCAGGCCGGTACAAGATATCGTAATCGTAGGTGGAGGGCTCAATTCTCCACCTCAAGATCTTGTCATTCTTGATTTTGCCCTTCAGCTTGTTAGTAAACATAAAAGCAACCGAACGCTGGTCGGTGAGGAGGGTAAATCGTTTGCCTGCCAGGTAATGCCTCCAGTGTCGTACCGCCTCCACAATCGCCTGGGCCTCCTTCTCGACAGACGAGTGTCGGATCTCAGGGCCCTGGAGGGTCCTTGAGAAGAAGGCCACAGGTCTCCCCGCCTGGTTAAGGGTTGCCGCTAGGGCGAAGTCGGAGGCATCGCTCTCCACTTGGAAAGGGATGGACTCATCCACAGCGTGCATTGTGGCCTTCGCAATGTCTCCTTTTATGTGGGAGAAGGCTGCGCCTGCTTCTGCTGTCAGGGGGAAGGAGGTGGACTTCATGAGGGGTCTGGCTTTGTCCGCATAATTCGGCACCCATTGGGCATAGTAAGCGAAGAGCCCCAGGGTTCTCTTCAGCGCCTTTGGACAGTGGGGGAGGGGAAGCTCCATGAGGGGGCGCATTCTTTCGGGGTCGGGGCCGATGACTCCGTTCTCTACTACGCAGCCGAGGATGGCCAGGCGCGAGTTATTAAACACACATTTATCCTTATTGTAAGTGAGATTCAGCCGTTGGGCCGTACGGAGGAATTTCTCCAGATTAACATCATGGTCCTGCTGGTCGCGGCCGCAGATGGTGACGTTATCTAGATAAGGGAACGTGGCCTGCAGCCCGTTCTGGTCGACCATCCGGTCCATCTCCCTTTGGAAGACTGAGACTCCGTTGGTGACGCCGAAGGGAACCCTAAGGAAGTGGTAGAGGCGGCCGTTCGCCTCGAAGGCGGTATACTGGTGGTCCTCAGGGCGGATAGGGAGTTGGTGATAGGCTGACTTAAGGTCGATGGTGGAGAATACCCGGTACTGTGCAATCTGGTTGACCATATCAGATATGTGAGGAAGGGGGTATGCGTCCAGCTGGGTGTACCGGTTTATGGTTTGGCTGTAGTCGATGACCAGGCGGTATTTATCGCCGGTCTTAACGACTACGACCTGGGCACGCCAGGGGCTGGTGCTCCCCTCGATGATGCCCTCCTTCAGGAGTCGCTGCACCTCAGAGCTAATAAAAGCTCTGTCCCCGGCGCTGTACCGCCTGCTCTTGGTAGCGACGGGTTTACAGTCACGGGTGAGGTTAGCGAACAAGGAGGGGGGGCGGGACTTTGAGGGTGGAGAGGCCGCAGGTGGTACGCGGTGGGCGGTTTAAAATTTGCTGGCTGTAGACTGTGAGTGGGGGGAGGGGTCCACCGTAAGCCAAAGTGACACTTTGAAGGTGGCATTGGAAATCCAGCCCCAGTAGGACGGCAGCACAGAGCTGGGGCAGGACGAGACGTTTAAAATTTTTATATTCCGTGCCCCTAACCAACAGGGTCACTACACAGTAGCCGCTAATGTCTGTTGAATGGGACTTCACCGCCATCGAGATCCGATGGCGCGCTGGCCGGACAGTGAGGGAGTAGCAGCTCACCGTGTCTGGATGAATAAAACTCTCCGTGCTTCCGCTGTCGAACAGGCAGGACGTGACGTGGCCGTTTACTTCGATGTCCATCATGGACTTGGACAGATGATGCGGGAGAGCTTGGTCAAGCGTGACGGAGGCCAGTGTATGGCTGAGCGAGCTGCTGTAGTCTGCAGGCGAGGCGGTGGTCGGGTCTGGAGACAGGACGGCGGCCGAGTGCGGCGAACAAAATGGCGGCGCCCATGACGCGGGTCCCCACGAAGTTGGACAAAATGGCGGAGAAGATGGCCGCCCCCACAACTCACATGAGGCACTGCTGGCGTCTGTGGCCTTGATCAAAGATGGCTGCCCCCACGACCCACCTGAAGCAATGCTGGCGTCTGTGGCCTTGATCAAAGATGGCCGCCCCCACAACTCGCATGAGGCAATGCTGGCATCTGTGGCTTTCCCCCTGCAGGCGTTTACAACGTGGCCTTTCTTTTTACAGCCGGAGCAGGTCGCGTTCCTTGCAGGGCAGCGCGCCCTTTGATGTCTCGCCTGGCCACAGAAGAAGCAGCTGGCGGCCCGATCGCGGAGGTCCGCTGCCACAGCGGGTCCCGGGGGTGGCGGTCCCGATCGATTCCGGGACACCGACGCCGTGGTGGGTCCCAGGGGTGGCGGTGCGAGGGGAATTGCGGCCGGAGTCGGGCCCGAGTCCCAGGGTCGCGCAGCACAGTACCTGGAGTACGCCTCGAGGTCCCGATGGGCTACTTCCAGAGAGCGAGCGAGGGCTGCAGTTGTATTCAAGTCGAGGTCCTTTGATTCGAGCAGTCTTTGCCGTGAGTAGTCGGACCGAAGGCCTTTCACGAAGGCATCGCGGATATTCCCTTCAGTATTTTCTGCAGCCGTTACAGCTTTAAAGTCACAGTCCCTGCCGCGTGTTTGTAGCGCCCGTAAAAATTCATCTACAGACTCTCCTGGCTGTTGCGAGCGGGATCTTAGGAGATGTCTGGCATACATAGAATTTACAGGGCTCCGGTACTGCTCTTTCAGCAGGTTGAGGGCGTCCTCGTATGTAGCAAGGTCCCGGATGAATGCAAATACTTTAGGGCTCACCTGGGCGGTCAGAACTCTTAGTTTGGATCCCGGAGGCACGCCGGATTCTCCCAGGTAGGATTCGAAACAGCTCAGCCAGTGTTCGAAGTCGAGGGCTGAGTTCGCTGCCTGTGGGTTTAGATCCAGGTACGGCGGTCGGAGGGCTCGCAGCCAGGCCGGCTGCTGTGGCTGTTGTAGCTGGTCGTTTGGCTGCTCCGATCCACTCATTTCAAAATTTAGCCAATAAAATTGATATACCTATCAATTCATTCCATGAAAAGCGACGAGTTAAGATAGTAACTATAGGTTTTTATTGGCTAAATAACAGAGCCCACCCTCGTGGGCGATCGGTTCCAACAAGGGAGAATACTAGCCAAGCGGTCACCTTTATACCTGGGCAAGCAGGCGGAGCCATGGGCGGAGTCAGCTGAGGTAAGCCCAGGTATAGTAGTGTGCGTGGCAAGAGGTAACCTTGTGTGGCGATAACAGTGATAACAACAGTGTAACAATAGTGAACGGTTGTGAACGGTAACAGTGGTTTACCACAAGCGTCAGCTCTTTTTCTGCGAGTAACTTCTTCTGTGTTCCTTCACTCAGGAGTCCACAGACAAACTTGTCCCGTAGGGTATCTGCCAGTCCTGCTCCGAACTGGCAGTGCTTTGATAGCTTGCGTAGTTCCGTAAGATACTCAGCATTGCTCTCATCTTTGTGCTGAGTTCTCCTGTGGAATTTAAATCTTTCTGCTATCAACAGCGGTGCAGGGTTTAAGTGCTCCTGTAGAACAGCAACAATTTCGTTAAAACTCTTCGCCTTCGGTTTGGCTGGAGTAATCAGATCCCGCAATAGGCCGTACGTTCTAGCGCCCATTAAGTTTAGCAATATTGATGCCTTTTTCCCCTCCGCTATTTCATTTGCCTCGAAATATACCTCAATAAACGTGAACCTGTCCAAAGATGTGCAGGTTAGGTTGATTGGCTATGATAAATTGACCCTTAGTGTTGGGGGGATTAAATACATGGGGTTACGGGGATAGGGTGGGATATGTGTTGGTGTAGGGGTTACAGGGATCGGGTGGGATATGTGTCGGTGCAGGCTCGATGGGCCGAAATGGCCTCTATCTGCACTGTGGGGTTTCTGTGATTCTGTGACTCTTTCCACATACGTGGTCCAGTCCTCTAATGTATTATCAAAAGCAGTGATACAGCCAGTCTTCGGCATCTTGCAAATCTAAAATGGCGCCTCCCGCGCTTTGCCTTCTTCCCCGATTTAACAAAATGGCGCCTCCCGCGCTTTGTCTTCTTCCCCGCTGTTGTTAGCGCTGCTTTCCACGGTTTCCTGCGCGTTAAATATTAATTCGTTTTCTTTTATTATCTTCCCGTCGTGGAGCGGACCCTCTGGGACACTTCCCTCCCTCTTCTGAGGTCCGAACGCTGCCCAGCTTCGAAACACCGGCCGCGCCCTGTGTGCTCCACCCTCTCTCTCTCTCTCCTTGCTTCCCGACTCGCTGCCCAGCCCCGTTGAAAGGCCACCCGACCGAGCTTCAGCCCGCCGCAGCCCAGGAAGGATCAGAGCACTACCTGCCACCAGCCCGATTAGCTGGGAAACCACGGACCGAGGAACCCAGCCTGGCTCTGGAAAGTCTCTCCTGCAAAGCCTTGAACCCGATGATTGACGGTCGACGCCCGTTTCTCGAGTTTCAATGGCCTCTTTTTTTTTCTTCTGGCTCCGACCTTCAACAACGTCGTCGGAGCTGCTGCTAAGTTGCAGGTAAGTTCGTTTCTAACTCGTCGCCAGTGTTAAGTCCATGAATGATTGAGACACGGACTAGCAGGAGAGAAACAAACAAGTCTTTACTGGTGAAAGGCATAAACGAAACTAACCAACAGAGGCTCTCTAGCGCCTTTTATACAGGGGTGGTCACTGCCGGTACTGCAGTCTGAGACCAGTTATTCTCTTAAAGGTACATACACAACAGTAATGCCGTTGAATGTCATGGGGAGGTGTTCAGACTCTCTCTTGTTGGAGATGGTCATTGTCTGGCACCTGTGTGGCGCAAAAGTTAATTTGCCACTTATCAGCCCAAGCCTGAATGTTGTCCAGGTCTTGCTGCATGCGGACACAGACTGCCTCATTATCTGAAGACTTGCAAATGGAACTGTGGAGAGAAAGCTGATGAACATACCATTGCTGTCCCCAAGGGGCTTGACCTCTCCAACGGCCACAGCGCCGACTACATGACTGACGATGAGTCTGTGGACTCGCTCCTCCAGTTGTGTGAGGGGGTGCAGCTCCGCCTGTCATCCTCCCATCCGTTGTTGCTCCCTGCGATTATGTGAAAGCTTGGCCTGCAAGAAAAAAGACAGCGTGTGACAGCCTACCATAGTTGAATGGCCGTTAATGTCTGTAAGGTGTGAGATGTGGATGTGACTTTTATGAGATATGCATAGTTGTTGGGTGAGTGTTGGGCATTTGTCACTTTACACCGTCTGTGCACAGAGTAAGGTTGGGATGGAGGGATGTAGAGGTTTTTCAAGCAGGTACTCACCCTGACCACACGAGTGAGGTCATTGAACTTCTTATGGCACTGCATACCGTCCTTTGGACCAGGCTCCTCGATGAAACATGCTGGGCAACCTCCCTGCACACCCTTGTGAACTCCCGGGGCAATGGCCTCCTGCCAGTCTCTGGAAACAGCACTGCCCATTGGCGTTCCACAGCGCCAACCAGAGTAACCAATGCCTGGTCGCTAAACCGGCGAGCACTCTCCCTGGGCCTCTGAGTAGCCTGAATCTTTGCTGAAGGTTTTTACCTGCTTGCAGGCCGAGGTCAAACGCTGCAATGAGCAGGGTGAGGCTGTGCAGCAAGATGGACCCTCCCCTTTAGGAACTGGTCGGCGCCAGTCTGTCTGAGTACCAGGGTAACTGACATCGCCTGAGTACCAGTGTAACTGACATCGCCTGAGTACCAGGGTAACTGACATCGCCCGAGTATCAGGGTAACTGACATCGCCTGAGTACCAGGGTAACTGACATCGCCTGAGTACCCGGGTAACTGACATCGCCTGAGTACCAGGGTAACTGACATCGTCTGAGTACCAGGGTAACTGACATCGTCTGAGTACCAGGGTAACTGACATCGCCTGAGTACCCGGGTAACTGACATTGCCTGAGTACCAGGGTAACTGACATCGTCTGAGTACCAGGGTAACTGACATCGCCTGAGCTCGAGTAGCGCTCTGAGGTAGCGCCTCGCTACCCGACATTAGCGCCCTAAGAGAGTTGTGTAGCGCTTGATTTAGCGCTCAAATCACCTCTAGGGGTGCTGAAGACGAATGTTGCAGTCGGCGGCGATAATTAGCGCCCCAAAATGGACGATACCGAATTTTTCCCCCATGCCTCGTCAATTTTGCACTTTGTCGGGTAGATGCCAGTACAGAAACAGCTTGGCTAGAGGTGTGGCTAGTTCTGGAGCACATGTCTTCAGCACGATAGCCAGGATGTGGTCAGGGCCCATAGCCTTTGCTATATTCAGTGCGCTCTGACATTTCTTGATATCACGTGGAGTGAATCAAATTGGCTGAAGACTGGCTTCTGTGATGGTGGCGACCTCAGGAGGAGGCCGAGATGGATCATCCATTCAGCACTTCTGGCTGAAGATGTGCGCGAATGCGCCGGGAATAACAAAATGACAGATGTGAGATATGACGGAGACAAAAAAGTAAAAAAATGAGGTTAATGTGCAGAACAGGTCAATAGGAAATAAAAGGCCTGAAAAGGAAATAGAATAAGTAGAGGGATGAAAGGGAGAGAAAAAGGCGTCAAACCGAAAATAGCAATGAAGTGATAGTGGGAGTGATAAGGGAAGCGAAACAGGGCATTTGAAATAAATGAGATATAAGTAAAGAAAAACTAAGAATAAATAGAAAGATCAAAATGAGAAAGAGAGAGCCGAATGAGATGAGAAGAAAAGTATTGGAGGAGATGATAGAAAAATAGAAAAATTACTCTGTCGAGGAAAGCTTTAAGGAGAAAATGAGGAGTGATGATAAGAAGTATTGAAATTTCAACCATGAGACAGGAGAGGAAAAGATAAGTAAGAAGATAGAAAGATCTTGAATTTCTATAGCACCTTTCACAATTTCAGGACATCGCAAAGCGCTTGACTGCAATTGAAGTCCTTTTGACGTGTTGCCATGTTGTCATAAGAACATAAGAAGTAGGAGCAGGAGTAGGCCATACGGCCCCTCGGGCCTGCTCCGCCATTCAATAGGATCATGGCTGATCCGAATCTAGACTCACGTCCACTTCCCTGCCTGCTCCCCTTAACCCCTAATTCCCTTATCTGCTAGGAAACTGTCTATCTCCATTTTAAATTTATTTAATGTTGCAACTTCCGCAGCTCTCTGGGGTAGCAAATTCCATAGATTTACTACCCTCTGAGTGAAGAAGTTTCTCCTCATCTCAGTTTTGAAAGGGCAGCCCCTAATTCTAAGATTATGCCCCCTAGTTCTAGTCTCACCCATCAGTGGGAACATCCTCACCGCATCCACCCGATCAAGCCCCCTCACAATCTTATATGTTTCGATAAGATCGCCTCTCATTCTTCTGAACTCCAATGAGTAGAGTCCCAACCTACTCAACCTTTCCTCATACATCAACCCCCTCATCTCCAGAATCAACCAAGTGAACCTTCTCTGAACCGCCTCGAGAGCAAGTATATCTTTTCTTAAATATGGAAACCAAAACTGCACGCAGTATTCCAGGTGTGGCCTCACCAATACCCTGCATAACTGCATCAAGACTTCCCTGTTTTTATACTCCATCCCCCTCGCACTAAAAGCCAAGATTCCATTGGCCTTCCTGATCACCTGCTGCACCTGCATACAAACTTTTTGTGTTTCATGCACCAGGACCCCCAGATCCCTTTGTACTGTAGCACTTTGCAGTTTCTCTCCATTTAGATAATAACTTGCTCTTTGATTTTTTCTGCCAAAGTGCATAACCTCACACTTTCCAACATTATATTGCATCTGCCAAATCTCTGCCCACTCACTTAGCCTGTCTATGTCCTTTTGCAGGTTTTTTATGTCCTCCTCACTCACTGCTTTACCTCCCATCTTTGTATCGTCGGCAAACTTGGATATGTTGCACTCGGTCCCTTCCTCCAAATCGTTAATATAGATTGTAAAGAGTTGGGGTCCCAGCACTGACCCCTGCGGAACACCACTAGTTACTGATTGCCAGCCCAAGAATGAACCATTTATCCCAACTCTTTGTTTTCTGTTAGATAGCCAATCTTCCACCCATGCCAGTATATTACCCCCAATCCCGTGATTTCTTATCTTGATCAGTAATCTTTTGTATGGAACCTTGCCAAATGCCTTTTGGAATTCCAAATACACTACATCCACTGGTTCTCCTTTATCCACCCTGTATGTTACACCCTCAAAGAATTCGAGCAAATTTGTCAAACATGACTTCCTCTTCATAAAACCATGCTGACTCTATCCTATTAAATTATGTTTATCCAAATGCTCTGTTACTGTTTCCTTAATAATGGACTCCAACATTTTGCCAACCACAGATGTTAGGCTAACTGGTCTATAGTTTCCAGCTTTTTGTCTACTTCCCTTCTTAAATAAGGGTGTTACATTAGCAGTTTTCCAATCTACCGGGACCTTTCCCGAGTCAAGGGAGTTCTGGAAAATAATCACCAATGCATCCACAATCCCTACCGCCACTTCTCTCAAGACCCTAGGATGTAGGCCATCCGGTCCGGGGGATTTATCCGCCTTAAGTCCCATTATTTTACTGAGTACCATCTCCTTAGTGATTTTAATCGTCTTTAGCTCCTCCACCCCCCCCCCCCCATTGCCCCCTGTTTGTCCAGTGTTGGGATATTTTTAGTGTCCTCTACTGTAAAGACTGATACAAAATATTTGTCCAGCGTCTTTGCCATCTCCATGTTCCCCACCACTACTTTCCCGGTCCCATCCTCTAAGGGACCAACGTTCACTTTAGCCACCCTTTTTCTTTTTATATAGCTGTAGAAACTCTTGCTATCTGTTTTTATATTTTTTGCTAGTTTATTTTCATAATCTATCTTCCCTTTCTTAATTAATCTTTTAGTTATTGTTTGCTGGCTTTTAAATGCTTCCCAATCTTCTATCCTCCCACTAGATTTGGCTACTTTATATGCCCTTGTTTTCAGTCGGATACTATCCTTTATTACTTTACTAAGCCACGGATGGCTGTCTTTTCTTTTATTCCCCTTTTTCCTCAGTGGAATATATTTATCTTGAAAGATGTGAAATATCTCCTTGAATGCAGACCACTGCTCTTGTACCATCTTACACTTTAATCTGTTTTCCCAGTCCACTTTAGTCAATTCTACTCTCATACCTTCATAGTCTCCTTTATTTAAGCTCAGTACGCTGGTTTGAGATCCAACTCTCTCATCCTCAAACTGAATTTGGAATTCAACCACATTATGGTCACTCATTCCAAGGGGATCCTTTACTAGGACATTTTTTATTAATCCTGTTTCATTACACAGGACCAGATCTAAGATTGCCTGCCCCCTGGTTGGTTCAGTTACATACTGCTCAAGGAACCCGTCCCTAATACACTCTATGAACTCTTCCTCAATGCTGCCATGCCCAATTTGATTAGTCCAGTCAATATGAAAGTTAAAATCCCCCATGATTATAGCTGTTCCCTTATTATAAGCCCCAACTATTTCCTGATTTATACTCCGACCAACAGAGTTG
This sequence comes from Somniosus microcephalus, assembly GCF_052327205.1. Classification (NCBI taxonomy): domain Eukaryota; kingdom Metazoa; phylum Chordata; class Chondrichthyes; order Squaliformes; family Somniosidae; genus Somniosus; species Somniosus microcephalus. Next base: position 231,039,823 of record NC_140995.1, read on the forward strand.
CAACTGTTAGGAGGCCTATAGACTACGCCCACTAGTGACTTTTTCCCCTTATTATTCCTTATCTCCACCCAAACTATTTCACTATCCTGATCCTTTGACCCAATATCATTTCTGACTATTGCAGTGATTCCATCCTTGATTAACATAGCAACCCCACCTCCCTTTCCTTCCTGTCTGTCCTTCCTAATTGTCAAATACCCTTGTATGTTTAGTTCCCAGTCATGATTATCTTGCAGCCATGTTTCCGTAATGGCCACCAGATCATACCCATGTGTAGTTATTTGTACCGTCAACTCGTCAATTTTGTTACGAATGCTGCGTGCATTCAGATAAAGAACTTTCAAATATGTTTTCTGACAATTTATTCCTGCTTTTACCCCTTTTACTACTTTACCTTTATCATTATACATTCTGTCCCTTCCTGACACGCTCTGGTTTTTAATTCCCCCACTGCTACCTTGCTCTATTGCCTTCTCCGCTGTCATTTTTATTTTTCGCTCTCTTAAAACCTCCCCCCCACTAATTAGTTTAAAGCCCTCTCTACAGCCCTAGTTATTCGATTCGCCAGGATTCTAGTCCCAGCACTGGCCAAGTGAAGTCCGTCCCAACGGAACAGCTCTCTCCTGTCCCAGTACTGATGCCAGTGTCCCAGGAAGCAAAACCCATTTCTCCCACACCAGTCTTTGAGCCACGCATTTAACTCTCTAATTTTATTTACCCTAGCCAAATTTGCACGTGGCTCAGGTAGTAATCCAGAGATTATTACCCTTGTGGTTCTGCTTTTTAATTTGGCCCCTAGCTGCTCAAACTCCCTCAGCAGAACCTCCTTCCTTGTCCTATCTGTGTCATTAGTACCAACATGGACCACGACAACTGGATCCTCCCCCTCCCACTCCAAGTTTCTCTCCAGCCCAGAGGAGATGTCCTTAACCCTGGCACCGGGCAGGCAACACAGCCTTCGGGACTCTCGCTCTTGGCTGCAAAGAACTCTATCTATCCCCCTAACGATACTATCCCCTACCACTACAACATTTCTTTTAACTCCCCCCACTTGAATGACCCCCCGCTCCACGGTGCTGTGGCCGGGTTGCTCATCCTCCCGCAGTCCCCGTTCCCATCCTCACAGGGAGTAAGAGCCTCAAACCTGTTGGACAAGAGCAAGGGCTGCGGCTCTTCCAACACTACCTCCTGGATCCCCGTACCTGCCTCACTTCTAGTCACACCATCCTGACCCTGGCCACGGACTACATCTGAATTAATTAATCTAATTGGTGTGACTACCTCCTGATACACAGAGTCCAGGTAACTCTCCCCCTCCCTGATATGTCTCAGTGTTTGAAGCTCGGACTCCAGCTCTTCAACACGGAGCCGGAATTCCTCGAGCAGCCAACACTTACTGCAAATGTGATCACCGTGAGCATCAATGGTGTCCACTAGCTCCCACATATTGCAGCAGCAACACATCACCTGATCTCCCATTCTATGTAATTAATTAAATTTATTAATATAACATGTAGGAATGTGATGTAGCAGCCAATTTGAGAGTGATGCGGAGAGGAAAGGCAAGATGAACAAGAGAAAGAGCAGGAAAGGAAAATATAAGTAGGAAATGAGGGAGATAAGTAGAGGGAATGAGTTGATATAAAAGGACAAAAAAGGGAAAGTCGAGAAATGGAAAGTAGAATTAGGAGGGGCTAAATGGAAAATAATAAAAAGTGATGAGATGAGGAAAAGTAGGCAGGAAAAAGCTGAGCAGGAGAAAGAAAGGAAATATCAAAATGGAAGAGATGAGACGTGAAAGATTTGGGGAGAAGAAAGGTTAAAAAAAATGGGCACAACGAGGGAAGGGAAAGCTAAGTAGGAAAGGAGTAGGATGAAAAGGCGAGCAGCAGGGAAATAGTAAAATAAGAAAGAGAACGGTTGGTCTGCAGAGGTAAAGCACAACAGAAAATAAAAATAACGAGGTGAGAAAAATATAATAGAAAAATGAGAAATTTCACAGTGACTAAAACAGCAATTAGAAAAATGAGATCAATGAGAGGATTAGGTTGGTCGGAAATAGAAAATATATGAAAAAGAGATAAAGAGAAAGAAAGGAAAATACAACATGAGATAAGAAGGAGGGAAAACAAATAGAAAAAGAGGGAGATGAGGAGAGGGGAACCACAATCGAAAAGCGAGAGCTGATTTTAATCATTTATAAAAAACGCACCAAATATAACACGAACCGTTTACATATTTTGTTAATGGACAAACAAAGTGCTGCAGATGAATTCTTCCCTGAGGCTAACGGAACAGACTGCTGCTGATTGGAGACAAAGAGCGAGAGACACTTTCAGAGTGAGACCTGTATGGCAGGGAGGCGATGCCATGTGACCCAGGCAGCTCCTGGAGGGCACTGAGTTCAAAGGGCCGGTGAACCCAAGGTCTCTTCCTCCTCTCGTCTTCCCTCCGCCCCTCCTAGGGGGAGTGTTTGCTAGTGCTCTGGGGGAGGGTTTAAACTAAAATGGCAGGGGGTTGGGAACCTGAGCAGAGAGACAGAGGAAAGGGAAACAAGGATAGAAGCAAAAGACAGGAAGGGGAAAAACAAAAGTGGCAGTCAGAGAAATCAAGGGTTGAAATCAAACATGGCCACAGTAAATAATAATTCTAAAAGGTGTAAGAGTGTTAAAAAAACAAGCCATCTTAGACTGGGTATTATGTAACGAGAAAAAATTAATTAGCAATCTTGTTGTATGAGGCCCCTTGGGTCGGAGCGATCATAATATGATACAATTCTTCATTAAGATGGAGAATGAAATAGTTAACTCAGAGACTAGAGTCCTGAATTTAAATAAAGGAAATTACGATGGTATGAGGCGTGAGTTCGGTAGGATTGATTGGGGAATGTCACTCAAAGGGTTGACGGTGGATAGGCAATGGCAAACATTCAAAGACCACATGGATGAACTACAGAATTTGTTCATCCCAGTTTGGCATAAAAATAAAAATGGTGACTCAACCATGGCTAACAAGGGAAATTAGGGATAGCATAAGATCCAAGGAGAGGACATATAAATTGGCCAGAAAAAGCAGTAAACCTGATGATTGGGAGATGTTTAGGATTCAACAAAGGAGGACAAAGGGATTAATTAAGAAGGGGAAAATTGAATATGAGAGTAAACTTGCAGGGAACATAAAAACTGACTGTAAAAGCTTCTATAGATATATGTGAAGAGAAAAAGATTGGTGAAGTCAAGCGTAGGTCCCTTGCAGTCAGAATCAGGGGAATTTATAATGGGGAACAAAGAAATGGCTGACCAATTAAATACATATTTTGGTTCTGTCTTCACAAAGGAGGACACAAATAACCTCCCAGAGATGTCGGGGAACATAGGGTCTGATGAAAGGGAGGAACTGAAAGAAATCAGTATTTGTAGGGAAATGGAGTTAGGGAAATTGATGGGATTGAAGGCAGATAAATCCCCAGGGCCTGATAATCTACATCCTAGGGTACTTAAGGAAGTGGCCCTAGAAATAGTAGATGCATTGCTGGTCATCTTCCAAAATTCGATAGACTCTGGAACAGTTCCCATGGATTGGAGGGTAGCTAATGTTACCCCACTATTCAAAAAAGGTGGTAGAGAGAAAACGGGGAATTACAGACCGGTAAGCCTGACATCGGTAGTGGGGAAAATGCTGGAGTCCATTATAAAAGATGTAATAGCAGAGCACTTGGAAAACAGTGACAGGATCGGACAAAGTCAACATGGATTTACAAAAGGTAAATCGTGCTTGACTAATCTACTGGAATTTTTTGAGGATGTAACTGGTAGAATAGATAAGGGAGAACCAGTGGATGTGGTGTATTTGGACTTTCAGAAGGCTTTCGATAAGGTCCCGCATAAGAGATTAGCGTGTAAAGTTAAGGCACATGGGATTGGGGGCAAGGTATTGACTTGGATAGAGAACTGGTTGGCAGACAGAAAGCAAAGAGCTGGAATAAACGGGTCTTTTTCCGAGTGGCAGGCAGTGACTAGAGGGGTACCGCAGGGATCGGTCCTTGGACCCCAGCTATTCACAATATATATTAATGATCTAGACAAGGGAACTAGATGTAATATCTCCAAATTTGCAAACTAGATGTAATATCTCCAAATTTGCAGACGACACAAAGCTGGGTGGGCGTGTGTGCTGTGAGGAGGATGCCAAGAAACTCCAGTATGATTTGGACAGTTTGGGTGATTGGGCAGAAGCATGGCAGATGCAATATAACGTGGATAAATTGGTGTCAAAAACAGGAAGGCAGATTATTATCTGAATGGCAATAGATTGGGAGAAGGGGAAGTGCAACGAGACCTGGGTGTCCTTGTGCACCAGTCGCTGAAAGTAAGCATGCAGGTGCAGCAGGCGGTTAAGAAGGCAAATGGTATGTTGGCCTTCGTAGCGAGAGGGTTTGAGTACAGGAACAAGGATATCTTGCTGCAGTTGAACAGGGCCTTGGTGAGACCACATCTTGAGTACTGTGTGCAGTTTTGGTCACCTTATCTGAGGAAGGATGTTCTTGCCATGGAAGGAGTTCAGCGAAGATTCACCAGGCTGATACCTGGGATGGCAGGAATGACGTATGAGGAGAGATTGGGACGATTAGGCTTGTACTCGCTGGAGTTTAGAAGAATGAGAGGGGATCTCATTGAAACTTATAAAATTCTGACAGGACTGGACAGGCTAGATGCAGGAAGGATGTTCCTGATGGTCGGGGAGTCCAGAACCAGGGGTCACAATCTAAGGATAAGGGGTAGGCCAGTTAGGACAGAAATGAGGAGGAATTTCTTCACCCAGAGAGTGGTGAACCTGTGGAATTTTCTACCACAGAAGGCAGTAGAAGCTAATTCATTAAATATATTCAAGAAGGAGTTGGATATATTTCTTAAGGCTAACGGGATCCAGGGGTATGGGGAGAAAGCAGGGACCGGGTACTGAAATTGGATGATCAGCCATGATCGCATTGAATGGCGGAGCAGGCTCGAAGGGCCGAATGGCCTACTCCTGCTCCTATCTTCTATGTTTCTATGTCTCTTAATGCGAGGAGCATTCGTAATAAGGTGGATGAATTAGCTGCGCAAATAGAGGTCGTCGTCGTACGTGTCTTCACACTGTTCCCTTTGGGGAACTGTATGAAGTGGTGGAAGGATTTCTGGCTGTGATTAACACTCCTTCCGTGACCATAACCATCTTCGTATCAGCCATTAGGGTGGTTAGTCCTATGGCGGGAGGGTTTTACGGGCTCCCACAACCCATACGAGGGGGGGGGGGCCACCCACACCCACGGACGCAAGTATCCCGCTGGATGTCAACCCAGAGCTGGAACTCCGACTCCACTTGCCAGGACTGTCTGGAGCGGGGTTCAAAACCCTACGCCTTCTGGCCCAGCGATGGGGATGCTACCGCTACGCCAAAGGCCCACTCCTGCAAATAGAGGTAAATGAATATGATATGATTGGGATTACGGAAACATGGCTCCAGGGTGACCAAGGCTGGGAACTCAACATCCAGGGGTATTCAATATTCAAGAAAGGTAGGCAAAAAGGAAAAGGAGGTGGGGTAACATTGCTGGTTAAAGAGGGGATTAACATAATTGAAAGGAAGGATATTAGCTCTGATGATGTGGAATCTGTACGGGTAGAACTGAGAAATACCAAGGGGCAGAAAACATTAGTGGGAGTGGTATACAGACCTCCAAACAGTAATGCGGAGGTTGGGGATGGCATTAAATGGGAAATTAGAGAAGCGTGCAATAAGGGCACAGCAGTTATCATGGGTGACTTTACTCTACGTATAGATTGGGCTAACCAAATTAGTAACAATACTGTGGAGGAGGAATTCCTGGAGTGTATACGGGATGGTTTCCTGGACTAATATGTCGAGGAACCAACTAGAGATCAGGCCATCTTAGACTGGGTATTATGTAATGAGAAAGGATTAATTAGCAATCTTGTTGTGCGAGGTCCCTTGGGTTGGAGCGATCATTATATGATACAATTCTTCATTAAGATGGAGAGTGAAGTAGTTGACTCAGAGACTAGGGTCCTGAATTTAAATAAAGGAAACTACGATGGTATGAGGCGCGAGTTGGGTAGGATTGATTGGGGAATGTTACTCAAAGGGTTGACGGTGGATAGGCAATGGCAAACATTCAACGATCGCATGGATGAACTACAGAATTTGTTCATCACTGTTTGGCATGAAAATAAAACAAAAAAGGTGACTCAACCATGGCTAACAAGGGAAATTAGGGATAACATAAGATCCAAGGAGAGGACATATAAATTGGCCAGAAAAAGCAGTAAACCTGAGGATTGGGAACAGTTTAGGATTCAGCAAAGGAGGACAAAGGGATTAATTAAGAGTGGGAAAATAGAGTTGGGGGCAAGGTACTGACTTAGATAGAGAACTGGTTGGCAGGCAGGAAGCAAAGAGTTGGAATAAATGGGCCTTTTTCTGAGTGGCAGGCAGTGACTAGTGGGGTACCGCAGGGATCGGTCCTAGGACCCCAGCTATTCACAATATATATAAATGATCTAGACGAGGGAACTAGATGTAATATCTCCAAGTTTGCAGACGACACAAAGCTGGGTGGGTGTGTGTGTTGTGAGGAGGATGCCGAGAAACTCCAGTATGATTTGGACAGGTTGGGTGATTGGGCAGAAGCATGGCAGATGTAGTATAATGTGGATAAATGCGAGGTTATCCATTTTGGTGGCAAAAACAGGAAGACAGATTATTATCTGAATGGCAATAGATTGGGAGAAGGGGAAGTGCAACGAGACCTGGGTGTCCTTGTGCACCAGTCGCTGAAGGTAAGCATGCAGGTGCAGCAGGTGGTTAAGAAGGCAAATGGTATTTTGGCCTTCGTAGCGAGAGGGTTCGAGTACAGGAACAAGGATGTCTTGCTGCAGTTATACAGGGCCTTGGTGAGACCACATCTTGAGTATTGTGTGCAGTTTTGGTCGCCTTATCTGAGGAAGGATGTTCTTGCCATGGAGGGAGTGCAGCAAAGATTCACCAGGCTGATACCTGGGATGGCAGGAATGACGTATGAGAGGTTGGGTCGATTGGGCTTATACTCGCTGGAGTTTAGAAGAATGAGACGGGATCTCATTGAAACTTATAAAATTCTAACAGGACTAGACAGACTAGATGCAGGAAGGATGTTCCCGATGGCCGGGGAGTCCAGAACCAGGGGTCACAATCCAAGGATAAGGGGTAAGCCATTTAGGACAGAGATGAGGAGGAATTTCTTCACCCAGAGAGTGGTAAACCTGTGGAATTCTCTACCACAGAAGGCAGTGGAGGCCAATTCATTAAATATATTCAAGAAGGAGTTAGATATATTTCTTAAGGCTAAAGGGATCAAGGGATATGGAGAGAAGGCAGGGACAGGGTACTGAATTTGGATGATCAGCCATGATCTCATTGAATGGCGGAGCAGGCTCGAGGGGCCGAATGGCCTACTCCTGCTCCTATCTTCTATGTTTCTATGTTAGTCCCAGCGGATTAGAGGGTAGCAAGTGCAACCCCGCTATTCAAGAAAGGAGGGAGAGAGAAAACGGGGAACTGCAGGCCAGTTAGCCTGACATCAGTCGTCGGGAAAATGCTGGAATCCATTCTTAAGAAAGTGGTAATGGGGCATTTAGAAAATCATAATATGATTAGGCAGAGTCAACATGGTTTTATGAAAGGAAAATCATGTTTGACAAATTTATTAGTCTTTTGAGGATGTAACTAGCAGGGTAGATGAAGGGGAATCAGTGGATGTAGTATATCTGGATTTCCAAAAGGCATTCGATAAGGTGCCACATAAAAGGTTGCTATGCAACATAAGGGCTCATGGGGCTGGGTGGGGGTAATACACTGGGGCCTGGATTCTGTGCTCAAGTCGCTGGATTAGATGCAACGTTACCTGTCACGTGCCATGTATTACTTTATAAACATATAATAGAAGACCTCTTCTCTCATAACTCAGTACAGTACAGACAACTGGAACTGGGCTGTCAGGGGAGTTAATGTCAGACAGGAAGAGGTTAGTCTAACGTGCTGTGCAATGAGGTGACGTCTCACACAAGGCTTTGTCCAACGGGTATCTTGGGGTAATTCTGGAGCCCAGATAAAGCGCATCCCTGATTTTAATCGCCGCACCATTGGCGCTATGTCTTCAGCTGCCTCGGCCCTAAGCTCTGGAATTCCCTCCCTAAACCTCTCCACCTCTCTCTCCTCCTTAAAGATGCTCCTTAAAGCCAACCTCTTTGCCCAAGCTTTTGGTCACCTGCCCTAATTTCTCCTTATGTGGCTCGGTGTCGAATATTGTTTGAGAACGTTCCTGTGAAGGGCCTTGAGACGTTTCATGATGTTAAAGGTGTTATATAAATTCAAGTTATTGTTCCATTGTGGTTGCTTCTTCCACGGTAACATCGAACAATCTCTCACGCAGGAGGCTGCTGCTCCACAGTTGACCAAACTAACAGCTACATTCAGGCACCCTCTTGTGGTGATGCTGGGAATCAGCCTCTTGGATCTTCCCTGCAGCCGACTGCTAATATTGCATGGGCCACAATTTAACCCTCCTTCAGTGGCAGGACCAAGGGCTGGGGAGGGGAATACAGCAGAACTGGGCTGGACAATGCATTTGTGAGGGTTGTAAGATTCGCAAAATTTGAACATTGTCCTATAAGGGTCTATTGGCAGAAGAGGCCTTAATTTTTAAAGACTGTTTTAAAAGAAACCCAGAAAAAGGTGCATACAAAATGGCCGCCAGACCCCGTGACCAGCTTTTGGGACACTTTAAAATGGTTCCTGCAGTCCCCAGACAGCCTTTGTGGATTCAGCCCACAGTAAGTTCTGGAAGGCCGTTTCGGAGAAAACGAAACCAGACAGAACCACATACATATGGATTGGATGCAGATCCAGTCAGATCGGCCTGTAGATAAAGGCCATCTAGATGTTTACCCAGACAAAGGAAAACAGTTTCAAATTCATAGGGGGAACATCAAGAACCGTTAAAGACATCAGAAGGACATTAAAAACAATACAGGGTCATTCCAGACCAGAGATGGCCGTTACCGGCCATCCCAAAGTAGTTTAAAACATAATATCTACCCCGCTGTGCTACAAGCCCGCCAAAAATTAAACAAAGACTAACCTTGATTTGGTGGGAGATAAAGGCTGTAGTGTCCGTGTGTAGATAAAGACACTGAAGACAGGCATTGGTTCATAGGTATTTACTAAGCAAGTCTGGGGGGGGTTTCTAAAGGATATACACAATACACAGGCTTATATAGCCCAAGTGGCAATTACCGGCATTACGCACACCTGGGGCTCTTAAAGGCACATACACCATAATTGCTCTTAAAGGCACATACACCACAATTCCTCCCCTTCTAGCTAACTAGTACATCATATTTTAAGTAATTATTAATTACATGTTATATGCAAAATAATATACATTGCTGTATTAATTAATTATAAGTTAGTCTCTCAGGAGGCTTCCTGACTCGGTCCGGATAACGCCTCGGGGGTGTAGTAGTTTCTGGTGGTGTAGTAGGTTCTTCTGGCAAGGCTGATTCGGCTTGAAGGCCAGTGTCGGGTTCATCGGGCTCCAGTATCACCGGATCGGAGGTAGATATGGGTATCTCTACTTCATCGTTAGATGTATAGAGTGGTGGTGTAGGTTGTCCCTTTTCGGATGACTTGATGATTTGGTCAGCATGGCGCCTTATTATGCTGTCTCCGATGTCCACGGTATACATCAGTGGTCCTAATCGTGTGCAGATAGTTCCAGGCTGCCATTTCTCGGTACGGTAGTCCCGGGCCAAAACTGGTTGGCCTATCTGGAAGGCCCTAGTTGGCCTTTCATTCATGCCCTGAAACTGCCGGTTCTCCACGTCCCTTCGGATGTTGGGCTTGACCAAATCCAGCCGGCATCTTAGGTTTCTATTGTAGAACATCATGGCGGGAGTTTGGTTAGTAACCATATGCGTTGCATTCCTATATGCAAATAAGAAGTTATCCACCTTGTGCTGAAGTTTTATGTCTTCATTACCCATGGCCTTGATGGCCTTCTTGAAGGTCTGGACAAACCTTTCAGCCAATCCATTGGTGGCGGGATGGTATGGGGCGGACGTGTAGTGCTTTACTCCATTGTTCTTTAAGAACTTTCTGAATTCTTCGGACACAAATTGCAGTCCATTATCAGAACATATCTGCTCCGGCAGCCCATTCCTGGCAAATATGGTCCTTAATACTGTGATGGTTTTTTCCGTGGTGGTGGAGGACATCTTTATTACCTCCGGCCACTTGGAGTGTGCATCAACTGCGATTAAGAACATTGAGTCCATAAATAGACCAGCAAAGTCGATGTGCACCCTTTGCCAGGGAGATGAGGGCCACTCCCATGGATGTAGAGGGGCCTGTGGCGGAGCATTTTGGACCTTCTGGCATCCTAGGCAGCTCTTGGTCATGTCTTCGATGTCTCCATCGATACCTGGCCACCATACAAACGCCCTAGCTAGGTTCTTCATTTTCACTCCACCCAGATGCCCCTCGTGAAGCTCCTTTAGCACTTTATCCTGGAGTTTGGGTGGAATCACCACTCTGGATCCACACATCAAGGTTCCTCGGCACACTGACAGTTGTTCTCTTCTTTGCGAGAATGCTGGCAACAATGGTTCGCCATGTGCTGGCCATCCTTTCACTGTTAAATTGTAGACCCGTGAGAGAGTAGGGTCATTTCTTGTCTCCCTTTCAATGGCAGAATTTGTCACTGGTAGACATTCCACTATGGTAGAGTGGAATATCTCTACTGGGTCTACTGTAGGTGCCTCTTCTATCGTTGGCAACGGTAGGCGTGATAAACCGTCAGCATTCCCATGCTGTTTTGACCCTTTGTATTCAATGTTGTATTGGTGTGCCCCTAGAAAAAGGGACCACCTCTGTAGTCTTTGTGCCGTCATAATGGGGACACCTTTTTAGGGTTGAATATGGAGATGAGGGGTTGATGGTCAGTCAGCAAGGTAAATGTTTGTCTGTGTAGGTAATGGTTGAATTTCTTCACTCCCCATACCAGGCTGAGTGCTTCCCTGTCTATCTGGGCATAGTTACGCTCAGCTGAGTTCAATGAGCGTGACGCAAAAGCTATCGGCCGTTCCGAGCCATCAGGGAATCTATGGGACAATACCGCTCCTATGCCGTAAGGGGATGCATCGCACGCCAGTCTGATTGGTAGTGATGGGTTGTAATGAGCCAAAATTTTCTCGGATGTGATTAAGTCTTTACATTTATGGAAGGCACGTTTACAGTCTTCGTTCCATTTCCAAATCACTCCTGTCTGTAGAAGATCATTAAGAGGGTATAGAATAGTTGATAAGTTCGGTAAAAATTTATGATAGTAATTTATTAATCCCAGGAATGACCTTAATTGTGAAACATTTTCAGGTGCTGGGGCTTTTATAACTGCTTCAATTTTTTCAGGTGACTTATGCAACCCTTCCTTATTAATTATGTGGCCACAATATGATATCTGATTTTGGAAAAATTCGCACTTGGGGCGATGTGCTCGTAGGCCCCGTTCTTTCAGCCTAGTGAGCACCTGCTCCAAATTGGCAAGGTGCTCGTTGTCATTTTTTCCTGTTATAAGGATGTCGTCTAGGTAGCATTGAGTCCCCGGAATCCCTTGCAGGACTTGCTCCATAGCTCTTTGCCAGATAGCTGGAGCTGATGCTATTCCAAAAACCAGTCGATTGTACTGGTACAGGCCTTTGTGTGTGTTTATTGTGAGATACTTTTTAGAGGTCTCCTCAACCTCCATCTGTAGATATGCCTGTGCCAAGTCAATTTTTGTGAAACGTTTCCCTCCGGATAGTGAGGCGAAAATATCTTCTATCCTCGGAAGAGGATACTGTACCGTGTGAAGGACCGGGTTTACAGTCACCTTAAAGTCCCCACAGATGCGAATTTTTTTCTGTTCCTCAGAGTTATTTTTCAATGTTTTTTTCATGACTGGAACGATGGGTGTTGCCCATTCGCTCCAATCTATTTTGGATAATACGCCTGCCTTTTCCAAATTCTTCAGCTCTGCCTCGACTGCCGGACGTATTGCGTATGGCACCGGTCTTGCCTTAAAAAATTTTGGAATTGCTGTATCTTCCACTTTTATTGAGGCGGTGATGCCTTTCAAGGTTCCTAGTTTCTCTTGAAACACTTCTTTGGCGTTGGCCAAGATGTCTTTTAATCGTTCAGGTATGATGTCATCATTGTTTTTTTCCTTACTGGTCACCGTCAGTGCCTGAATGGAGTGCCAGTCTAAACGTATCTTCCTTATCCATTCACGTCCCAACAACTGTGGACCACCATCTTGTAGAATGTATAAATACAACTTTTGTATTTCTTTGCCGTTGTATACCACAGGCACCCTTATTTTTCCTTTGGGGTAGACTTTCTGCCCCGTATATGTCTTTAAGATAATGGATGTGTCTTTCAGAGGTATATGCGAAAATAGCCTCTCGTAATCTCGTCGATTTATTACGGTTAGAGCTGATCCTGTATCTAGCTCCATTTTAACTGGGGACCCTGCTATTGTGAGGGTAACCCAAATGGTTTGGTAATAAGAACATAAGAACATAAGAACATAAGAAATAGGAGCAGGAGTAGGCCAATCGGCCCCTCGAGCCTGCTCCACCATTCAATAAGATCATGGCTGATCTGATCCTAACCTCAAATCTTCTATCACTCTGCATCCACCCGAACCCATGTGATCTCCCGGGAGAGGCGAAAAACCAGATAAAGACCCAATGGCCAATTTGGCAAGTACATTATGTAATTTGAGACAGCTTAGTCTCTTGTTTCCGGAGTCGCTATCGCTATTCTGGTCTTCGGAGCTATTGTCCGTCATCATTTGTACCTTCCTGTACTTTTCTTTATTGATTTTTTGTTTTCTGTCAGTGGATTTATTTTGTCCAGATTGGCATACCCGTGCAATGTGTCCAATCTTACTACATTGCCTGCATGCTTTGCCCTTGAACCAGCAGTCCCTCTGGTTATGGGTGGATCTGCCGCAGCGATAACATCTTCCGAACTCCTGTGTCATTTTATGGGTGCCGAAGTCCTGTGTCTCTTGTTGCATCTCTGCAGCTCCTTTTGCTGCTGCTTCGTATGATACAGCCATACTGAAAGCTTTGTCCAATGTTAAATCTTTTTCAGAAAGCAGTCTTTTTTGTGTTCCTTCACTTAAGAGACCGCAAACAAATTTGTCTCGAAGATAATCCGATAGTCCTGCTCTGAATTGGCAGTACTTTGATAGCTTTCTTAATTCGGTTAGGTAATCAGCGTTACTTTCATTCTTGTGTTGATTTCTCTTGAAGAACTTGAATCGTTCCGCTATCAGCAGCGGTGTTGGGTTTAAATGCTCCTGCAGGGTATCAACAATTTCTTTAAAAGTCTTGTCCTTTGGTTTGGCTGGAGTGATTAAATTTCGTAACAGCCCGTATGTCTTCGCGCCCATTAAGTTCAGAAGTACTGAAGCTTTTTTTTCATCTGTTATTCCATTTGCAGTGCAATAAACCTCTACTCTTTCCACGTATGTGGTCCAATCTTCTATTTCGCCATCAAAAGCCTCAATATTACGAGATTTAGGCATTTCAGAAAAGATATGGCGCTTCCCGCGCTTTTTTTTTTCTCTCTCTGTAGCAACGATATGGCGCTTCCCGCGCTTTCCCGCCGCTGCTACCGATAACAACGCTGTTTTACTGTGGTTTCCGTTTATTCACTGTTGGAGACTCGTTCCCGACGGAGGTCTAAACGCTGACCTGCTTGCCGCGCCGGCCGTCTCTCGAGTGCACCCTCCCAGTCCGTTGTTGCTTGCCTCCGATTTCGCTGCCTGTCTCAGCTGTAGAGCCCGCCGCTGGAGCTCCAGCCTGACGCCCAGGAAGGATTAGCGCAGTACCTGTCACCAGCTTGGCCAGCTGGTGAAACCACAGTTTCTCTTACTTCCTTGAGTCTTCTGGACGCTGGAGGAATCGATGTCCTTGAGGTGCTGCCGAATTGCAGGTAAGTCCGTTTCCACTTCGTCGCCACTGTAGTGTCCGTGTGTAGATAAAGACACTGAAGACAGGAGTTGGTTCATAGGTATTTACTAAGCAAGTCTGGGGGGGGTTTCTAAAGGATATACACAATACACAGGCTTATATAGCCTAAGTGGCAATTACCGGCATTACGCACACCTGGGGCTCTTAAAGGCACATACACCATAATTGCTCTTAAAGGCACATACACCACAAAGGCCTCTTTTGAGAAGTATATCTGGGTACCCGGGTTAGCGATCGACAGCTTCAGCTGGGCTTCTACATCTTTACATCGCCAGCCATCGAAAAACGCAGCCCTGTTTGGTGCAGAGTTTGAGTGGAGACGACGGAGGATCGAGGTTCGAGGTGGGAGATCAAGTCAGCATCTAGCCCCGGGGTAACTGTCGGGAGATCATCGACCAACCCCGGGACGCTGACAAAGATAGGTGAAACCTATATGAAAACGGTGAACCAACTGGGCTGTGCGACGAAACCCATGCGAAAATGGTAAAACAGTTGGTTTCTCCCCGCACTGATGTCCAGGCCTGCTGACATCCAGCCTGTCCGTGACCTTCACCTCAAGGGAGAAGAAGGTGTGTCGCAGCCCGCTGCGTTCCGCTGACCACGTGGAGACAGGACGCCTGAAAGGATCAAAACGCAGACCTTTTTCAAAACTCTATACTTTCCAACTGGATTGGTGAGCATGTTTCTGGCCCCTCATAATCTGATCTAGCTAGGCTTAGGGGGTGGGCATTTTGGGTATAATTAACAATGAGTTGTTGTCCCTCGATGTTCCGTGTGTTTCCCCATTTCATGATGACTTTTGTAAAGTATAATATGCCTGTATATATATTAGCCAGTACTGTATTATGATTTGTTTTTCCCTCCCATGTACCTTATTGGCTTGCAGTTTGATTTGTTCCTTTATGCAATAAAGTTTCATTTCGTTTTCATTAAACCTGGTCTATAGAGTTTTCTCTGCATTGTAGTTCCTGCCTCAAAGTCCAGTGTCTAGAATCTAAGGGGGAGTGGGTCGAACCACTCGAAAGTTTACTGTGCAAGAGAGAGAGGCCTCTGGAGAGAGAGAGAGACCTCTGCGATCTCTAAGAACCCCTTACAGGGTGGATGAATAGTCTGCAGTTTTGCTTGATTACCAATCCTGAGAGGGAGTGGGGTGGGGGGTGGGAGCGGGATTAAATTGTCCTAGGATGAAAGAAAGAAGGAAAGAAAGAAGGAAAGAAAGAAGGAAAGAAGGAAAAAAGGAAAGAAAGAAAGAAGGAAAGAAAGAAGGAAAGAAAGAAGGAAAGAAGGAAAGAAAGAAGGAAAGAAAGAACGAAGGAATGTGTATTTATATAGAGCCTTTCATGTCACAGCCATTGAAGTACTTTGGAAGTGTAGTCAGTCAGTCAGCGTCTGCAGGCTATTCAGCCACAAGGCATCTTGACAACTGCGCACGGCCCCGTCCTCACACGACACCCACACGGTGCTCACCTTCCAGCAGGAGTCACTGGGTAAAGATCAGGAGCTGAAATCCTGGCTCATTTCTTGACCTTGGGGACAAATGACCGCAGTTGCTGTGCCTCAATCGCTACCCTGACTGTGATCAGCTAACTCGGCACAGACTCTGGGGATCCAATCTTCTTGTCCACACAGATCAGCAATACACTGGGAAATACGTGTTCCCAACAGGGGCTGTCCGACCAGTTAAAAAGAATTCTCTTACCATATCCTTCTCGTCAGTGTTAAATCGGGAACACCCTACTCTGCTGTGTAAAGAAAGAACTTATCATATAATCATAGAATGATACAGCACAGAAGGAGGCCATTCGCCCCATCGTGCCTGTGGCGGACTTGCATTTCTGTAGCGTCTTTCACGGTCTCGGGACATCCCAAGTCACTTTACAGCCAATGAAGTACTTTTTGGAAGTGCGGTCACTGTTGTAATGTCAGCATTACTGCACTAGGTGGCAGCCCGTTCCATAACCCAGAGGGAATGAGTCCAGGCCTCGCACAAAGTTCAGTCCCTGCTCAGTTCCTAATCACATCCTCTGTTTATTCCAGTCATGTGTGGGAAGCAGCCAAGGAACTTCAACAACAACAACTTGTATTTATACAGCGCCTTTCTCATAGTAAAACGTCCCAAGGTGCTTCACAGGAGCGTTATCAAACAAAATTTGACACTGAACCACATAAGAATAAATTAGGGCAGGTGACCAAAGGCTTGGTCAAAGAGGTAGGTTTTAAACAGCGTCTTAAAGGAGGAGAGAGAGATAGAGAGGCGGAGAGGTTTAGGGAGGGAATTCCAGAGCTTAGGGCCTAGGCAACAGACGGCACGGCCACCAATGGTGGAGCGATTAAAACCGGGAGTGCTCAAGAGGCCAGGATTAGAGGAGCACAGATATCTTGGAGGGTTGTAGGGCTGGAGGAGGTTCAGGATAGGGAGGAGCGAGACCATGGAGGGATTTTGAGCACGAGAATGAGAATTTTAAAATCGAGGTGTTGCTGGACCGGGAGACAAGTAGGTCAGCGTGCACAGGGGTGATGGGTGAACGGGACTTGGTGCGAGTTAGGACACGGGCACAGGGGTGATGGGTGAACGGGACTTGGTGCGAGTTAGGACACGGGCACAGGGGTGATGGGTGAACGGGACTTGGTGCGAGTTAGGACACGGGCACAGGGGTGATGGGTGAACGGGACTTGGTGCGAGTTAGGACACGGGCACAGGGGTGATGGGTGAACGGGACTTGGTGCGAGTTAGGACACGGGCACAGGGGTGATGGGTGAACGGGACTTGGTGCGAGTTAGGACACGGGCACAGGGGTGATGGGTGAACGGGACTTGGTGCGAGTCAGGACACGGGCACAGGGGTGATGGGTGAACGGGACTTGGTGCGAGTTAGGACACGGGCACAGGGGTGATGGGTGAACGGGACTTGGTGCGAGTTAGGACACGGGCACAGGGGTGATGGGTGAACGGGACTTGGTGCGAGTTAGGACACGGGCACAGGGGTGATGGGTGAACGGGACTTGGTGCGAGTTAGGACACGGGCACAGGGGTGATGGGTGAACGGGACTTGGTGCGAGTTAGGACACGGGCACAGGGGTGATGGGTGAACGGGACTTGGTGCGAGTTAGGACACGGGCACAGGGGTCCTGGTGCACGAAACTCAAAAAGTTAGTATGCAGGTGCAGCAAGTTATCAAGAAGGCCAATGGAATGTTGGCTTTTATTGCTAGGGGGATAGAATATAAAAACAGGGAGGTATTGCTTCAGTTGTACAAGGTATTGGTGAGACCGCACCTGGAATACTGCGTACAGTTTTGGTGTCCATACTTAAGAAAAGACATACTTGCTCTCGAGTCAGTACAAAGAAGGTTCACTCGGTTAATCCCGGGGATGAGGGGGTGGTCATATTGTAATGTATGTAATGTATATATACCTTAAGGGAGAGAACTACTTTTTACAGCTCCTGTATACTGTAGTACCAGCAGTGACCACACCTGTATATAAACCCTGAGTAGTGATCTGTACAGTTAGTTCTAGAGTAACCCTCATTCAGTAAACACCTGTTGAATTGTTCCCTGCAGTCTGTTGTCTGATTATTGAAGGACACAACATTAAGATACACGGATATAACACATATGAGGAGAGGTTGAGTAGATTGGGACTCTACTCATTGGAGTTCAGAAGAATGAGAGGCGATCTTATTGAAACATATAAGATTGTGAAGGGGCTTGATCGGGTGGATACGGTGAGGATGTTCCCAATGATGGGTGAAACTAGAACTAGGGGGCATAATCTTAAAATAAAGGGCTGCTCTTTCAAAACTGAGATGAGGAGAAACTTCTTCACTCAGAGGGTGGTAGGTTTGTGGAATTTGCTGCCCCAGAAAGCTGTGGAAGCTACATCATTAAATAAATTTAAAACAGAAATAGATAGTTTCCTAGAAGTAAAGGGAATTAAGGGTTACGGGGA
Organism: Somniosus microcephalus; assembly: GCF_052327205.1. Taxonomy (NCBI): domain Eukaryota; kingdom Metazoa; phylum Chordata; class Chondrichthyes; order Squaliformes; family Somniosidae; genus Somniosus; species Somniosus microcephalus. The sequence goes on from NC_140995.1 coordinate 231,057,890, forward strand.
GCGGGCAGGAAATTGGACATGAGTCTAGGTTCGGAATGGTCATGGCCCTGTGGGTAGTGGAGCGGGCCCAGGGGCCGTGTAGCCTGGTTCTGCTCCTACTTCTTGTGTTCTAATTCTGTGTTAGATTTCAGGAGATGGTTTTATTCCTGTTCCTGGCTGGGGTGGAGATTGCCTTTACAGAAGGTAAGTACTGTAGAAAATATAGGGACCGAGTGATCTCCTGGAAGAGTTTCGATCGCCTAGATGAGTCGGAGAGGAATTTCCCAGATTTTTTCTCCCAAATTGGCCATTGGGTTGTTTATCTGGTTTTTCGCCTCTCCCAGGAGATCACATGGGTTTGGGTGGGATGGAGGGTGATAGAAGATTTGAGGTTAGTGTAAAGTCTGTGGGTTGTGCAGTTAATTACGACACAGACTTCAGGAGTAACATACAACAGGACTTTACTATTCGAAGGTCAGGGCGAATCTGCCCAATAAGTCATGCCACAGCACTTATATACCGGTGTGGTCACCGTCGGTATTACCGTATACAGAAGCCAAACAAGTAGTGCCACACCTAAAATAGTTCTCTTAAAGGTGAACGGTTACATACATAGTCTCTTAAAGGTAGACGGTTACATACACTACAATCCTCCCTTTTTAGCTTACAACATACGTATTTCCCATTAAACATACATTATAACATATATACAACTTTATGTAAGACAGTTCACAGATTCAGTCTCTCTGGAGGTTTCTGGACTCTGTCCGGATAACGCCTCAGTGGTGTCGTCATTCCTGGCGGGGTAGTAGGTGCTTCTGACAAAGTCGATTCGGCTTGAAAGACAGTGTCAGGTTCCTCTGATTCCAGTATTACCAGATCGGAGGTAGGTGTTCTGGGTATCTCGGTTTCAACAGTAACCGGGTAAGGTGGTGAAGTAGGTTGGCCAGTTGTGGCTGACCCTATGATCTGGTCAACATGGCGCCTTATTATACTGTCCCCAAGATCCACCGTATACATCAACGGCCCTAGCCTTTTTCCAATAGTTCCAGGCTGCCATTTCTCGGTACAGTAGTCCCGGGCCAAAACTTGTTGACCTATCTGAAAAGATCTAGTGGCCCTTTCATTCATGCCCTGGAATTGCCGGTTCTCTACGTCCCTTCTGACGTTTGGCTTGAGCAAATCCAGCCGGCATCTTAGTCGTCTATTAAAAAACATCATGGCGGGAGTTTGATTTGTGACCGCATGTGTTGCATTCCTGTACGCCAACAAGAAGCTATCCACCTTATGTTGTAAATTAATGTCTTCATTACCCATGGCCTTGATGGCCTTCTTGAAGGTCTGGACAAACCTTTCAGCCAATCCATTGGAGGCGGGATGGTATGGGGCTGACGTGTAGTGCTTAACCCCATTGCTCTTTAAGAATTTCTTGAATTCTTCGGACACAAATTGCGGTCCATTATCAGAACAGGTCTGCTCCGGCAGGCCATTCCTAGCAAACATAGTCCTTAACACTGTGATGGTTTTTTCCGTGGTGGTGGTGGTCATCTTTATTACCTCCGGCCACTTGGAGTGTGCATCCACCGCTATTAGGAACATTGAGTCCATAAATGGACCAGCAAAGTCGATGTGTACCCTTTGCCAAGGAGATGAGGGCCACTCCCATGGATGCAGCGGAGCCTGTGGTGGCGCGTTCTGAACCTTCTGACATCCTAGGCAGTTCTTAGTGATTTCTTCGATGTCTACATCGATGCCTGGCCACCATACAAACGCTCTTGCTAGGTTCTTCATCTTCACTCCACCCAGATGTCCCTCGTGCAGCTCCTTTAACACCTTCTTTTGAAGTTTGGGTGGAATCACCACTCTAGATCCACACATCAGGGTTCCTCTACACACTGACAGCTGTTCTTTCCTCTGTGAAAATGCTTGCAGTGTTGGTTCGCCCTGTGCTGGCCATCCCTCCACCGTTAAATCATAGACTTGTGAAAGAGTCGGGTCATTTCTTGTTTCGTTTTCGATCATCGAATTTGTTATTGGTCGACACTCCACTATGGATGAGTGGAACATCTCTACCGGGTCCAATGTAGTCGCTTCTTCTACTATCGGCAATGGCAAGCGCGATAACCCATCAGCATTTCCATGCTGTTTGGACCTTTTGTATTCAATGTCATATTGGTGTGCCCCAAGTAACACGGACCACCTTTGTAACCTTTGTGCTGTCATGGTGGAAACGGCCTTGTTTGGGTTGAATATGGACACCAACGGCTGGTGGTCTGTCAGTAATGTGAACTTCTTACCTTGCAGGTAATGATTGAATTTCTTCACGCCCCACACAAGGCTGAGGGCCTCCCTATCTATTTGAGCATAATTTCGCTCCGCGGAGGTCAATGATCGGGACGCGAATGCCACTGGCCTTTCCGAGCCATTTGGTAACTTGTGTGAAAGTACTGCTCCAATTCCATAAGGGGAAGCATCACAAGCTAGACGAAGGGGTAACGTTGGGTTGAAATGAGCCAACACTTCTTCAGAGGTAATCAACTCCTTGCTTCTGCGAAAAGCCTTTTTACATTCCTCACTCCACTTCCATGGATGCAGCACCGTGGATAGATTTGGCAGAAACTTGTGGTAATAATTAATCAACCCCAAGGATGATCTTAACTGTGATACGTTTTCTGGAGCGGGGGCCTTCACGACAGCTTCTATCTTGTCAGGTGACTTGTGCAGCCCCTCTCGGTCAATGACATGACTGCAGTACGAGATCCGTTTTTGGAAAAACTCACACTTCTTGCGATTAACTCGAAGGCCATATTCCTTCAACCTGGTGAGCACCAGTTTCAAATTTGTGAGGTGTTCTTCCTCGTCTTCTCCCGTAATTAGGATATCGTCTAAGTAGCACTGCGTGCTTGGAATTCCTTGTAATACCTGCTCCATGGCCCTCTGCCAAATTGCTGGAGCCGAAGCTACCCCAAAAACCAGTCTATTATAACGATACAATCCTCTGTGTGTGTTGATGGTGAGGTACTGGCGTGACTCTTCCTCGACTTCCATTTGTAAGTATGCCTGAGCCAGGTCTATCTTGGTGAAGTGTTTCCCTCCAGCCAACGAAGCAAAGATATCTTCAATCCGCGGAAGCGGGTATTGTACTGTGTGAAGCATCGGATTCACTGTGATCTTGAAGTCTCCGCAGATGCGGACCTTCCCCGGTCCCCCTGGCTTATTACTTGGTGAAGACTTCATGACGGGAACAATGGGCGTGGCCCACTCACTCCAGTCCACTTTTGACAGTACCCCTGATCATTCAAGTTCTTCCAGTTCTGCCTCCACAGCTGGTCGTATCGCATAAGGTACCGATCTGGCTTTGAAAAATTTTGGGCTTGCATGTTCTGCAATCTTAACCTTTGCTTTAATTCCTCGCAGTGTTCCCAGTCCTTGCTGGAATACCTCTTTAGCTTCGTCCAATATTCTGGACAACCGTTCAGGTTTGACATCTTCCTTTCCGGAATCCACCGTCATGGTGTTTAGTGAATGCCAGTCTATCTTTATTTTCCGGATCCACTCCCGTCCCAGAAGTGGTGGACCTCCCTCAGGCAACACATACAGGTCCATCCTTTGGTAATCTTTATCCTTGTATCTCACCTTGACTTCTATCTTTCCGATGGGGTATACTTTGTGCCCCGTGTATGTCTGTAGTACTAGTTCCGTATCCCGTAGTGGAATATGCTTGAATAACTTTTTATAGTCATGCTTATTCATGACCGTCAGCGCCGATCCGGTGTCCACTTCCATTTTCACTTGGACTTTTGCAATCTGTAGTGTGATCCAGATAGTTTGTCGGTCAGCTTCATTACTCACATTGTGAACTCTCGAACTATCCAGTCCTTTGCAGTTGGAGTGTGGGTCCGACTTCTGTTCCTCCGGACTCTTCCTGGTCACCTCATGTACCTTTCTGTACCACTTTTGTGGTGACTCATTATTGTTGGTCTTCTTCCCTGACCGGCATACCTTAGCTATGTGACCAAGCTTGCCACATTTCCTACATTCTTGGTTTTTAAACCAGCATTGGTTCTGGTCGTGTGTTGTCTTTCCACAACGATAGCATTTCGTTGTACCCGAAGTAATTTGTTGTACCCTGAGTGCCGCTGCCTTTAGCTGCATTTCCGCAGTTCCTTTCACTGCGGCTTCGCTTGATGCTGCGATAAGGACAGCCTTATCAAGTGGAAGATCGTTCTCTTCAAGCAGTCGTTTTTGTGTTTCTTCCTTCAACATTCCGCACACGAATTTGTCTCTCAGTGCCTCTTCCAGGTTGTCCCTAAACTGACAGTCTTTCGCTAGCCTCCGCAGTTCAACCAAGTATTCCGCGTTGCTTTCGTCTTTCCGTTGCATTCTCGCATAGAATTTGAATCGTTCAGCCAACATCAACGGTGTAGGGTTCAAGTGGTCCTTCAGGACAGCCACAATATCATCGAAAGTCTGATCCGCCGGTTTAGCTGGTGCTAGTAGATGCTTCAAGAGCCCGTATGTCTTTGCGCCCATCGAGTTCAGCAAGGTTATAGCTTTGTCATCTTCTTCTATTTTATTGGCCTCACAATAGATCTCAATGCGTTCCACGTACGTGGCCCAGTCTTCTACTTCGGAATTAAAATCGTTGATGTTACCACGCTTAGGCATCTTCCTCTCTTTGGGAACAACACAAGTATTTCTTTAAATTATTATTTCTTTTTTTTTTCTAAGATGGCGGTTTTCCCGCGAAAATGGCGGTTTCCCGCTCTTATCTTCTCTCCCCGCCCACTTCAATGGCGGTTTCCCGCTTCTGTCTTCTTCCCCGCCTAATGGCGGCTTCCCGCGTTTCTTCCCTGGCGGGAGGGGTACACTTTCCCCACGGGCGACGGCCACTGGCTTTCAGGTTCACAGCCTGCGCGTCGGCTTCAAGGCTTTCCCTTTTTTTAAATTTTATGGCAGGGCGACCAGCTCTGGGTACCCCGTTGACAGCGAACAGGTTCAGCCGCTGGGCTGGCTCTCGCACAGTTCCCCTTGCTCGGCTCTGTCTCTCTCCCGCTCGCTCGGCTCTACCGGCGCTGGGTACACCCCGTTGACGGAGGACAGTTCAGCCGCTGGACTGGCTCTCGCACAGTTCCCCTTGCTCGGCTCTGCCTCTCTCCCGCTCGCTCGGCTCTACCGGCGCTGGTTACACCCCGTTGACGGAGGACAGTTCAGCCGCTGGACTGGCTCTCGCGCAGTCTCTCTTGGTCGGCTCTGCCTCTCCCGCTCGCTCGGACCCCAATCGCGCCTCCCAGCCCTCTCGCAGTCCGGTGCTTCTCGCCCCGGCTGCGGCTGAGTTTCTCTCTTCCCGCGCCTACGCTCCCGGTCGCAGCGCTTCGTGGTTTCGGTCACCGCCCGGCTTTTCCCGCCGGTCGCGGTCTCTCACGACGCCGTTGGACCCGACTTTTTGTCCGGCTCCTTTTCCCCCTCGACCGTGGTCGAGTGCCCAGCCCTTATCCTCCGGCTATTCTTTTCACTTTCCCTTACTCACAGTCACCGTGGCAGAAGGGACAGTCAGTGCCTGTTGCTGATGGAAGTTTTTGTCGCTAAAGTCTTCCTCCTTCCTATTGCTGCAGCCTTGAGTTTTCTCCCAGCCGAATGACGAGGGCGGTTGCCTCTTTTCGACGCTCTTTCATTGCTTTGAAATTATTGTTGCCGCAGGGTACGATCAGACTCGTCGCCACTGTAAAGTCTGTGGGTTGTGCAGTTAATTACGACACAGACTTCAGGAGTAACATACAACAGGACTTTACTATTCGAAGGTCAGGGCGAATCTGCCCAATAAGTCATGCCACAGCACTTATATACCGGTGTGGTCACCGTCGGTATTACCGTATACAGAAGCCAAACAAGTGGTGCCACACCTAAAATAGTTCTCTTAAAGGTGAACGGTTACATACACTACAGTTAGGATCAGATCAGCCATGATCTTATTGAATGGTGGAGCAGGCTCGAGGGGCCGATTGGCCTACTCCTGCTCCTATTTCTTATGTTCTTATGTTCTTATGAGCTCAAGTTTCTGGAGGGTGGGAGATGGGAGGCCAGCCAGGAGTGCGTTGGAATAGTCAAGTCTTGATGATGACTGCAGAAGGTTGCAGGTGGTGAGCAGGGAGAACGAGTGAAGGAAAGGTTATGGGCCTGATATTTATGGGGAGGTGAGGGGGAGGCTGAAAACACCCGAGGAACCCAGCAAGGCCCGGGACCCGGACGGCAGGACCTCTGTCATTTTTTGTTCCAATTCCAGTCCGGCAAAATAGACAGTCTGGCCGTTGGCTGGGAGGGAACACCAGCGGCAGGAGGCTGCAGCCGGGGACAGTCTCCGGCAATTGGGACAGGGGAGGTCGGTGATCAGGACTTGGAGGGCGAGAGGCCTTTGGGGAGAGAGAGAAAGGTCGTCAGGGAGAGAGAGAGAGAGAGAGAGAGGCTGTTGGGGGGAGAGAGAGAGAAAGAGAGAGTGAGGCCATCAGGGAGAGAGAGAGGCCATCGGGGAGAGAGAGGCCATCGGGGGGAGAGAGGCCATCGGGGGGAGAGAGAGGTCGTTGGGGGAGAGAGAGAGAGGTCGTTGGGGGAGAGAGAGAGAGGTCGTTGGGGGAGAGAGAGAGAGCGAGGCCTTCAGGGAGAGAGAGAGAGAGCGAGAGGCCGTCAGGGAGAGAGAGAGAGAGAGAGAGAGAGAGAGACCATCAGGGAGAGAAAGAGAGAGCGAGAGGCCATTGGGGATAGAGGGAGAGAGAGAGGCCATCAGAGGGAGAGAGAGCTCAGTGGGAGAGAGAGAGCTCAGTGAGAGAGAGAATTAGAGCTCAGTAAGAGAGAGAGAGAGAGAGAACGCTCAGTGAGAGAGAGCGAGCTCAGAGAGAGAGAGAGAGAGAGAGCTCAGTGAGAGAGAGAGAGAGAGAGCGCGCTCAGTGAGAGAGAGCGAGCTCAGCGAGAGCGAGAGAGAGAGAGCTCAGAGAGAGAGAGAGAGCTCAGTGAGGGAGAGAGAGAGCTCAGCAAGTGAGAGAGAAAGAGAGAGAGAGCTCAGTGAGGGAGAGAGAGAGAGAGCTTAGTAAGAGAGAGAGAGCGAGAGAGCGCTCAGTGAGAGAGAGAGAGAGAGAGAGCTCAGTGAGAGAGAGAGAGAGCTCAGTGAGAGAGAGCGAGAGCTCAGTGAGAGAGAGAGCGCTCAGTGAGAGAGAGAGCGAGCTCAGTGAGAGAGAGAGAGAGAGAGAGAGCTCAGTGAGAGAGAGAGCGAGCTCTGTTACGTCTGTGTATAATGAGACACAGACTGCGGAGAACGGTACAATAGGTGTTTACTCAACGTGGCTCAGACTGCAGCTGATCTGTACAGATTACTACTCATCATCGTTATATACAGGTATGGTCACTGCCGGTACTACAGTATACATGAGCTGTAAAAAGTAGTTCCCCCCCTTAAAGGTACATACATTACAATTCCTCCCCTTTTAGATTAACAGTACCATAACACTCATTTAACAATTAAATATCAAACTAATTACAATTAACACTTTTAACATGCAACATTAGCTGAAAATAGTCTATTTATAAATTCAGTCTTTGGGGAGGCTTCCTGATCCTTTCTGGATAGCGCCTTTCCCGAGTGTCTTGCTCTTGGTGCGGAGGCGATTCTGGCCCCCTGTCGTCGGTTGGTTCATCAGCTTCCGATGCTACTGTTTCTGGGGTAGATGCTACCTGTAAACCGGGTTCATCACCAGGTACATATGGGCGAGGCATGGGGTTGACTTGTTCCTGTGACTCTAGGATCTGGTCAGCATGGCGTCTCACGATGCTCTCCCCAACGTCCACTGTGTACATTAGTGGGCCCTGCCGTGTGCATATCATTCCTGGCTGCCATTTTTCTGTTCGGTAGTCGCGGGCCAAGACTGATTGCCCTACATTGAAGCTCCTTGTTGGCTTCTCATGGATGTGCTGGAATTGCTTACTCTCAACATCTCTTCGTACGTTTGGTCTGAGCAAATCCAGGCGAGATCTTAACCTTCGGTTAAAGAACATCATGGCTGGGGCCTGGTTGGTGACTGCATGTGTCGCATTCCGGTAGGCGAACAGGAAATTGTCCACCTTGTGCTGCAGCGGAATGTTGTCATTGTACATAGCCTTTATTGCCTTCTTAAAGGTTTGTACGAACCTCTCAGCCAATCCATTTGTGGCTGGATGATACGGGGCGGATGTGTAATGCCTTACCCCATTCTTTTTCAAGAACCTCCGGAACTCTTCGGACACAAACTGTGGTCTGTTGTCGGAGCAAATCTGTTCTGGCAAGCCATTCCTGGCAAAAATGGTCCGTAGGACTGCAATAGTTTTCTCCGTGGTGGTGGAGGACATTTTGATAACCTCAGGCCATTTCGAATGCGCATCCATGGCTATTAAAAACATTGAGTCCATGAATGGACCAGCAAAATCAATATGCACCCGTTGCCATGGAGATGAGGGCCACTCCCATGGGTGTAGAGGGGCCTGTGGTGGTGCATTTTGGACTTTCTGGCATCCTGAGCAGCTCTTGGTCAGGTCCTCGATTTGTTTATCGATTCCCGGCCACCACACATAAGCCCTGGCTAGGCTTTTCATTTTTACCCCTCCCAGATGACCCTCATGAAGCTCATTCAGCACTCTATCCCTTAACTTGGGTGGAATTACCACTCGGGATCCACACATCAAGGTCCCCCGGCACACTGACAGCTGTTCTCTCCTTGTCGAGAATGCTGGCAACAGTGAGTCACCATGTACTGGCCATCCCTTCACCGTCAAATCATATACCCAAGACAGTGTCGGGTCATTTCGGGTTTCCTTTTCGATACAAGCGTTAGTTACCGGTAGGTATTCAACTATAGTCGAATGGAATATTTCGACAGGATCCACTGCTGGTGCTTCCTCCGCAGAAGGCAGTGGCAGGCGAGATAGCCCATCAGCATTTACATGCTGTTTCGTGCCCTTATATTCAATCTCATAGTGGTGCGCCCCTAGAAAAAGTGACCATCTTTGTAGTCGTTGCGCAGTCATCACTGGAACGCCCTTCTTCGGATTAAAAATGGAGACAAGAGGCTGGTGATCAGTCAGCAAGGTGAATTTCTGCCCGTGCAGATAGTGATTGAACTTTTTCACTCCCCACACTAGGCTGAGGGCCTCCCTGTCAATCTGGGCGTAGTTACGCTCGGCTGAGGTTAGTGATCGTGACGCAAAGGCTATTGGCCTCTCTGAGCCGTCCGAGAATTTGTGCGACAGCACCACTCCAATGCCGTAGGGTGACGCATCACATGCCAACCGAATTGGTAATGCTGGGTTGTAATGGGCCAATACCTCTTTCGATGTGATTAGTGTTTTGCTCTTCTGGAAAGCTCATCTACATTCGTCACTCCACTTCCATGGCACCCCAGTTTGCAGTAGGGTGTTCAGTGGGTGTAGTATTGTAGACAAATTTGGCAAGAACTTATGGTAGTAGTTTACCAGCCCGAGGAACGACCTCAGTTGTGACACATTTTCCGGTGCTGGAGCCTTGACTACTGCCTCAATCTTCTCTGGGGACTTATGTAACCCCTCTTTATCAATAACATGGCCACAATACGAGATTTGTTTTCTAAAAAACTTGCATTTGGGGCGGTTAGCTCGGAGCCCATATTCCTGCAATCTAGTGAGCACCTGCTCCAGGTTGGCAAGGTGATCACTGTCATTTTCGCCCGTGACCAGGATGTCGTCCAAATAACACTGGGTCCCTGGGATCCCTTGCAGGACTTGTTCCATTGCCCTCTGCCAAATGGCCGGAGCTGATGCTACCCCGAATACCAGCCGGTTGTATTGGTAGAGACCTTTATGGGTGTTGATTGTGAGGTATTTTTTTGATGCTTCTTCTACCTCCATTTGCAGATACGCCTGGGCCAGATCAATCTTAGTGAAGCGTTTCCCTCCAGATAGCGAGGCGAAAATATCTTCAATCCGCGGAAGTGGATATTGTACGGTGTGAAGGACCGGATTCACTGTTACCTTAAAGTCCCCACAGATGCGGACCTTCTTTGGATCCCCAGGCGTATTACTCAACGACCTCTTCATTACAGGAACGATGGGTGTAGCCCACTCGCTCCAGTCCACTTTGGGCAGTACTCCTGAACGTTCCAAACCTTCCAGCTCTGCTTCGACGGCTGGTCGGATTGCATAAGGCACTGGTCTGACCTTAAAAAACCTTGGGCTTGCATTTTCCTCTATTTTAATCGTTGCTGTTATGCCTTTTAGTGTTCTGAGTCCCTCCTGGAACACTTCTTGTGCGTCAGTTAGCATTTTTGACAGTCGTCCAGGTGTGACGTCATCATCCTTTTTGGCCTCAACCTTCAGTGCCTGTATGGAATGCCAATCTAATTGTATCTTCCGGATCCATTCACGTCCTAGTAGTGGTGGTCCTCCATCTGGCAATACATATAGGTCCATTTTTAGTATTTCCTGGCCTTTGTATATCACATTCACCCTTATTTTTCCTTTGGGGTAGACTTTTTGCCCCATGTACGTCTTCAAGACAATCTCTGTAGCTTTCAAGGGTATATGTGAGAATAGCCGCTTGTAGTCCCTTCGGTTTATGACTGTTAGGGCTGATCCTGTGTCCAATTCCATTTTCACTTGGACTCCGTCTATCTTGAGCGTGACCCAGATAGTCTGGTGATCCTCCATTTTGATTACATTATGTAGTTTCAGACAACCCAGCTCCTTGCTTCCGGAGTCTGAATCACTTTTCTGTTCGTCTGAACTACTGTCCATCACCTTATGTACCTTTTTGTACTTCTCCTGTGGAGATTTCTTGCTGCTGGTTTTCTTCCCTGACCTGCAGACTCTTGCTATGTGTCCTGCTTTTCCACACTATCTGCACACTTGGTCCTTGAACCAACAATCCTTCTGGTCGTGTGTTGTTCTGCCGCAGCAATAACACTTCCCTGCTCCATATGACATTTCATTGGTGCCATATTCTTGCGGTCTCCGTTGTACCTCTGCAGCGCCCCGTGCGGCTGCTTCGTGTGATACTGCCATGCTGAAAGCCTTGTCCAGCGTAAGATCCTTTTCTGATAGAAGCCGTTTCTGGGTTCCTTCACTTTGAAGCCCACACACAAACTTGTCCCTTAACATATCTGCTAGTCCCATTCCAAACTGGCAGTGTTTACTTTCGTCTTTCTGCTGGTTCATTTTGTGGAACTTAAATCTTTCTGCTATCAGCAGCGGTGTGGGGTTTAAGTGGTCCTGTAGGATTTCCACTATGCTTTCGAAATCCTTATCCACTGGCTTCTCTGGGGTTATTAGGTTTCGCAGTAAGCCATACGTTTTTGCACCCATGGAATTCAACAAAACCAGTGCTTTCCTGACATCTGGCACTTCATTCGCCTTGCAGTACACCTCAATGCATTCCACATATGTCGCCCAATCTTCGACTTCATTGTCGAACGCTGTGACACTGCCACTCTTCGGCATCCCTGGGCGTGGTTAGACTGGCTAAAATGGCGTCTCCCGCGCTCTCCCTTCTTCTCCGCTGGCTCAAAATGGCGTCTCCCGCGCTTTCTTTTCTTCCCGCGCTCGCCCTTCTTCTCCGCTGCAGCTTCAAAAATGGCGTCTCCCGCGCTCTCCCTTCTTCTCCGTGGCTCAATGGCGTCTCCCGCGCTTCCTTTCTTTCCCCACGGACGCTGCTCAGCCCTTGAGCCCTGGCTGCGCTCTGCGCGTTCTCCTGTGCACCTCTCTCGTTGCTGCCACTCAGTCCTAAACCCCGGCTGTGCTTTACCCTCTCTCTCTTTTTTGTTTTCCGTCGACGCTGCTCGGTCTTCAACCCCCGGCTGCGCCCTGTGCGCTTTACCCTCTCTCTTACCCCGTCGACGCTGCTCGGCCTTTTCTGTGCCGTCGGTCGGCTCCAGCCGCCGCTGTCCGGGAAGGGTCTGCGCTGTACCTGTTGCCAGTCTGTTGCTGGATCATCGTGGCTGGAGAACCAAGCCCAGCTCTCAACAGCCTCCCCTGCGATGTTCACTCTCTGCCAGATGACTGGGCGGTTGCTCGTGGTCGACGCCCGTGCTTCTGGCCTCGACTTTCTTCCACTGTCCTCCCGGAGCGAATCCTTGGGAGGAAATGCAGAGTTGCAGGTAGATTCGAATCGACCTCGTCGCCACTGTTGAATCTGTGAATCTTAAGGTATGGTGTTCTTCAATAAATAGACGGAGACTGCAGATCAACAATCAACAGGTGTTTACTGGATGAGGGTAGTCTAAAAACTAACAGTACAGATGCCTGCTCAAAGCTTATATACAGGTGTGGTCACTGCCGGTACTACAGTATACAGGAGCTGTAAAAGTAGTTCTCTCTTAAAGGTACATACACTACAGTTCCCTAGATTATTAAATGCGGCTCCAAATTGCACTGCGGGAGCCCAATTTAAATATGTTAATTGTAATGTATTATCACATAGTTTACTATGAGCATGCTCAGTTCGCTCTGGCCTAATACAGCAAGCCCATGGACTAGCTACTCAATGGGTTGGATTTTCATTGAGGAGTCGGGTTGGAGGCGGGACTACAACTTTTGGGGCTGTAGTCTCCCCTCCATCGAGATGCGGCCAATCCACGCGATTTTAACTTGATTGACCTTGTTGAGCCTGCCCAGCGGGCTCAGCAGGCCAATTAAGGGCCACCCGGCAACAGGTGACGTCACAGACTGAGATTTCATCTGTCAAGAGATTTTGACAGATGAAATATCAGCGTTTCACAGCTGTTTGAAGCTGTCCAATACTGACAGTCTTACTTCTTAACATGAGTCCTTCTCCATAGACTCAGTTAGAAACCTCTCCGGCACAGAAAGCTTCAGGCTGTCACTTTTGACAGTTCGCAGCCATTCTGCTTTCTGTGCCGGTGAGATGAGGGACTCCTGGAACCTAAAGGAAGGAAGGCTGAAAAGGTAAGAAAAGGTAATTTACACTTATTTAATCACTTTAGACACACCAAACACACTTACCTTTGTACTCATGCACACATCGCTCACCTGAACACCGACATCTCGACCCCTCCAAGTCCTTCATCCCGACGGCCCGCCTCCTCTAACTTGGCGTGGTTTGGAGCCGTCGGGAATCCCACACTTCAACCTTCAAAATAAGGATTATGCTAAAAACTGCCTGTTAACTACCTGTTAACAGGCAGTTAATTGGCACTAATCCCTTCCCGCCTCGGGTAGGCTGGTCCCAGTGCGGGGCGGGTATCCACCTCCTTTGAAACTGGCATGGAGGCGGGTTGGGGGCGGGATGATGTCGGGACCCCCGATTTCGGGATTTTAACCCCCCCACACGCCTCCAATCCCGCCTCCACACCACAATGAAAATCCTGCCCATCGTGTCTCTGTCCTTCATTTGTTCTACCCAGATATATTACATTTTAGTGACGAGGATGGGATCCCAAAGCCATTTTTAGGGATCACTGAAGGACACAGTGTTCACCTTCGAGTGGACAAGTTTAAGGTGAATTTGTGACACATAAACTGAATTTTTGCAATGTTTTACTGTTAATGCTGATGCAGAATCGTCTGTGCTTCGTCTTCGTGTGTATGTATACACAGCAACAGTGGCGCTGATTCACACAGGTAGTGTGCTGAGTCACTGTTCAATGGGATCGGGACAATCATGGCCGCTCAATACGGGATTAATCGGAAGCCTCAGCATGTATGACCGAGCTCACGGACCATTCAGTTCTTACATTGAGCGGATGGAGATGTTTTTAGGGCCAACAACAGAGATGATGAGGAATTTCTTCACCCAGAGAGTGGTGAACCTGTGGAATTCTCTACCACACCAGGCAGTAGAGGCCAATTCATTAAATATATTCAAGAAGGAGTTGGATATATTTCTTAAGGCTAAAGGGATCAAGGGGTATGGGGAGAAGGCAGGGACAGGGTACTGAATTTGGATGATCAGCCATGATCTCATTGAACAGTGGTCCACATTGGTACCAACGACATAGGTAAAAAGAGGGATGAGGTCCTGCATCAAGAATTTAGGGAGCTAGGTAACAGATTAAAGGGCAGGACCTCAAAGGGTGTAATCTCTGGATTACTCCCAGTGCCACGTGCTAGTAAGTATAGGAATGGGAGGATAGAGCAGATGAATGCGTGGCTAAAGAGTTGGTGTAGGGGGGAGGGTTTTACTTTCCTGGATCACTGGGCCTGCTTCTGGGAAAGGTGGGACTTGTACAAGTCGGACGGGTTGCACCTGAACCAGAGCGGGACAAATATCCTTGCGGGGAGGTTTGCTAGCACTGTCGGGGGAGGTTTAAACTAACTTGGCAGGGGGATGGGATACAGAGGGGAGCTGAAATAGGGGGGGATGTGCTGCCAATTATGGAGGAAAAAACAAGTCAGCTTGGTAGACAGGGCAAATATATAAGGGCAAGGCTGGATGGCATCTATTTTAATGCAAGGAGTCTTGCAAATAAGGTGGATGAACTGAAGGTGTTGATAAACACATGGGAGTATGATATTGTTGCTATCACGGAGACATGGTTGAGGGAGGGGCAAGACTGGCAGCTCAATATTCCGGGGTACAGAATCTTCAGGCGAGACAGAGGGGGAGGTATAAGAGGAGGGGGTGTCGCAATATTAATTAAGGAGTCAATTACTGCACTAAGGAGGGATGATATATTAGCAGGGTCCTCTAATGAGGCCATATGGGTGGAGCTTAAAAACAAAAAGGGGGCAAGCACTTTGCTGGGAGTGTACTATAGGCCTCCAAACAGTCAGGGGGAGATAGAGGAACAGATATGTAGGCAAATCTCAGAGAAATGTGCAAATAATAGGGTAATAATAATGGGGGATTTCAACTTCCCCAATATTAACTGGGATAGTCAAAGTGTGAAAGGCTCAGAGGGTGTAGAATTCTTAAAGTGCATCCAGGAGAGCTTTTTGAGCCAGCATGTAGAAAGTCCTACAAGAGAGGGGGCGGTACTGGACCTAATTCTAGGGAATGTGGCCGGCCAAGTGGAAAAAGTGCTAGTAGGTGAGCACTTTGGTGATAGTGACCATAATATGGTAAGATTTAAGGTGGTCATGGAAAAGGACAGGGATGGGCCGGAAATAAAGGTTCTAAATTGGGGGAAGGCCGATTTTAATAGGATAAGGCAGGATCTGGCCAAAATGGACTGGGATCAGCTACTTGTAGGAAAATCCGCATCGGAGCAATGGGAGGCTTTCAGAAGGGAGATTGAGATCATACAAGGGCAACATGTTCCCATAAAGGTCAAGAGTGGTTCCAAAAACCACAGGGAACCGTGGATGTCAGGGGATATACGGGAATGGATTAGGAAAAAAAGGAGGGCTTTTGGTAGATACAAAAGGCTAAAGACGGAGGAAGCCCTAGAGGAGTACAAAAAGTGCAGGGGGATACTTAAAAAAGAAATTAGGAGATCAAGGAGGGGCCATGAAATAACACTGGCGAGCAAAATAAAGGAAAATCCGAAGATGTTTTATAAGTATATTAAGGGTAAAAGGATAACTAGGGAAAAAATAGGGCCCATTAGGGACAAAAGTGGCAATCTGTGTGTGGAGCCGGAAGATGTAGGAGGGGTTCTAAATGAATTTTTTGCATCTGTTTTCACTATGGAGAAGGACGATGTAGACATAGAAATAGGGCGGGAGGACTGTGATATGCTCGAACATATTAACATCGAGAGGGAGGAGGTATTGGCGGTTTTAGCTGGCCTAAAAATGGATAAATCCCCAGGCCCGGATGAAATGTACCCCAGGCTGCTGTGTGAGGCAAAGGAGGAGATTGCGGGGGCTCTAACACATATATTCAGGACCTCTCTGGCCACAGGGGATGTGCCAGAGGACTGGAGAACCGCTAATGTAGTACCATTATTCAAGAAGGGTAGTAGGGAAAAACCGGGGAACTACAGGCCAGTGAGCCTAACATCAGTGGTAGGAAAATTACTGGAAAAAATCCTGAGGGACAAAATTTGTCTCCACTTGGAGAGGCAAGGATTAATCAGGGATAGTCAACATGGCTTTGTCAAGGGAAGATCATGTCTGACTAATTTGATTGAATTTTTTGAGGGGGTGACTAGGTGTGTGGATGAGGGTAACGCAGTGGATGTGGTATACATGGATTTCAGTAAGGCCTTCGATAAAGTCCCGCACAGGAGACTGGTCAAGAAGGTAAGAGCCCATGGAATCCAGGGTGCCTTGGCACATTGGATACAAAACTGGCTTAGTGGCAGAAGGCAGAGGGTGATGGTCGAAGGTTGTTTTTGTGACTGGAAACCTGTGGCCAGTGGGGTACCACAGGGATCGGTGCTGGGTCCCTTGCTGTTTGTGGTCTACATTAATGACTTGGATATGAATGTAAAGGGTATGATCAGTAAATTCGCGGATGATACTAAAATTGGTAGGGTGGTAAATAGCGAGGAGGGTAGCCTCAGTCTGCAGAACGATATAGATGGGTTGGTCAGATGGGCGGAACAGTGGCAAATGGAATTTAACCCGGAAAAGTGCGAGGTGATGCACTTTGGGGGGTCTAACAAGGCAAGGGAATACACAATGAAGGGAAAGACCCTAGGCAAGACGGAGGGTCAGAGGGATCTGGGTGTGCAGGTACACAGATCCCTGAAGGCGGCGGAACAGGTGGATAAGGTGGTAAAAAAGGCATATGGGATACTTGCCTTCATTAGCCGAGGCATAGAATATAAGAGCAAGGAGGTTATGATGGAGCTGTATAAAACACTGGTTAGGCCACAGCTGGAATACTGTGTGCAGTTCTGGTCGCCACACTACAGGAAAGATGTGATCGCGTTAGAGAGGGTGCAGAGGAGGTTCACCAGGATGTTACCAGGGCTGGAGCGCTTCAGCTATGAAGAGAGACTGGGCAGATTGGGTTTGTTTTCCTTGGAGCAGAGGAGGCTGAGGGGGGACATGATTGAGGTGTACAAAATTGTGAGGGGCATAGATAGGATGGATGCTGAGGAGCTTTTCCCCTTAGTAGAGGGGTCAATAACTAGGGGGCATAGATTCAAGGTAAAGGGCGGGAGGTTTAGAGGGGATTTGAGAAAGAACTTTTTCACCCAGAGGGTGGTTGGAGTCTGGAACTCACTGCCTGAAAGGGTTGTGGAGGCAGAAACCCTCACAACATTTAAGAAGCATTTGGATGAGCATTTGAAATGCCATAGCATACAAGGCTACGGGCCAAATGCTGGAATATGGGATTAGATTAGACAGGGCTTGATGGCCGGCATGGACACGATGGGCCGAAGGGCCTCTATCCGTGCTGTATTACTCTATGACTCTATGACTCTATGAATGGCGGAGCAGGCTCGAGGGGCCGAATGGCCTACTCCTGCTCCTATCTTCTATGTTTCTATGGTTTTTTTTTAGACTGAAGCTGCAGCTGAGAAGGTTCAAGCTCAAAATAAACTAATTCGTTAACGGAAGAAAGCAATTTTTCTAACGGAGATAGGGTCAGATGTCAACGGAACATTGACACACCTAATCGCGCCAGGGAAAGCGAAGGATGCGTCATTTGAAGACATTGTCGAGAAACTCAAGGGCCATTTTGATCTGTCTATTGTAAGGCAAGGCTGCTCCCTATGCGTTGAAAAGTCAGTTGGAGGAAGAGCTACAGAAGCTGAGAGAGAACGGAGTGCTAGTAAAAACTGACAAAAGTGAATGAGCTACCCCGACTGTGGAAGTGACCAAAGTAGACAAAACTGTACACTTGTGCGGTGACTACAAAGTTACTATCAACCAAGCAGTTGAGGATGAGCAGTATCCGTTACCTACATCGCAAGATTTGTATGCAGCACTCTCAGGGTCAAAGGTTTTCTCTAAGCTTGACCTGTCGCACGCTTACACTCAGCTGAATGTTGACAAAGGGAGTCAACAGTACCTCACCATCAACACACACAAGGGACTGGACTCGTACACCAAGCTGCCGTATGGTGTAAAGTCCTCCCCCAAAATCTTCCAGGCTACGATGGATAAGATTTTGCAAGGAGTTCCAAATTGCTTATGCAATCAAGATGATATACTGCTCGCAACAAGCAGCGGGGAAGAAAATCTAGAAGTGTTAGATATAGTGCTTCAAAGGTTGAATGCCCACAAGGTCAAATTAAAAAGGAGCAAATGTGCTTTTGTGCAGCCTGAGGTTGTGTACCTTGGTCTGAAAGTTGATGCAAATGGCTTGCAACCAGTGAAAGAAAAGGTTGATGCTGCCATCAATGCTCCAAAGCCACAGAACGTGTCTGAGTTAAGATCATTCCTTGGAACGGTCCAGTACTACGCACGTTTCTTACCTGAGTTAGTGATCATGTTAGCTCCATTGCACGAGCTTCTCAAGAAGGATGTCCAGTGGAAGTGAACGAAAGTGCAGTAGGAAGCTTACGACGATTGTAAGAGAAGTCGCTGTAGCGATGCTCTATTTGTGCACTACAACAAACAGTGTGAGCTTAATTTAGCGTGTGATGCTAACTTAATATTAAGTGTGATATTAAGATTTTCAAGATATTAAGCGGAACAGATAGGGTAGATAGAGAAAAACTACTTCCACTGGTTGGGGATTCTAGGACTGGCGCATAGTCTAAAAATTAGACCTTTCAGGAGTGAAATTAGGAAACACTTCTACACACAAAGGGTGGTAGAAGTTTGGAATTCTCTTCCGCAAACGGCAATTGATGCTAGATCAATTGTTAATTTTAAATCGGAGATTGATAGCTTTTTGTTAACCAAAGGTATTAAAGGATAAGGGCCAAAGGCGAGTATATGGAGTTAGGTCGCAGATCAACCATGATCTCATTGAATGGCAGAGCAGGCTTGAGGGGCTGAATGGCCTCCTCCTGTTCCCATGTTCCTATGAAGCTTCCAGCTACGGTGTGGGAGCTGTTATAAGCCATGTAATGGATGACAGGCAAGAGAAACCAATCGCGTTCGTATCGTGAACCCTCACAAGGAGCGAAAGAAACTACGCGTAAATTGAAAAGGAAGCACTCGTCATAGTGTTTGGAACCAAGAAATTCCAACAGTTCCTGATCGGCTGAAAGTTTACCCTGATAACCGATCGCAAACCGCTCCTAGCAATATTGGGGCCCAAATCTGCCATCCCTGCAATGGCCGCATCAAGAATGCAACGTTGGGCAGTGTTGTTGTCACAATGTGACTACACGATTGAATATCGCACTTCAAAGCAAAATGCTATCGCAGATGCCTTGTCCAGGTTGCCACATGAGGACTTGTGTGTTGGGAGTGAAAGTGAGATTTTCACACTAGGTGCAGCTGACAAAGACTTTCCCATGAATGCAACTGAGATTGCAGATGAGACTCAAAAGGACTCAGTACTGAAAAGAGTGTATGAAAACACCTCGAATGGATGGGCTGATCAGTGTCTGGACAGAGAGTTGAAACCATTCCATAACCGTCGTACTGAATTGTCTGGTGAGCAAGGTTGTATCAAGCGGGGAAACAGAATGGTGGTACCTACTTCTTTGAGTGTTAGAATTCTGTCCGAACTTCATACTGAACATCCAGGGATCGTCAGTATGAAATCAATTGCAAGAAGCTTTGTTTACTGGCCTGGATTGGACAGTGATCTTGAATCACTTGTCAGCAAATGCAGCGTTTGCCAAAATTATAGAAAAAAACATCCAAAACACCACTACAACCCTGGTCATGACCAAGTAGGTCTTTTCAGAGAGTACATGTAGACTTCTGTGAGAAAGCAAATGATTATTTCCTGGTACTTGTAGATAGTCACTCAAAGTAGATTGAAGTGAAACATACAGGCTCAAACAAGTCTGAGATAGAAACAGGACCATCTTTGAGTTTGGAACCAAAACAAAACAGCCCGAAAATTGGTTCAACACCAAAACCTTCTGTAAGAAGACCAGGAAGGCTCCGCAAACCTGTTATTAAACTGGATTTGTAGTTCATTTAAAAGAAAAAAAGCCAGGAGTTTTTGTTATGTTGTACATGTAATTCTAGAAAAGGTGGGACAATAGGTTTGTTGGATTTGAGAGGGGAATACATGCATTATTTTTAAGGGGGAAACACACCGAAAATCTGCAGTAAACGTGCTTTTAAAGCTTCGTACTTGCCATCGTTCGGTGGACTCTCGAGGAGGCTGACGACCCGCGAGGTCGTGGTGCTGTCGAGGGCGGAGACCACGTAATAATAATGGGTCGAATCCGCTGCTACTCCCCGGACTGCAAATTGTGCTTCCGCCTGGAAAAACCACGCGGCCGGTTGTTGCTCCCAAAATTGCGGCAGTTTGAGGGTGACGGTGCTCGTGTCCATGATGTAACTTCAACGAAAATTGTTCGAAGAAATCAGGGTCACCAATAAGAACATAAGAACATAAGAAATAGGAGCAGGAGTAGGCCAATTGGCCCCTCGAGCCTGCTCCGCCATTCAATAAGATCATGGCTGATCTGATCCTAACTGCCAATCCACTATGACAGGACTATCTCCTGAATCTAACAGCATTAGACACACGAAAACAGGAGCAGGATCAGGCTACACGGCCCCTGGGCCCGCTCCGCTACCCACAGGGCCATGACCTATCCGAACCTAGACTCATGTCCAAATTCCTGCCCGCTCCCCGTAACCCTTAATTCCCTTTTCTACTAGGAAACTGTCTATTTCTGTTTTAAATTTATGTAATGATGTAGCTTCGACAGCTTTTTGGGGCAGCATATTCCATGGACCTACCACCCTCTGAGTGAAGTAGTTCCTCCTCATCTCAGTTTTGAAAGAGCAGCCCCTTATTCTAAGACTATGCCCCCTAGTTCTAGTTTCACCCATCATCTGGAACATCCTCCCTGCATCCACCCGATCCAACCCCTTCATAATCTTATATGTTTCAATAAGATCGCCTCTCATTCTTCTGAACTCCAATGAGTAGAGTCCCAATCTACTCAACCTCTCCTCATATGTCCATCCCCTCATCCCCGGGATTAATCGAGTGAACCTTCTTTGTACTGACTCGAGAGCAAGTATGTCCTTTCTTAAGTATGGACACCAAAACTGTATGCAGTATTCCAGGTGCGGTCTCACCAATACCTTGTACAACTGAAGCAATACCTCCCTATTTTTATATTCTATCCCCCTAGCAATGAAAGCCAACATTCCATTGGCCTTCTTAATCACTTGCTGCACCTGCATACTAACCTTTTGAGTTTCGTGCACCAGGACCCCCAGATCCCTTTGTACTTCAGTACTTTCAAGTTTCTTGCCATTAAGATAATAACTTGCTCTACGATTTTTCCTGCCAAAGTGCATAACCTCACACTTTCCAGTATTGTATTCCATCTGCCAAATCTCTGCCCACTTACTTAGCCTGTCTATGTCCCCTTGCAGGTTTTTTATGTCCTCCTCACTCACTACTTTCCCTCCCATCTTAGTATCATCTGCAAACTTTGACGTGTTACACTCGGTCCCCTCCTCCAAATCGTTAATATAGATTGTAAAGAGTTGGGGACCCAGCACTGACCCCTGCGGAACACCACTGGTTACTGATTGCCAGTCTGAATATGAACCATTTATCCCAACTCTCTGCCTTCTGTTAGATAGCCAATCCTCTATCCATGCCAGAATATTACCCCCAATCCCGTGATTTTTTATCTTAAGCAATAATCTTTTGTGTGGCACCTTGTCAAATGCCTTTTGGAAGTCTAAATACACTACGTCCACTGGTTCACCTTTATCCACCCTATATGTTACTTCCTCAAAGAACTCCAGCAAATTTGTCAAACATGACTTCCCCTTCATAAAACCATGCTGACTTTGTCTTATTAAATTATGATTATCCAAATGTCCTGTTACTGTCTCCTTAATAATGGACTCCAAAATTTTACCTACCACAGATGTTAGGCTAACCGGTCTATAGTTTCCAGCCTTCTGTCTACTGCCCTTTTTAAATAAGGGTGTTACATTAGCAGTTTTCCAGTCTGCCGGGACCTTTGCTGAGTCCAGGGAGTTTTGGAAGATTATTACCAATGCATCCACAATCCCTACCGCCACTTCCCTCAAAACCCTGGGATGTAAGCCATCAGGTCCAGGTGATTTATCCGCCTTGAGTCCCATTATTTTACCAAGTACTACTTCCTTAGTGATTTTAATCGTATTTAGCTCCTCCCCCCCTATAGCCCCCTGCTTGTCAAGTGTTGGGATATTCTTGGTGTCCTCTACTGTAAAGACTGATGTAAAATATTCATTCAGTGTTTTTGCCATCTCCATATTTCCCACCATTAATTTCCCGGTCTCATCCTCTAAGGGACCAACATTTACTTTAGCCACCCTTTTTCTTTTTATATAACTATAAAAACTCTTACTATCTGTCTTTATATTTTTTGCTAATTTACTTTCATAATGTATCTTCCCTTTCTTAATCAATCTTTTTGTTATTTTTTGCTGTCTTTTAAAGTTTTCCCAATCCTCTATCCTCCCACTAGATTTGGCTACCTTATATGCCCTTGTTTTTAGTCGAATACTATCCTTAATTTCTTTACTTAGCCACGGATGGCTGTCTTTTCTTTTACACCCTTTTTTTCTCAGTGGAATATACTTTTTTTGGAATTTGTAAAATAATTCCTTAAATGTACACCACTGATCATGTATCGTCTTATCCTTTAACCTATTTTCCCAATCCACTTTACTCAATTCCGCTCTCATACCTTCATAGTCTCCTTTATTCAAGCTTAGCACGCTTGTTTGAGATACAGCCTCCTCACCCTCTAACTGAATATGGAATTCAACCATGTTATGGTCACTCATTCCAAGGGGATCCTTTACTAGGACATTTTTAATTAATCCTGTCTCGTTACACAGGACCAGATCTAAGGTTGCTTGCCCCCTGGTTGGTTCGGTTACATACTGCTCAAGAAACCCATCCCTAATACACTCAATGAACTCATCCTCAAGGCAGCCCTGCCCAATTTGATTCGTCCAATTTATATGATAGTTAAAATCCCCCATAATTATAGATGTTCCCTTATTACAAGCCTCAACTATTTCCTGATTGATACTCCGTCCAACCGAGTTGCGACTGTTCGGAGGCCTATATACTACACCCACTAGTGTTTTTTTCCCCTTATTATTCCTTATCTCCACCCAAACTGTTTCATTATCCTGATCCTTTGACCCAATATCATTTCTCTGTATTACAGTGATTCCTTCCTTTATTAACATAGCCACCCCACCTCCCCTTCCTTCCTGCCTGTCCTTCCTGATTGTTAAATAACCTGGTATGTTTAATTCCCAGGCATTGTCACCCTGCAGCCATGTTTCTGTAATGGCCACAAGATCATACCCATATGTAGCTATTTGTGCCTTTAACTCGTCTATTTTCTTACGAATGCTACGTGCATTCAGATAGAGAACTTTCAAATATGTTTTGTGACACTTAGTTCCTGCTATTGCCCTTTTTATTACTTTACCTTTTACTCCACACCTTCTACCCCTTCCTGACACGCTCTGGTTTTTAATTTCCCCACTGCTACCTAAGTCTATGACCTTCTCTGTTGTCATTTGTATTATTTGCTCTCTGGGAACCTCCCCCCCACTAGTTAGTTTAAAGCCCTCTCTACAGCCCTAGTTACATGATCCGCCAGGACTCTAGTCCCAGCACTGGCCAAGTGAAGCCCGTCCCAACGGAACAGCTCCCTCCTGTCCCAGTACTGGTGCCAGTGTCCCAGGAAGCAAAACCCATTTCTCCCACACCAGTCTTTGAGCCACGCATTTAACTCTCTTATTTTATTTGTCCTAGCCAAATTCGCTCGTGGCTCAGGTAATAATCCAGAGATTATTACCCTTGTGGTTCTGCTTTTTAATTTGGCCCCTAGCTGCTCAAACTCCCTCAGCAGAACCTCCTTCCTTGTCCTATCTATGTCGTTGGTACCAACATGGACCACGACAACTGGATCCTCCCCCTCCCACTCCAAGTTTCTGTCCAGCCCAGAGGAGATGTCCTTAACCCTGGCACCGGGTAGGCAACACAGCCTACGGGACTCTCGCTCTTGGCTGCAGAGAACTCTATCTATCCCCCTAATAATACTATCCCCTACCACTACAACATTTCTATTTACTCCCCCCTCTTGAATGGCCCCCCTCTCCACGGTGCTGTGGCCAGGTTGCTCATCCTCCCTGCAGCCCCTGCTTCCGTCTCCACAGGGAGTAAGAAGCTCGAACCTGTTGGACAAGAGCAACGGCTGCGGCTCCTCCAACACTACCTTCTGGATCCCCGTACCTGCCTCACTCGTGGTCACACCGTCCAGTCCCTGACCATGGGCTACATCTGAATTAATTAACTTCATAGGTGTGACCACCTCCTGAAACACAGAGTCCAGGTACTTCTCCCCCTCCCTGATGTGTCGCAGTATCTGAAGCTCAGACTCCAGCTCATCAACACGGAGCTGGAGATCCTGTAGCAGCAGACACTTGTCACAGATGTAATCACCGTTAGCCTCAATGCGGTCTACCGGCTCCCACATCTCGCAACAGTAACACATCATCTGCTCCATTCTATGTAATTAATTATAAAAAAATTTATTTAATTAGATTAAATCAATCCCTCTAAATTACACCAGTTTAATGGTTAACCAACTGTCTCCCTTACAGCACAGACCCTAGAAAAAAACCGCCGAATTTAAGCTTGTAATAAAAAGAAGAAATACTCACCAACCAATCCAACCAATCACCTACCTGCTTCCTGGTGACGTCACTCTTGGATTATTTTTTACCTCTCTCCTCTGCTGTTGATTTGGTACGCCTCTGGTCGCTGCCGCTGGCTTTTATGCCGGTTATAGCTCCTCCTCCTGACCTCGCTGCTCACTCCTAGGTCCGATGCTGGTCTCGGGCCTCTGGTCGCTGCCGCTGGCTTTTATGCCGGTTATAGCTCCTCCTCCTGACCTCGCTGCTCACTCCTAGGTCCGATGCTGGTCTCGGGCCTCTGGTCGCTGCCGCTGGCTTTTATGCCGGTTATAGCCCCTCCTCCTGACCTCGCTGCTCACTCCTAGGTCCGATGCTGGTCTCGGGCCTCTGGTCGCTGCCGCTGGCTTTTATGCCGGTTATAGCTCCTCCTCCTGACCTCGCTGCTCACTCCTAGGTCCGATGCTGGTCTCGGGCCTCTGGTCGCTGCCGCTGGCTTTTATGCCGGTTATAGCTCCTCCTCCTGACCTCGCTGCTCACTCCTAGGTCCGATGCTGGTCTCGGGCCTCTGGTCGCTGCCGCTGGCTTTTATGCCGGTTATAGCTCCTCCTCCTGACCTCGCTGCTCACTCCTAGGTCCGATGCTGGTCTCGGGCCTCTGGTCGCTGCCGCTGGCTTTTATGCCGGTTATAGCTCCTCCTCCTGACCTCGCTGCTCACTCCTAGGTCCGATGCTGGTCTCGGGCCTCTGGTCGCTGCCGCTGGCTTTTATGCCGGTTATAGCTCCTCCTCCTGACCTCGCTGCTCACTCCTAGGTCCGATGCTGGTCTCGGGCCTCTGGTCGCTGCCGCTGGCTTTTATGCCGGTTATAGCTCCTCCTCCTGACCTCGCTGCTCACTCCTAGGTCCGATGCTGGTCTCGGGCCTCTGGTCGCTGCCGCTGGCTTTTATGCCGGTTATAGCTCCTCCTCCTGACCTCGCTGCTCACTCCTAGGTCCGATGCTGGTCTCGGGCCTCTGGTCGCTGCCGCTGGCTTTTATGCCGGTTATAGCTCCTCCTCCTGACCTCGCTGCTCACTCCTAGGTCCGATGCTGGTCTCGGGCCTCTGGTCGCTACCGCTGGCTTTTATGCCGGTTATAGCTCCTCCTCCTGACCTCGCTGCTCACTCCTAGGTCCGATGCTGGTCCTGGGGTTCCTAGCCGAAGAATTGAGATCGACTCAGAAAATCAAAAACAATAAAATTTAATGAACAAACGAAGCTGTACAGGAAACTGTAGGATACAATGTAAATAGGTCTGGTCTGCTTGAAAGCCTCTCTGGAAACTGCTAGAAGGTTCTGAGCTCAACTGCTAGCAGGTTCCGAGCTCAACTGCTAGCAGGTTCCGAGCTCAACTACTGGAAGGTTCCGAGCTCTACTACTAGAAGGTTCCGACCTCTGACATCATAACGTCATCACGTTCTTCCCGCCGTTGGGAGATCACGTGACGGACGGCATGACGTCATCACGCGGAGTACAGGAAAGAAGCCCTAGTACAGTTAACAGATACATTAAAGGTGCAGCCCCTAGCTGTACTACATTGCTGTAAAAGGAATTATATACAATTGTCCGTAATCCTCTGGTGGTTCCACCACATGCGTCCCCCCAGAATTGTTTTTAACAGAGAAGGTAAGGCGAGAAGGGGGTCTGACGAGTCTGTCCGACCGACTGCGATACCCCGGCAGCTGGAACGGAGCACTAGAAGACGAACTGGCCATTGGCTGTGGTTGGGATGACGCCGCAGGCGGAGGAGAAGAAGAGGCCGGCTGTGGTCGACCCAGTGAGGCGGGCACTGGCGACTCGGCGGATGACTGTGGCTGTACTGGACCGGCAGTCGACGGTGGATGACCACGACGAGGCGGCTGAGCGGTGACGACTGGTTCGCTCAGATCCAGATGCGCCGGTTTCAACCAGTCGATGGAGATGTGGTCAGGCTTACCGCCGACGTCGACTGTGAAGGACTTGTCACCTGACGAGATGACGCAGAACGGACCTGTGTAAGGCGGTTTGAACGGGTTTTTGCGAGCATCCTGCCGAATGAACATGTATTCTGCGCTCTTAAGATCCACCGGGACATGGGAGCGCTGCAGGTCATGATGCGACGTAGGCACTGGGATGAAATTCCTAGCCGCTTCCTGGTGGCTGACGAGCTGCTGAGCTGGGGACCAGGGTTCCGTGTGAGGAGGAAGAAAATCGCCAGGCACTCTGAGTGGTTGGCCGTAAACCAGCTCTGCTGAAGAAGAATGCAGGTCGTCCTTAGGCGCCGTGCGAAGACTTAGCAGCACCCAAGGGAGCCTGTCCACCCAACTAGGCCCACGGAGACTAGCACGCAGTGCGGCTTTAAGGGACCTGTGGAATCTTTCACACAGACCGTTCGCCTGTGGATGGTAGGCGGTGGTACGATGAAGCTTGGTGCCCAAAACTTGAGCTACGGCGTTCCAAAGCTCAGAGGTAAATTGAGGCCCCCGGTCGGAGGAGATGGCAGCTGGTACCCCGAACCGAGCTACCCACGACGAGATGAAGGCTCTGGAGACGTCTGCTGCTGTGGTGGCAACCAAAGGAATTGCCTCTGGCCACCTGGTGGTGCGGTCTACCACGGTGAGTAGGTGAGTGTACCCGCGAGAGGAAGGGAGAGGACCAACCAGGTCCACGTGCACATGGTCGAATCGACGCTCCGGAACCGGAAAAGTGGCGATTGGGGCCTTAACATGGCGTTGTATCTTGGACTTCTGGCAACTCACACAGGTATTGGTCCAGTCACGGACGTCGAGATGCATGCCCTTCCAGACGAATTTCTTTGCCATGAGCCATTGTGACGCTCTCATGCCAGGGTGTGACAACCCGTGGATAGTGTCGAAAATTCTCCTGCGCCATTCGACTGGAACGATTGGACGTGGGACGCCCATCGAGATGTCACACAGGAGTGTGGTCCCTGTGGCCTGGAAACTGACATCAGCCACTTGTAAGCTGGAAGGTGCGGTCCAGGATGCCTGCACTTCAGGGTCTGCCTTCTGTTCTTTTGCCAAACCAACATAGTCGACTCCCAGGTGTACTGCGTGGAGCTGGGTGCGGGAGAGACAATCCGCCACCAGGTTGTCTTTGCCCAAGACATGTTGTATGTCGGTTGTAAATTCAGATATGTACGTAAGATGACGTTGTTGCCGTGCCGACCATGGTTCCGCTGTCTTGGCCATCGCAAAAGTAAGTGGCTTGTGGTCTACAAAAGCTGTGAATGGGCGTCCTTCCAGTAGGAAGCGAAAATGGCGGATGGCCAGAAACAATGCCAACAACTCCCTATCAAAAGTACTATACTTGCGTTCGTTCTTCCGCAATTGGCGGCTGAAGAAAGCCAGTGGTTGCCATGTGCCGTCGACCCACTGCTCCTGTACTGCCCCGATGGCATAATCAGATGCGTCGGTGGTAAGGGCAATGGTTGCGCCCGGAAGGGGTGTGCCAACATGGTCGCAGCAGCCAAAGCGTTCTTAGTGTCGAGGAAAGCCTGGTCCATCTGGGGTGTCCAATCAATCGGGTCTTTGCCCGATTTACCTCTGAGGGCCTCGTACAAAGGTTGCATCAACAATGCCGCCTTGGGGACGAACCGATGATAAAAATTGACCATTCCCAGAAATTCCTGGAGGGCCCTGACGGTCTGAGGAAGAGGGAACGAGGTGACCGCTTCCACCTTCGTGGCCAGCGGGACGGCGCCTTCTGAGGTGATTCTGTGTCCCAGGAAATCAATGCTGTGCAACCCAAACTGGCACTTGGCCGGGTTGATAATAAGGCCATGTTGGCTGAGATGAGAAAAAAGGGTACGCAAGTGCGTAATGTGTTCTTTCGTGCTGTTACTGGCAATAAGGATGTCGTCTAGGTAGACGAAGATGAACGGCAGATCGCGCAACACGGAATCCATGAGACGTTGGAAGGCTTGTGCTGCATTCTTCAGCCCAAACGGCATACGAAGGAACTCAAAGAGCCCGAAAGGTGTGATGACGGCAGTTTTGGGGACGTCCTGAGGATGCACGGGCACTTGATGATAGCCTCGGACGAGGTCTACTTTGGAAAAGATGGAATTCCCTGCCAGATGGGCCGAAAAATCCTGAATGTGAGGAATTGGGTACCGATCCGGTGTGGTAGCCTCATTCAGGCATCTGTAGTCGCCGCATGGTCGCCATCCGCCGCCCGGCTTAGGAACAATGTGTAATGGCGAGGACCAAGGACTATTCGAATGTCGAATAACACCCAGGCGTTCCATTGTATGGAACTCCGCCTTGACGGCCGCGAGTTTACCAAGTTCCAGCCTTTGAGCTCTCGCATAAACGGGGGATCCTGTCGTGGTAATGTGGTGCGCCACACCGTGCCTCGCGACTGAAGAAGAAAATGTGGGCCTGGTGAGCTCAGGGAACTCACTGAGAAGACGAGAGAACTCATTTGGAGATGGGACTGCACAGGCAACTGACCAAGACATCGCGGTGCTTCGGTGGCAGGGGACCGAGTGAAAAGTGGAGGCACTGATTAGCCGGCAGTGTCGGACGTCGACGAGAAACCCGTTTGCGCAGAAGAAATCTGCCCCCAGGATGGCCTGTGAGACTTTCGCCATGATGAACTCCCAAACAAAATGTTGCCCGCCAAAACTCAACTGGACCCTACGCTTTCCAAACGTGCGAATGGCCGCACCATTGGCTGCCTCGAGAGGGGGACCTTGACCGCCGGATTGAAGATCTAGCATCGACACTGGTAGGATACTGCACTGGGAGCCAGTATCACAGAGAAAACGTCGCACTGACAGGGAGTCTGTAATGTATAGGCGTTTCCCTGCGGACCCGACGGCCATCGCAACTCCGGCGCATTCCTTAGGCCTTATTGATCTTCTCAGAAACCGCTGGTTTGAGGTAGGTTTTTTTTTGGTGAGAAACTGCAGGGCGGACGGCAATTTCTGGCCTTCGCACCGAAACGAGCGTGGTATGCACACCAGCCTGCAGGAGGAGGAGGA
The DNA here is from genome assembly GCF_052327205.1 of Somniosus microcephalus. Taxonomy (NCBI): domain Eukaryota; kingdom Metazoa; phylum Chordata; class Chondrichthyes; order Squaliformes; family Somniosidae; genus Somniosus; species Somniosus microcephalus. Next base: position 231,087,559 of record NC_140995.1, read on the forward strand.
GGATTCACTCTTGTGGGGGATGGGCGCCTCGTGGCTGCACAAGATTGTTGTGAGACGGTAAATATTTTATCCGCTTCCACGGCGAGTTCAGCACAATCCGTGATCGCGGAATTGGCCAAGGCCGTCTGTACTGGCTCTGGTAGTTGACAGAGAAACAGCTCGCGGAACAGAAAACATTGAGATTCTGAGCCCAAAAGCGTGAGCATTTGGCTCATGAGCTCTGAGGGTTTTGAGTCCCCGAGGCCGGGCATGGAGATAAGTCTGCGAGCGCGCTCCGACTTGGACAGACCGAAAATCTGTAGTAAACGTGCTTTTAAAGCTTTGTACTTGCCATCGTTCGGTGGACTCTCGAGGAGGCTGATGACCCGTGAGGCCGTGGCGCTGTCGAGGGTGGAGACCACGCAATAATAACGGGTCAAATCCGCTGCTACTCCCCGGATTGCAAATTGGGCTTCCGCCTGGAAAAACCACGCGGCCGGTTGTTGCTCCCAAAATTGCGGCAGTTTGAGGGTGACGGCGTTCGTGTCCATGATGTAACTTCAACGAAAATTGTTCGAAGAAATCGGGGTCACCAATGTAGGAACTGGGGTTCCTAGCCGAAGAATTGAGATCGACTCAGAAAATCAAAAACAATAAAATTTAATGAACAAACGAAGCTGTACAGGAAACTGTAGGATACAATGCAAATAGGTCTGGTCTGCTTGAAAGCCTCTCTGGAAACTGCTAGAAGGTTCCGAGCTCAACTGCTAGCAGGTTCCGAGCTCAACTGCTAGAAGGTTCTGAGCTCTACTGCTAGAAGGTTCCGAGCTCTACTGCTAGAAGGTTCCGAGCTCTGACGTCATGACGTCATCACGTTCTTCCTGCCGTTGAGAGATCACGTGATGGACGGCATGACGTCATCACACGGAGTACAGGAAAGAAGCCCTAGTACAGTTAACAGATACATTAAAGGTGCAGCCCCCAGCTGTACTACATTGCTGTAAAAGGAATTATATACAATTGTCCGTAATCCTCTGGTGGTTCCGCCACAGTAATGTTGTAGCGGTTCGTGTAGATCGCCACTAAATAAGAGAGTTTGACTTCGACGAACTATAAATAAGTTGTTTATTTACAGGAACAGGCTAATTACAGCAGGTAAGATAGCAGGTAAGATGGCTGACTGTAGGAGCACCGTGGTGTAGGTCTTGTCCCAGCGGGGACTCCACGAGGGCTGAGTTCGCAGTCCTGTGGGGAGCGTGATGACGTCATCGCGTTTGTGTTGTGACGTCATCACGGTGTTCGCGTTTCCCGCACTTAGGGTGTCACGTGATGCGCGTCGTTGCGTCGCTGGCCGTTGAGGCCGAAGTCGCGAGGCCGGGATGTGCCGGTGCTTGCCGCGGGAGCGGAAGATCGCGTCGCTCCCGTCGGCTGGCCGTTGAGGCCGAAGACGCTAGGCCGGGCTGTGCCGGTGCTTGCTGCAGGAGCGGAAGATCGCGTCGCTCCTGTCGGCTGGCCGTTGAGGCCGAAGACGCTAGGCCGGGCTGTGCCGGCGCAAGCACATCACGTCGTACGTGACGTGACGTCAGCGCGCTAGGGCGCGCCTTAAAGGGGCAATGGCCCCAACAGGTAAGTTAAAAGGGCAACGGCCCCAAAGGTAAGTTAAACATACAGTAAGGTAAGTTAAAGGGAATTATGTGTCTCAATGTAAGGGACAACCAGTGGTACCGCCACAATGTATTATCGCACAGTTTACTATGAGCATGCTCAGTTCGCTCTGCCCTAATAAAGCAAGCACATGGACTAGCGACTCATCGTGTCTCTGTCCTTCATTTGTTCTACCCAAGTATATTACATTAATGAAGTGTCCGCCTATCCACATCTCCATATCCCTCCACCGTAATAAAGGCAGCAGGCGGGTGTGCGGCGTGTTGGGGACGCTTCCCCATGCTTAATTCTTTAACCCCCCCCACCCAGACCCTCTCCCACCCATCATGGGGGGGGGTTAAAATCGAGGCCCATGTCGTCTCTCTCAGACCTCTCCCACAGTGTTTCACATTCAATGAATGTTTTTTTTTAAGTGCACTGATTGTTGCTATGTGGGGAAGTCAGTGAGACTCAAACCAAGGACTGAGCGTGGACTCAATTCAACTACAGGCGCTAAATGGATTTCCCTCATTCCTGCTTTAAACTCATAATCAGTCTCCTCTCTCTCGCTAATAATCAGTCTCCTCTCTCTCGCTAATAATCAGTCTCCTCTCTCTCGCTAATAATCAGTCTCCTCTCTCTCTCGCTAATAAACAGTCTCCTCTCTCTCTAATAAACAGTCTCCTCTCTCTCTCTCTCTCTAATAAACAGTCTCTTCTCTCTCTAATATGTAGTCTCCTCTCTCTCTCTAATAATCAGTCTCCTCTCTCTCTCTCTCTCTCTAATAAACAGTCTCCTCTCTCTCTATCCGAATGACTAGTTTATTTATGCGACATCTCACTCCAGCAGGTGAAATGTCTTCAAATGACCTAAATGTAATCTCTGTTTTTTTCCACACTATCAACGTTCAGATATATTGGCTATCTCTTAGTATCAGTGTCACTGGATGTCACTTGTGTTTTGTTGCGCGCTGGCAATTCTAGGTGAGGGGGTCAAGGTCCGCTGGGCGAATCACCGTCTAGGTCAGAGGGCAAGGTAAACAGCAGTGAGGTGACAGAGAAACGAGTCAGAGTGCGTAGATAGCGGGAGGGGCGGAGAGGGAGAAAGAAGAGCCAGGCAACAATCTCGGGACACTGAAAGAGCCCTTTACCACTGGGAGGTGGTGCTAGCAGCCCCCGGCTGGCCGATGATGACTGGCCACCTATTAATGTGCAAGTATTTTTTGGCTCTGTTGACCAGCTGTCATGTTAAAGCTGCTATCACTCAATGGATTCCCATCATACTGTACATATAAGCACGGTAATAATTGACACAAGGAGCCTGGCAACAAGACTAAAAAAGCCCAGGGATGGGCATCCAATTACTGGCAGAAACAAATCTCTTTAACCCTTTGTCCTGGCCAACACTTACCAACTCAAACAAGATCACTTAACAAAAAAAACAGATGATCAGTTGATTATCTCATTGCTGATTGTGGGAGTTTACTGTGCTCAGACTGGCTGTCGTGTTCCCTACATTACAACAGTGACGACACTTCAAAAGTACTTCAGTGGCTGTGAAGCACTTTGGGATTTCCTGAGGTGGCGACAGGCGTTAAATAGATGCGTCCTTCTGTCTTTTCGTTCGCTCTTTCTCTAGACGCCAATCAAAATTCTTTTTATGGGGTGGTGGTGGGGGCGGGGGGGCAATGTGCCCTCGATTTTAAATTTGACTGCGCGGTCCCTGACATAAGAAAACTACTAGGCACTTGGTCTAAGCGTTAAACAAAGCTTTAATCAACTGTTTTACAACATGGAGGTCTAGTTGTGTCCTTCACTAGTTCCTTTTAAGAATGTCCTGTGCAAGCTGGGCCCGTGCCCGAGTATTTATACTCTCCCTGGATAGCGCCACCCGCAGGCTGCTCAGTTGATTCATGTCAGTCCCTTTAACGGGCTGCGATGACCATTCAAAGATTCACGCGTGCGCAAAACTTCAGATTGGAAAAGCCGGTCCCGGGCTGCGTGGGATCGGCAGCTTAGAGGGAATATGCTGGGGGGGGGGGGGCGGCGTTAGGGCAGCCAATCGTGCCTACACAATACCCGGCTTACCCTGGCCGCACTGACGGTCACTTTATAATATAGCAGCTCATCGCATCACCAAAGTCCTTCACATACTGCCAATGACTGCAAAGTGTTGTGTGTAGGCAAATGAAGCGGTCATTCTGTGCACAGCAAGATCCCACAAACAGGGCTGAGGTGAACGACCAGTTCACTCGCTTTTTGCTGGTGTTGGTTGAGGGATGACTGCTGGTCAGGATACCAGCCAGGCAAAGTCCCTGTTCTACTTTTTAAGAAGAAGTGCCACGGAATCTTTGACGCACACCTGGAGAGGTGAATAGGGGCCTCTGTTTAATGTCTCGTGCAAGAGACAGCACGTCTGACGATGCAGCACTCCCTCAGTGCAGTCAACCAAGGTTATGTGCTCGAGTGGTGACTGAGGCAGTGGAGCTTAGAACTGTGAGTGACTGTGTGCAAAACAAGACTGGGCAGGTTAGCAGGAAAGCTCGACTCCAACTTAACATAAATGCAAAACTCAGTTACTTTTAATCGGTGAGAGGTTTTGAAATGGCAATGTATTATCAGATTTGAAAGGTCTTAATTATGTTATATAAGAAAGACAGACTTGCATTTCTATCACGCCTTTCACGACCACCAGACGTCTCAAAGCGCTTTATAGCCAATGAAGTACTTTTGAAGTGGAGTCACTGTTGTAAAACAGCAGCTAATTTGCACACAGCAAGCTCCCACAAACAGCAATGTGATAATGACCAGATAATCATTTTTTTGGTTATGTTGGTTGAGGGATAAATATTGGCCAGGACAACTCCCTGCTCTTCTTCGAAATAGTGGCCATGGGATCTTTTACATCCACCTGAGAGCACAGACGGGGCCGCGGTTTAACATCTCATCTGAAAGATGGCACCTCCGACAGTGCAGCATTCCCTCAGCACTGCACTGGAGTGTCAGCCTAGCTTTATGTGCTTAAGTCCCTGGAGCAGGACTTGAACCCACAACCTTCTGACTCAGAGGCAAGTGTGCTACCCACTGAGCCACAGCTGACACTACACAAAATGTAAAGAATAATATGTATTTATCAATGACTTGGGATGAAGGAATAGATCGTTGTGTATCCAAGTTTGCAGACGACACTACGTTAGGAGGCACAGTAAGTTGTGTAGATGGGGGCAAAATGTTACAATGTGATACAGGCAGACCAAATGAGTGGTCAATACTGTGGCAGATGGAGTTTAATGTGGGGCAGTGCGAGATCATCACCTTGGATTAAAGAGAGACAGATCATAGCATTTTCTTAATGGCGAGAGACTCGGAGCTGTGGAGGAGCAAAGGGATTTGGGTGTCCGTGTGCACAAATCACTAAAAGCTGGTGGATAGGTACAAAATGTAATCAAAAAGGCTAATGGAATGTTAGGCATTATCTCGAGGGGTCGGGAGTACAAAGGGGAGGAAGTGATGCTACAATTGTACAGAGTCTTGGTCAGACCCCAGCTGGAGCACTGCGTTCAGTTCTGGGCACCACTCCTCAGGAAGGATATATTGGCCTTGGAGGGGGTTCAGCGCAGATTCACCAGAATGATACCAGGGCTTAATGGGTTAAATTATGAGGACAGGTTGCAGAAACCTGGTTTGTATTCCCTTGAGTTTAGAAGGGTAAGGGGTGATCTAATCGAGGTGTTTAAAATAATAAAAGGATTCAATAGTGTAGATATGGAAACTATTTCCTCTGGCGGGGGAGTCCAGAACAGGGGGGCATAACCTTAAAATTAGAGCCAGGCCGTTCAGGGGTGAAATCAGGAAACATTTTTTCACACAAAGGATAATGGAAATCTGTAAATCTCTCCCCCAAAAGGTTGTGGGTGCTGGGGCCAATAGTAGTTCAAGACTGAGATTGATAGATTTTTATTTGGTAAGGGATCAAGGGCCATGGAGCTGAGGCGGGTAAACAGAGCTGAGCTACAGATCAGCCATGATCTAATAGAATGGCGGAACAGGCTCTAGGGGCTGAACAGCCTGCTCCTGGCCCTATGTAACAATGGATACTTGGATGTGAATACAATCTGATTGGAAAGGTCAAATGGTTTCTAAATATAATAATGCATAACTGCAGGGATCACTAGGCTGCGATCTAAGTGAGGGCTGAGCTGATGTCACCAATTGTGAAAGTAGACCACAATGGCTTGTAGTTTTCTAATTCTCTCGCCCTTGTCATGATAACAGGCTGGGGTACAGCTCCATTGCCTAACCATTTACTTCATCGTCCGTGACCCGGGACAGTTAAGCGCTTTGTAGCCGAGCCCAGTCCTGTTCTGTGTCTGTGACCCGGGACAGGTGAGCACTTTGTAGCCGAGCCCAGTCCTGTCCTGTCCTGTGTCCGTGACCCGGGACAGGTGAGCACTTTGCAGCCGAGCCCAGTCCTGTCCTGCCCTGTGTCCGTGACCCGGGACAGGTGAGCACTTTGCAGCCGAGCCCAGTCCTGTCCTGCCCTGTGTCCGTGACCCGGGACAGGTGAGCACTTTGCAGCCGAGCCCAGTCCTGTCCTGCCCTGTGTCCGTGACCCGGGACAGGTGAGCACTTTGTAGCCAAGCCCAGTCCTGCACTGCCCTGTGTCCGTGACCCGGGACAGGTGAGCACTTTGTAGCCAAGCCCAGTCCTGCACTGCCCTGTGTCCGTGACCCGGGACAGGTGAGCACTTTGTAGCCGAGCCCAGTTGTGCACTGCCCTGTGTCCGTGATCCAGGACAGGTGAGCGCTTAGCAGCCGAGCCCAGTCCTGCACTGCCCTGTGCTGCCGTGCGTGCACCTTTTCCTTCAGGAGTCACTGGACAGCAATCAGGAGCGGGAATCCTAGCTGATCCTACCTCTCTCTCCTCCTTTAAGAGGCTGCTTAAAACCCACCTCTTTGCCCAAGCATTTGGTCTCCTGTCCTAATATCTCCTTCTTTGGCTCAGTGTCAATTTTTGTCTGATTTATGCTCCTGTGAAGCGCCTTGGGATATTTTACTACGTTAGCGGCACAATGTTGTTGTAGATTAATTGATTGGGATTGATTGCTAGGATTAGTCAAGAACTCCATGATCATTGTAGCGAGCGACTACCAGGATGGTAGAAGGCGAACTGGATGGACCTCGGTCTTTAATCCTCCAGCAATTCATATTTTCCTATAAATTCCTGATATCCATTCTAGAGGGTCCATGTTTGCAAAAGCACTCCAATAATCCAGTACTGAGGAGGCGCTGCACCTCCTTAAAACCCATCTCAGTTCGTCACCTCTCCTAAAATCTCCTTCCTTTGGCTTGGCGCCCATTTCTTTCTGATTGCGCCTTGGGGTGTGTTACGACGTTAGCGGCACGGTATAAATGCAAGGTGTTGTCGCAACATGGATCCTGCCCCACGGAAAGAGGTGGGCCTCCAGGATCTCCACCAGGCACACCCCAGGAAATTCAGACAGGGCACTCTGCTCACGTTGGGCTTGTGTGAGTCGGCACAGCTGGAGACAACACAGAACAGGCACTGGCTCTAAGCAGTTGGGACCGAATGACTGACTAATGGCTGATGTGATCAGTGTGGGATAGTCAGGTAATCATCAACCGCTAGTTACTTGGATGGAATAGGAGCAGCGTGGATTAAGGGCTGCTAAATTAGTCCCAGCCCTTCATTATTCTCCTTGTAGGCACTGTATCTGAAGCCACTGAGCCTGATCTTCCTGGGCCAAGGGAGGGGCTGCATTCATAGTATTGGGCTCATGCAGACTGGAATTTGGGGGAGGAGGGGGGCCTAGTCCCGTGGTCCTTACCCCCTCCCATCGGCAGTGGGGGCAGGTTTCCCTTCCATCCACGACCTCCACCCTTGGTGCGGATGTTACCGGTACAGGCCGGTTTGGTAGGATGCCATTGTCCAATGGATCTCCTGCCAGTTCTGCCTCAATTGCCCCCAACGCTAAGCATGCCTGTGCATCGCATGCCAGCACCAGAACCTGGTAGTTGCCCAATGGCAATCCAGTGCGTCGCTGCAAGGTGCTATTGCAACATTACCCCCCACCCCCCACCACCACCACCCCTTTGCCAAACCGGGCACTCCAAGAATGGTAAGGGCACCTGTTGCCCCCCTGCACTCCTCCACCCATATGCCAGTGCTCCTGAGCCCAGGGTTGGGGTACGGGATGTAGCTGCAAATCTTACCCAGCCAGATTTCCGGCAGCAGAGCGGGCCTGCAGGAGTTTCAGGCCCAGTGTCTTATAGGCGGGGCTCATTCCTACTGAGCAGGAGGCTCAGTCTATTGAATGTTAATTCATCTTTCAATGGTTGGCACATATTGCCTGCTTTTAATAAACACTAGATCATCATCAAAGTGACTGGATGTGCGAGGGATTTTTTGCAGGAAACGACTCACCAACCGTCCCCCACCCCCACTCCTCCACTTCAAAGACTGCAGGAGATGCACAGTTGGCATTTCCCAATCCAGTAAATCAATGCTCAGCTCTGAAATGTTAAACTTACAGAGGGTTAATGATATCCCATAAATAACAGTCACTCGGGAGTGAAGGGTTCGGAATGTCGGTGTGGGGGTCTTCTCTCAACTGGGAGTGATTACAACGCAGTCCTGTAATCGAGGGGTCAGCTGATGTCAGCAAATGAAGCTTCAAGTGGTTTCAAACATCGACTCCCCCCACCCGATCTGGAGACCATGCTCGAGGCTTGAACTGCTTGGTTGAAGAGATGGGTATTAAGAAGGTTTTTGAAAGCACAAAGGGAGGAAAGTAAAGTGGAGCGAGCTAGCAAGAGAGTTCCAGAGCACAGTGCAAGGTTCTTGGATGCAACAGCAATCTTGGTTACAATAATCTTTATTGAGCTTGACCAAGTCTTGACACACGCAATAGTCATACAGAGCAATAAACTATATTATCCCATTTTTTCTCTGGGTAGGGAGTCGTAACCTTCGTCAATCCCTTCATTCTTGTCTCTCTCTACAAATTGTGAAGGAAAACTGTAGTGTATGTACCTTGAAGAAGGAACTATATTCTGCAGCCCCTGTATACTGCAGTACCAGTAGTGACCACCCCTGTATATAAGCCTGTGTAGTAACTTTGTATAGTAGTTCCAGTTTTGTCTCCATTCAGTAAACACCTGTTATAACCAACTTCTGCAGTCCGTGTCTCAATTACACACGGACATTACATTGGCGACGAACAGATCCGAACTTACCTACAATTCTGCACCACCTCACGGGGATCCATCCCTGAAGTGAAGTTATTAGAGGTCGAAGCCAGAAGGAAGAAATCCAAAAAGAAAAAACAAACAGAAGAAACGGGCGTCGACCGTGGGCAACCGCCCTCTGATTCATCGAATTCGAAGATTTGCAGGAGAGGCTGTCGAGAGCTGGGCTTGGCTCTCCAGTCTATGGTGTTCCAGCTAATCGGGCTGGTGGCAGGTAGTACACTGATCCTTCCTGGGCTGAGGCGGGCTAGAGCTCGATGGGGTGGCTTTTCAACGGGGCCGAGCAGCGTTGTCGGGAAGAGGAGAGAGAGAGAGAGAGGGTGGAGCACACAGGGCGCGGCCGGTGCTACGAAGCCGGGCAGCGTACAGACCCGAGAAGAGGGAAGAAAGTGTCCCATAGGGTTTGCTCTGACGACGGGAACAGTAATTAAAATAAAAGAAAAATAAATTAGAAGCGCAGAAAGCCGCGAGGAGCTGCAGTTTGCCACGGGGACCGCGGAGAGCGGCGTTGGCAGCAGCGCGGGGGGAAGCGCGCGAAGAACGTAGCACGTCGCCATCAAGGCATAAAAACGCCAGCAACAGCGTTGGCAGCAGCAGAAAAGACAGAAAGCGCGGGAGGCGCCATCTTAATCCAGCGGGGAAGAAGGAAAAGCGCAGGAGGCGCCATTTTGTTCAATCGGGGAAGAAGGCAAAGCGCGGGAGGCGCCATTTTGTTCAATCGGGGAAGAAGGCAAAGCGCGGGAGGCGCCATCTTAGATCTCCAAGATGCCGAAGACTGGCAATATCACTGCCTTCGATAATGAAATAGAAGACTGGACCACGTATGTGGAAAGAGTCGAAGTATATTGCAAGGCAAATGAAGTAGTCGATGAGAAAAAGGCATCGGTACTACTAAACTTAATGGGCGCAAGAACGTACGGCCTATTGCGGAACCTGATCACTCCAGTCAAACCGATGGAGAAGAGTTTTAACGAAATTGTTGATATCCTACAGGAACACCTAAATCCTACACCGCTGCTGATAGCAGAAAGATTTAAATTCCACAAAAGAAATCAGCATAAAGATGAGAGCAATGCTGATTACCTTACGGAACTATGCAAGCTATCAAAGCACTGCCAGTTCGGAGCAGGACTGGCAGATACCCTACGGGACAAATTTGTCTGTGGACTCCTGAGTGAAGGAACCCAGAAGAGGTTACTCTCAGAGAAAGAGCTGATGCTAGATAAGGCATTCAGCGTGGCAGTATCGTACGAAGCAGCAGCAAGGGGAGCTGCGGAAATACAGCAAAAGCCACAGGAATACGGCACCCATGAAATGACACGGGGATTTGAAAAATGTTATTGCTGCGGCAGAACAACCCATGGCCAGAAGGACTGCTGGTTCAAGGACAAAACATGCAGGCAATGTGGAAAGATGGGGCACATTGCACGAGTTTGCAGGTCCGGGAAGAAGACTAACGACAACAAAAAGACTACTAAGGAAAAGTACAGGAAAGTACAAAAGATGACGGACAGTAGTTCCGAAGACCAGAAGAGCGATAGTGAATCCGGGAACAAGAGACTAAGCTGTCTCAAACTACACAACGTAATCGCAAAAGAGGATCACCGAACCATTTGGGTCACCCTCACGATAGCAGGGTCCCAAGTCAAAATGGAATTGGATACAGGATCAGCCCTGACCGTCATGAATCAATGAGACTACGAGCGGCTATTCTCACACATACCCTTGAAAGACACATCCATTGTCTTGAAGACATATACGGGGCAGAAAGTATACCCCAGAGGGAAAATAAGGGTGCCTGTCGAATACAACGGCAAGGAAATACAGAAATTGTAGCTGTACATACTGCAAGATGGTGGACCACCGTTATTGGGACGTGAATGGATCAGAAAGATAAGTTTAGACTGGCACTCCATTCAGGCACTGACTGTGGCTGGTAAAAAGGATGACGACGTCACACCTGGCCGATTGTCAAAAATCTTAGCTAACGCTAAAGAGGTATTTCAACAAGGACTGGGAACTCTTAAAGGCATAACCGCCTCGATAAAAATAGAAGAGAATGCAATTCCCAAGTTTTTCAAAGCAAGACTGGTACCGTATGCAATTCGCTCAGCCATCGAGGCAGAGCTGGAGGATCTGGAGAATGCAGGCGTGTTATCTAAGGTAGACTGGAGCGAGTAGGCGACACCCATCGTTCCTGTCATGAAGAAAACGTTAAACAATAAGTCTGAGGAGCCAAGGAAGGTTCGCATCCGTGGGGACTTCAAGGTGACTGTGAACCCAGTCCTTCACACAGTACAGTATCCTCTTCCGAGGATAGAAGATATTTTCGCCTCACTATCTGGAGGGATACGTTTTGCAAAAATTGACCTTGCGCAAGCATATTTGCAGATGGAGGTTGAAGAATCCTCTAGGAAATATCTCACGATAAACACTCACAAAGGTCTTTACCAGTATAATCGACTGGTATTCGGAGTAGCATCAGCTCCGGCTATATGGCAAAGAGCGATGGAACAAGTCCTGCAATGGGATTCCGGGGACTCAGTGTTACTTGGACGACATCCTAGTGACAGGTGAAAATGACAGTGAACACCATGCCAACCTAGAGCAGGTGCTCACTAGACTAAGAGAACATGGGCAACGAGCCAATCGCCCCAAGTGCGAGTTTTTTAAGAAACAAGCATCGTATTGTGGCCACGTGATTGATGAAGAGGGGAAACATAAGTCCCCTGACAAAATTGAAGCGGTCGTTAAGGCTCCAGCGCCTGAAAATGTGTCGCAACAGAGGTCATTCCTCAGATTGGTGAATTACTACCATAAGTTTTTGCCAAATTTGTCCACAATTCTGCACCCACTGAACGCCCTGCTACAAACTGGAGTAGCATGGAAATGGAGCAATGAATGTAAGCGGGCCTTTCAGAAGTGTAAAGACCTGATCACTTCAAGAGAAATATTGGCTCACTACAACCCATCACTACCAATAAGACTGGCGTGTGATGCGTCTCCCTACGGCGTTGGAGCAGTACTGTCACATAAATTCCTTGATGGTTCAGAGAGGCCGATAGCTTTTGCGTCACGCTCGTTAACTTCAGCCGAGCGTAACTACGCCCAGATTGACAGAGAGGCCCTCAGCCTGGTGTGGGGGGTGAAGAAGTTCAATCACTACCTGCACGGACAGAAATTTACTCTACTAACTGATCATCAACCTCTTGTCTCCATTTTCAACCCTAAGAAGGGCGTCCCAATAATGACAGCACAACGGCTACAGAGGTGGTCCCTTTTACTAGGGGCACACCAATATGACATAGAGTACAAAGGAACTAAACAGCATGGGAATGCTGATGGATTGTCGCGCCTACCGTTGCCGACGGTGGAAGAAGCACCTGCAGTGGATCCTGTGGAGATATTCCACTCGACCATAGTCGAATGTCTACCTGTGATGAATGCAAACATAGAAAAGGAAACACGAAATGACCCGACACTCTCCAGGGTCTATGATTTAACGGTGAAGGGATGGCCAGCACATGGCGAACCACTGTTGCCAGCATTCTCGCCGAGAAGAGAACAGCTGTCAGTGTGCTGAGGAACCTTGATGTGTGGATCCAGAGTAGTAATTCCACCCAAATTGAAGGATAGAGTGCTCAATGAGCTTCATGAGGGTCATCTGGGAGGGGTAAAAATGAAGAACTTAGCCAGAGCGTTTGTGTGGTGGCCGGGAATCGATGGAGAAATCGAAGAGATGACCAAGAGCTGTACAGGATGCCAGAAGGTCCAAAACGCCCCACCACAAGCCCCTCTACATCCATGGGAGTGGCCCTGATCTCCATGGCAAAGGGTGCACTGTGGCGACACACCACCATTGGACATAATCCGCTCACGGCGGCACGGACAGTTTACGCAGGTGCACTGCCGGCAGCAGCCGCCCCCAGCCGTGGGCCCTTTCCTCCGGCAACTTGTTTCCCGCAGGGACAGGCTGCCGGGAGCACTTCCTGTCTGGGGAGTATTTAAGTGGTTGTGCGGGCTTTTTAAGCACTTGTTTTGCCATGATGTAAATTAAAGCAGTTGTGTTCCATCAACTCTGGTCTCGACTCCCACGTTTGCCGCGGTATCTCAACAGCACATTGATTTTGCTGGTCCATTTATGGACTCGATGTTTTTAATTGCGGTGGATGCACATTCAAAGTGGCCAGAGGTAATAAAAATGTCCTCAACCACCACAGAAAAAACTATCACAGTCTTACGAACCATATTCGCCAGAAATGGGCTGCCTGAACAGATTTGCTCCGACAATGGACCACAGTTTGTGTCTGAAGAGTTCCGGAGGTTCTTAAAGAACAATGGTGTTAAGCATTACACATCCGCCCCATATCATCCAGCCACCAATGGATTGGCTGAGAGGTTCGTTCAAACACTCAAGAAGGCTATCAAGGCAATGTGTAATGAAGACATACCCCTACAACACAAGGTGGATAACTTCTTGTTTGCCTACCGGAATGCGACACATGTGGTTACCAACCAAACTCCAGCCATGATGTTCTTCAATCGAAGACTAAGATGCCGCTTGGATTTGGTTAAGCCAAACATCAGAAGAGATGTGGAGAACAGGCAGTTTCAGAATATGAATGAAAGGCCAACCAGGAGTTTCAAGATAGGTCAACCAGTTTTGGCCCGGGACTACCGCACAGAGAAATGGCAGCCAGGAACGATCTGCACACGGCAAGGACCTCTAATGTATACCATGGATGTTGGAGAGAGCATTGTAAGACGCCATGCTGACCAGATTCTAGAGTCACTGGAAAACGTCAAATCTACACCACGATCCTATACACCTGGTGATGAAACTGAAGTACCAATTGCATCTACCTCAGAATCGGTGATATTGGAAGCAGACGAACCAAACAACAACGTTGATCCCAAATCAACTTTGCCAGAAGAACCTGATACCCCAAAGAGGCGTTATCCGGACAGAATCAGGAAGCCTCCTCAAAGACTGAATTTATAATTGATTAACTTCAGCTAATGTATATAGCAACTGTAATTGTAAATATGTTATTTAATTATTAATCGAATGTTATGTACTGTTTAGCTAAAAGGGGAGGAATTGTAGTGTATGTACCTTGAAGAAGGAACTATATTCTGCAGCCCCTGTATACTGCAGTACCAGTAGTGACCACCCCTGTATATAAGCCTGTGTAGTAACTTTGTATAGTAGTTCCAGTTTTGTCTCCATTCAGTAAACACCTGTTGTAACCAACTTCTGCAGTCCGTGTCTCAATTACACACGGACATTACAAAAACCAAAGATCTTTATAGGCCTCTAGTCACGCACACCCATCCTTGTCACCTTGATGAATCATTATGGTGTGATAAGAGTTGTTGTGAACAAGACCCCCGGAAATGAGGTCATTACTAAAAAAACTTCCTGAAGGCCAACTTGTTTACCATTAATGAGGTAACAAATCATCTTGGGCCCACTGTACCATTTCCTATCTCAAGACTGTTTTATTTCAGGTAACAAGTACTTCAGTCAGTGGGCAGTACAGTCAGCTAAACTGTGCACTCGATGCAGTCACACCAGCCTTAACTCATGTTAAGCACATCATATTTTACCCTTATAAAGCAGTCCACGCTTACCACAAGAACCTCTCCCTGCTGACAAAGCTCATCCTTTCTAAATGTGAGCCATAGCCTGAAGCATCCAGGGAAGGAACCACATAACCATTTTATTATTTCTAGCTACAGTACCAATCCACAAGCCAGTTTAAAATCAAAAGAAAACAAAAACCTCAAACCAAAACCAAATCCTAACCTACTAATATATTATGTATATATAATAAGAATAGGGTATCTAACAAGAGAAGTGCCATGGCTGAATGAGCTACCAACTACAGGCAGAGCAGTGGGAGAAAGATACATGGAGGAGCCCAGTGTCAGAGTGGAGGGAGCAGGTGAGGAGGAGCCCAGTGTTAGAGAGGAGGGAGCAGGTGAGGAGGAGCCCAGTGTTAGAGAGGAGTGAGCAGGTGAGGAGGAGCCCAGTGTTAGAGGAGGAAGCAGGTGAGGAGGAGCTCAGTGTTAGAGAGGAGGGAGCAGGTGAGGAGGAGCCCAGTGTTAGAGAGGAGGGAGCAGGTGAGGAGGAGCCCAGTGTTAGAGGAGGGAGCAGGTGAGGAGGAGCTCAGTGTTAGAGAGGAGGGAGCAGGTGAGGAGGAGCCCAGTGTTAGAGAGGAGTGAGCAGGTGGGGAGGAGCCCAGTGTTAGAGGAGGGAGCAGGTGAGGAGGGGCCCAGTGTTAGAGAGGAGGGAGCAGGTGAGGAGGAGCCCAGTGTTAGAGAGGAGGGAGCAGGTGAGGAGGAGCCCAGTGTTAGAGAGGAGGGAGCAGGTGAGGAGGAGCTCAGTGTTAGAGAGGAGGGAGCAGGTGAGGAGGAGCCCAGTGTCAGAGAGGGAGCAGGTGAGGAGGAGCCCAGTGTTAGAGAGGAGGGAGCAGGTGAGGAGGAGCCCAGTGTTAGAGAGGAGGGAGCAGGTGAGGAGGAGCTCAGTGTTAGAGAGGAGGGAGCAGGTGAGGAGGAGCCCAGTGTTAGAGGAGGGAGCAGGTGAGGAGGAGCTCAGTGTTAGAGAGGAGGGAGCAGGTGAGGAGGAGCTCAGTGTTAGAGAGGAGGGAGCAGGTGAGGAGGAGCCCAGTGTCAGAGAGGAGGGAGCAGGTGAGGAGGAGCCCAGTGTCAGAGAGGAGGGAGCAGGTGAGGAGGAGCCCAGTGTTAGAGAGGAGGGAGCAGGTGAGGAGGAGCCCAGTGTTAGAGAGGAGGGAGCAGGTGAGGAGGAGCCCAGTGTTAGAGAGGAGGGAGCAGGTGAGGAGGGGCCCAGTGTTAGAGAGGAGGGAGCAGGTGAGGAGGGGCCCAGTGTTAGAGAGGAGGGAGCAGGTGAGGAGGAGCTCAGTGTTAGAGAGGAGGGAGCAGGTGAGGAGGAGCTCAGTGTTAGAGAGGAGGGAGCAGGTGAGGAGGAGCCCTGTGTTAGAGAGGAGGGAGCAGGTGAGGAGGAGCCCAGTGTTAGAGAGGAGGGAGCAGGTGAGGAGGAGCTCAGTGTTAGAGAGGAGGGAGCAGGTGAGGAGGAGCCCTGTGTTAGAGAGGAGGGAGCAGGTGAGGAGGAGCCCAGTGTTAGAGGAGGGAGCAGGTGAGGAGGAGCTCAGTGTTAGAGAGGAGGGAGCAGGTGAGGAGGAGCCCAGTGTTAGAGAGGGAGCAGGTGAGGAGGAGCCCAGTGTTAGAGAGGGAGAAGGTGAGGAGGAGCCCAGTGTTAGAGAGGAGGGAGCAGGTGAGGAGGAGCCCAGTGTTAGAGAGGAGGGAGCAGGTGAGGAGGAGCCCAGTGTTAGAGAGGAGGGAGCAGGTGAGGAGGAGCCCAGTGTTAGAGAGGAGGGAGCAGGTGAGGAGGAGCCCTGTGTTAGAGAGGAGGGAGCAGGTGAGGAGGAGCCCAGTGTTAGACAGGAGGGAGCAGGTGAGGAGGAGCCCAGTGTTAGAGAGGAGGGAGCAGGTGAGGAGGAGCCCAGTGTTAGAGAGGAGGGAGCAGGTGAGGAGGAGCCCAGTGTTAGAGAGGAGGGAGCAGGTGAGGAGGAGCCCAGTGTTAGAGAGGAGGGAGCAGGTGAGGAGGAGCCCAGTGTTAGAGAGGAGGGAGCAGGTGAGGAGGAGCCCAGTGTTAGAGAGGAGGGAGCAGGTGAGGAGGAGCCCAGTGTTAGAGAGGAGGGAGCAGGTGAGGAGGAGCCCAGTGTTAGAGAGGAGGGAGCAGGTGAGGAGGAGCTCAGTGTTAGAGAGGAGTGAGCAGGTGAGGAGGAGCTCAGTGTTAGAGAGGAGGGAGCAGGTGAGGAGGGGCCCAGTGTTAGAGAGGAGGGAGCAGGTGAGGAGTAGCCCAGTGTTAGAGAGGAGTGAGCAGGTGAGGAGGAGCCCAGTGTTAGAGAGGAGGGAGCAGGTGAGGAGGAGCCCAGTGTTAGAGAGGAGGGAGCAGGTGAGGAGGAACTCAGTGTTGGAGAGGAGGGAGCAGATGAGGAGGAGCCCAGTGTTAGAGAGGAGGGAGCAGGTGAGGAGGAGCCCAGTGTTAGAGAGGAGGGAGCAGGTGAGGAGGAGCCCAGTGTTAGAGAGGAGGGAGCAGGTGAGGAGGAACTCAGTGTTGGAGAGGAGGGAGCAGGTGAGGAGGAGCTCAGTGTTAGAGAGGAGGGAGCAGGTGAGGAGGAGCCCAGTGTTAGAGAGGAGGGAGCAGGTGAGGAGGGGCCCAGTGTTAGAGAGGAGTGAGCAGGTGAGGAGGAGCCCAGTGTTAGAGAGGAGGGAGCAGGTGAGGAGGAGCCCAGTGTTAGAGAGGAGGGAGCAGGTGAGGAGGAACTCAGTGTTGGAGAGGAGGGAGCAGATGAGGAGGGGCCCAGTGTTAGAGAGGAGGGAGCAGGTGAGGAGGAGCCCAGTGTTAGAGAGGAGGGAGCAGGTGAGGAGGAGCCCAGTGTTAGAGAGGAGAGTGTGGGACATCCTGAAGAGATGTATGTTCGACATCTTGGAGAGTTAAGTGTTAAAAGTCGAACTTCTTCGTGTCTTGAATCATCAGGCTTTCCATCATAAACAGGATCACTTTGAAGTATGTTGAGGAGAAAGCACGCTTGTCTTCTGATATATAACTTGCTTGTGTAAGGAAAGAAATGTTAGTAATAAAATGTAGGGTAATAAAAGATTAAAAGTCGGGTCGTATTGTTTAAGGGAAGTAGTTTGAAGTAAACAAACTACAACTGTTGATATGGATAGTCTGTTTTGAATGGGTTTGGGAATACATACGTCATGCAGCCTAATCTATGAGGAGGGAGCAGGTGAGCAGCAGCCTGCTGTTAGAAGATTGGGTGGCCAAAGTGACAGCTGACAATGTGGATGGAGTGAAGGCCAACGTTTTACTGAGTGTTTGGCACCCTCCCCCCACCTGGCCTCAGTTCTCAGTCAATGCCGATGACCATTACACTCCACGTCAATGCCGATGACCATTACAACCTAGTTGTGAATCCTAAAATGAGATCATTTCCTTGGAATCTCTCCATGGTCTACTTTTTCAGCTGCTCAAGATCATTCCGGCTTCTTCTAACCTGACGCTGACGTTTATATTTTACTGGCTTCGAATTGGACCACAGCCACTGTTCCTTGGCTCCACACAGGAAGTGCTTGAGCTGCGCCCTTAAAGGTACAGGCCAGCTTAGCAGCCAAACATTACAACAGTGCTGCAGTCCTCAGATTGCCCGTGAGCAGCACCATGGGAAATCTGCTGGTGGCTATAGGTTACAGCTAGAAATCTCTTGATACCTGCACTCTGGTTTTACTCTGCTGTTCGAAAAATGTTGACATACAAATTCCAAAACAGCTTAGGGGCTCTTTGTGTTAAAGGTAATTTACTTGTATCTTACAACTAGGGCTGAAGGCATATAGAGGTGCAAATGAAAACACAGAGCTGTGTTGATGAGTGGGGATAGGTGGGATATTCGTGTCACAGAGGCTACAATGAAGATTCACTGGAATTATACCAGGAGCAGACCTGGTTGATGAGAAAAGGCTTGAAAAACAAGGACTTCTCTCATTAAATTCGAGGTTGAGGGGGAATCGGATCGTGGTTTTCAAAATTATCAGAGGTTTTGATGGGGTAAATAGTAAAAGATTGTTTCCATTGGTTGGTGAATTGGTAGCAAGAGAGCATAGACTGAGGATTATCACTACAAGAAGGTGCAGGTAAAGGTACAGCTGCAGACAGATGTATTGCTATAGACACGGGTACAGGTGCAGATACAGGTAGTTACACATCCGGGCGCAGGTGGGGATACGGGTACAGGTGGGGATACGGGTACAGGTGGGGATATGAGTACAGGTGGGGATACGGGTACAGGTGGGGATACGGGTACAGGTGTGGATACGGGTTCAGGTGGGGATACGGGTACAGGTGGGGATACGGGTACAGGTGGGGATATGGGTACAGGTGGGGATACGGGTACAGGTGGGGATACGGGTACAGGTGGGGATATGGGTACAGGTGGGGATACGGGTACAGGTGGGGATGGGGCACAGGTGGGGATACGGGCACAGGTGGGGATACGGGTACAGGTGGGGATACGGGTACAGGTGGGGATATGGGCACAGGTGGGGATAGGGGTACAGGTGGGGATACGGGTACAGGTGGGGATACGGGTACAGGTGGGGATACGGGTACAGGTGGGGATATGGGCACAGGTGGGGAAACGGGTACAGGTGGGGAAACGGGTACAGGTGGGGATACGGGTACAGGTGGGGATACGGGTACAGGTGGGGATGGAGCACAGGTGGGGATACGGGTACAGGTGGGGATACGGGTTCGGGTGGGGATACGGGTACAGGTGGGGATAGGGGCACAGGTGGGGATACGGGTACAGGTGGGGATAGGGGCACAGGTGGGGATACGGGTACAGGTGGGGATACGGGTACAGGTGGGGATACGGGTACAGGTGAAGATACGGGTACAGGTGGAGATACGGGTACAGGTGGGGATACGGGTACAGGTGGGGATAGGGGTACAGGTGAAGATACGGGTACAGGTGGAGATATGGGTACAGGTGAAGATACAGGTACAGGTGGAGATACGGGTACAGGTGGGGATACGGGTACAGGTGGGGATACGGGTACAGGTGGGGATACGGGTACAGGTGGGGATAGGGGTACAGGTGGGGATACGGGTACAGGTGGGGATACGGGTACAGGTGGGGATACGGGTACAGGTGGTGATACGGGCACAGGGGGATACGGGTACAGGTGGGGATACGGGTACAGGTGGGGATATGGGTACAGGTGGGGATACGGGTACAGGTGGGGATAGGGGCACAGGTGGGGATAGGGGCACAGGTGGGGATACGGGCACAGGTGGGGATACGGGTACAGGTGGGGATACGGGTACAGGTGGGGATACGGGTATGGTATGAGATTTGGGTACAGGTGGGGATACGGGTACAGGTGGGGATATGGGCACAGGTGGGGATAGGGGCACAGGTGGGGTTACGGGTACAGGTGGGGATACGGGTACAGGTGGGGATACGGGTACAGGTGGGGATACGGGTACAGGTGGGGATACGCGTATGGTATGAGATTTGGGTACAGGTGGGGATACGGGTACAGGTGGGGATATGGGTACAGGTGAAGATACGGGTACAGGTGGGGATATGGGCACAGGTGGGGATACGGGTACAGGTGGGGATACGGGTACAGGTGGGGAAACGGGTACAGGTGGGGATACGGGTACAGGTGGGGATACGGGTACAGGTGGGGATACGGGTACAGGTGGGGATACGGGTACAGGTGGCGATACGGGTACAGGTGGGGATACGGGTACAGGTGGGGATACGGGTACAGGTGGGGATACGGGTACAGGTGGGGATACGGGTACAGGTGGGGATACGGGTATGGTATCAGATTCGGGTACAGCTTTGAGTATCAGCAGTGGCTGAGTGAGTAGCACTCTCGTCTCTGAATCAGAAGGTTGTGGGTTCAAGTTCCACTCCAGTGATTTGAGCACAAAAATTTAGGCTGACGCTGCAGTGCAGTACTGAGGGAGTGCTGCACTGTCGGAGGTGCCTTCTTTCGGATGAGACGTTAAACTGAGACCCTTCCTGCCTTCTCTGGTGGACGTAAAAGATCCCATGGCACTATTTTGAAGAAGAGCAGGAAAGTTATCCCTGGTATCCTGGCCAATATTTATCCATCAACCAACATCACTAAAAGAGGTTACCTGGTCATCATCACATCACTGTTTGTGGGACCTTGCCGTGTGCAAATTGGCTGCCGCGTTTCCTACATTACAACAGTGACTACACCTCAAAATTATATAATTGGCTGTAAAGAGCTTTGGGACGTCCTGAGGTCATGAAAGGCGTTGATATAATTTCAAGTCTTCTTTTTACAGTTGTGGGTATGGGTATAGTTGCAGATTTGGGTAGAGTTGTGGATACAGGGTACAGGTACATATATCTGGAGCTCACTGCATTGAGGAGGGGGTTTGCAGCGGGTACAGAGCAGATGCTCCCTCACTCAGCTCCATGGGATGAGCAGAGCACAGGGATGGGGCTGCCCCACTCCCCCTACCTCCGGGCCGCAGGCTCACCCGCAGGGCGGACTCACCCACTCCCCACCCTCCAGGGTCGGGCCACGAGCTCACCCACTCTTCCTACCCCCCCAGGGCGGGCTCACCCACAGGGCGAGCTCACCCACAGGGCGGGCTCAGCCACACCCACAGGGAAAGCTCACCCACAGGGTGAGTTCACCACCCACAGGGTGGGCTCACCCATACCCACAGAACAGGCTCACCCACACCCACAGGACAGGCTCACCCACACCCACAGAACTGGCTCACCCACAGGGCAGGAACACCCACACCCACGGGGCGAGCTGACCACCCACAGGGCGAGCTGACCACCCACAGGGCGAGCTCACCCACACCCACAGGGCGGGCTCACCTATACCCACAGGGCAGGCTCACCCACACCCACAGGACTGGCTCACCCATAGGGCAGGAACACCCACACCCACGGGGCGGGCTGACCACCCACAGGGCGAGCTCACCCACAGGACAGGCTCACCCACAGGACTGGATCACCCACACCCACAGGACTGGCTCACCTATACCCACAGGGCAGGCTCACCCACACCCACAGGACTGGCTCACCCATAGGGCAGGAACACCCACACCCACGGGGCGGGCTGACCACCCACAGGGCGAGCTCACCCACAGGACAGGCTCACCCACAGGACTGGATCACCCACACCCACAGGACTGGCTCACCTATACCCACAGGGCAGGCTCACCCACACCCACAGGACTGGCTCACCCATAGGGCAGGAACACCCACACCCACGGGGCGGGCTGACCACCCACAGGGTGAGCTGACCACTCACAGGGCGAGCTCACCCACACCCACAGGGCGGGCTCACCTATACCCACAGGGCAGGCTCACCCACACCCACAGGACTGGCTCACCCATAGGGCAGGAACACCCACACCCACGGGGCGGGCTGATCACCCACAGGGCGAGCTCACCCACAGGGCGAGCTCATGCACAGGACAGGCTCACCCACACCCACAGGACTGGCTCAGCCACAGGGCAGGTATACCCACACCCACAGGGCGAGCTCACCCACACCCACAGGGCGAGCTCACCCACAAGGCGAACTCAGAGACACGCGGAATCGGCCCCAACCCCCGCTGTCAATCCCAGTCTCTCTCGCTTCTTATTGGCTCAGCGCTGTGGCTGCACGCGGGCAGCGCACGCTCCCGTCGCGGGGCAACAACTAATCGGCGCGATCGCCAAGCTGAGCCAATCAGTAGCGGCGCCCTCACTGACTCTGACGCACACAATTAACCAATCAACAGACAGAACTTTCCTGATTGACATTAGAAGTAATCCAATCAACGTTGAGAAGGATAAGCCCCTCCCACATGCTTGAATGCGCGTCCAGCATTGAGCCGCGGAGGTGATTGACATCGCCTTCAAGCAATAGGATTCGTGGAAGGGGCGGCCTGATGACGCGCAGACCCCGCATGTTGCAATCGGGGGCGATGTTGCAATGCGAGGCAGCCAATGAGCGGCGGCGCGGGGCGGGACCGCAGGCTTGTTGTGGAGCCTGCGAGTTAGCGCTTCAAGGAGGAGGCTTGACATTGGGTGAGTGCTGCAAACTGTGCAGAGGTTGTCGTGGCACCCATAGCAGCCCGCAGCTCGGTAAGTGCATGAGAAACAGTCAGCAGCATCGCACCTCGAAACTCTCAGCTCGCAAAGTTGATAGAAATTGTTTACCTGCAAGTTTAGGAACTTTGATGTAGCTGTGTGTGTCAGTCAGATGTCTTGCCCCATGGCGGGTTGCTGGTTGCAGAGCCTGTATTGATCACAGATTAATTTGTAAATTCATATATGTATGTATGAATATAGACTGAAGTGTCTAAAATAGAGACAGCGTTGGACAAGTTCCCATTTGGTCAACAGGTTCAAATTCCTAACAGTGAATCTGGATTTTAAAAAGTAATTATATAAAAGATCTATTAAAAATCACAGTGTTAGTAATTGCAGAGGTTTTTAATTGAGGGGCGAGTAGCGCTCATCTGTGTCCCAGATTGGGAAATGCTGCTGTACTGTTCCAGAGAGCTGAGCTCTCGAGTGTGGTAAACAAACCATTTGGTAAACAAACCATTGGGCAACTGGACGGTCGAGTCTGGGGGTCTGTGGCCGGAGTCTGGTGGTGGGGGGGGGTCTGCGGAGGGGGCAGAGTGGGGGGGGTCTGCGGAGGGGGCAGAGTCTGGGGGTCTGCGGAGGGGGCAGAGTCTGGGGGTCTGCGGAGGGGGCAGAGTCTGGGGGTCTGCGGAGGGGGCAGAGTCTGGGGGTCTGCGGAGGGGGCAGAGTCTGTGGGTCTGCGGAGGGGGCAGAGTCTGGGGGTCTGCGGAGGGGGCAGAGTCTGGGGGTCTGCGGAGGGGGCAGAGTCTGTGGGTCTGCGGAGGGGGCAGAGTCTGGGGGTCTGCGGAGGGGGCAGAGTCTGGGGGTCTGCGGAGGGGGCAGAGTCTGGGGGTCTGCGGAGGGGGCAGAGTCTGGGGGTCTGCGGAGGGGGCAGAGTCTGGGGGTCTGCGGAGGGGGCAGAGTCTGGGGGTCTGCGGAGGGGGCAGAGTCTGGGGGTCTGCGGAGGGGGCAGAGTCTGGGGGTCTGGAGGGGGCAGAGTCTGGGGGGTCTGTGGCCGGAGTCTGGGGGGTCTGTGGAGGGGGCAGAGCAGAGTCTGGGGGCCTGTAGCCGGGGGCAGAGTCTGGGGTCTGTGGAGGGGGCAGAGTCTGGGGGTCTGTAGCCGGCGGCAGAGTCTGGGGTCTGTGGCCGGAGCAGAGTCTGGGGGTCTGTGGAGGGGGCAGAGTCTGGGGGTCTGTGGAGGGGGCAGAGTCTGGGGTCTAGGGTCTGTACCTGGGGTCTGTGGAGGGGGCCGAGTCTGGAGCCCCGGGATATTGTAGAACTAACTAAAATAAATCACAGACGGTAAACCCCCCGGTAACTCACGGGGGGCTGAAGCGGATGGTGTTGATGTGTTGTCCACACTGTTAAACCCTCTGTATGTAGATGACAATAATCAGCTTTTGATGTTTGTCTCTCCCTCCCTCATCCAAGCCAGTGACAGACAGCGACAGGCAGGCGACCTTCCCAAAGCAGAGGGCAGTGGGACGGCAGCATTCGCAGCAACAAGGTGACGGCGCGGACCCCAGAGACGCAGCTTTGGCCAAGGCTCCATCTCCCCCCCCGTGGGCCTCTGTCTCCTTGACCAGGTACCTGTGGAACGTCAGTGACTTTTACTCACAAAGCTGGTGATTCCAGTCTGCAAGTTTGTGTTGTGCCAATTTATGAATTTGTTTTTGTAAAAGTCGGCCAATGGTAATCCATTTGATGGCGTAAACTCTCCAAGGGGGAGGAGCCACTCTCCCACAGAATCCACGTTGCATTTGCCAGAACTAGTTTTACTGTAAAATGTAGAGTATAGGGAGCCCTCTATTTCAGGGCTGCTTTTTTCCAATGAGATCCACATGTTGTACTGTATAAGTAGCAGTCATATATTCAGAGGCGGTGAAAACATGTGTGAAAATGTAACTTGTACTCTAGATTTTAAGGTACATCCCCCCCCCCCCCCCTGTAAAATTGGACCAAAATCCAGTAAAAGTGATTGTTTTTTGTTTTCCTTCAGCCTTCCCTTCCCGATGGGCTTTCAAACCCCAAGCTTGGTGTCATTTTTCAATCCTGCTTATTGACTTAGAATTACATAGAATGTACAGCACAGAAACAGGCCATTGGCCCAACTGGTTTATTCGCCACACGTGTGTCCTGCTCTCGCCCCTCTATCTCGTTCTATCAGCATACTCCCTCTATTCCTTTCTCCCTCGTACTTAACTAGCCACCCCGTAAATGTATCTATGCTATTTGCCTCCACTACTCCCTGTGTGCGCGAGTTCCACATTCTAATCACTCTCTGGGTAAAGCGGTTTCTCCTGAATACCCGATTGGATTTCTTATATTTATGGCCTTG
The DNA here is from genome assembly GCF_052327205.1 of Somniosus microcephalus. Lineage (NCBI taxonomy): Eukaryota > Metazoa > Chordata > Chondrichthyes > Squaliformes > Somniosidae > Somniosus > Somniosus microcephalus. Next base: position 231,112,499 of record NC_140995.1, read on the forward strand.
AGTTCTGGTCTCCCCCATAAGTGGAAACAGCTTCTCTATGTCTACCTTATCAAATCCCTTCATAATCTTAAAGATCTCTATCAGCCTTCTCTTTAGAAAAGAGCCCCAGCCTGTTCAATCTTTCCTGATAGGTATAACCTCTCAGTCCTGGTCTGGCCTGGTCGTCATTTCTCTCCTACTCTTTTCAACCTAGCACCTTGAGCCTTGGCTTCGGTTGCTCAATACTTGGAGCAAACCAATTGATGGGATCCCTGTTTGCTTTGTCAATAACAAACTTTGCAACAAAAAAAACCCCAGCAGATGCTGGAAATCTGAAACAGAAACCCAGTGTTTTGAGTCGCGAGCTCCAAGGCAAAATAAATACTGGACTGGTGCACAGAGATCTACTACTTATGCAACAGACCTGTGAGTGTGGGAGTGCGAATCGATGCTTTTCCCGAGGGCTTAAAGTGCAAAGGCAGGATCACTCACTGAATAAAGACTTGCATTTATAGCATGCATTTTATTGTAGAAAAATGTTCCAAGTTGATTCACAGAGGCACAATCAAGAAATTGAGCCAAAGAAGGAGGCGGCCGAAAGCTGGGCCAAAGGGGTGGGTTTTAAGCAGAGTCTTCGAGGAGGAGCGGGTTAGGGAAGGAATTCCTGAGCACGGTTTAAAGGCATGTATTGCCTGTGGAGCCGAGTGTGTGACTGACCTCTAGGAGTCTCACAGGCGAGTGCTGTAAGGTAGAGCCTGCTGGGAGCAGGTAAACTGGCTCTGATCTGTTGGCCAGCGAAGTTGTATATCAGCATGGAACGTGCCCACAGCTAATCTCGGGTTTCCAGCCTCTGTGGTATTTGGTTTATTGTTAGCTGATTGGTGCCTGGAACACTTGCTCAGTAAACGGTGAGGTTCCAGAGCTGTGTAACTTCCTGCCCTCACCCGCCCCCCCCCATTTCTAAACTTGTTTTATTTTTTCTCACTGGCCCTCTGTGCACCATTTACCACTCTCCAGTCCCCAGCGCGTGACCCTGACACATTGTTCAGAGGTGAGTTAGTGTGGCACAGGCTGACTGAGTCACCTTGTTATTTTGCCCAACACCCAGTCTGTCTCTGGTTCTGTTTTCCCCTCTCTTTTTTTTCTCTCTCTCTGTTTTTCCACTTTTTTTTCTTTCCAATCTGTTTCTGCTGATAGGATTTATTCTCCCTCTCCTATTTACCCTTTCTCTTTGCCCACAAGGCCAAACCTTCGCCCCAGGTTCCCCCTGCCCTAGCACTGAACACATGTCTCTCTCTAGTTTCTCTCCTATCTCACCTCATGCCCTCTTCAAGCTCATCTCATCCATGAGATTCACCTCCTGCCCCCTTGACCGCATTCCCACTAAACTGCTGACCACCCAGCTTCTCTTCCTGGCCCCCCATGTTAGCTGATATTGTTAACGGTTCCTGCTCCTCCGGTTCTATCCTCCTCTCCTTCAAATCTGCTGTCATCACCCCCCACTTAAAAAAAAAAAAAAAAAAACCACCCTTGACCCCTCTGTCCTTACTGTCCCATCTCCAACCTCCCTTTCCCCTTCAAAGTCCTTGAAGTCTTTGTTGGGTCCTAAACATGTGTCCATCTTTCCTTCAATTCTCTGTTTGAATCTTTCCTGCCACAGCAGGGAAACAGCCCTAACCAAAGTTACATATTACATCCTCTGACAGTGATCCATTTTCCCTCCGTCCTTTGATGAGGTTGACCACACCTTTCTCCTCCACAACCTCTTCTCCGTTGTAGAGCTTAGTGGGACTGCCCTTAATTGGTTTCACACTTGCCTATCTGATCCTTGCACCATCTCCTGCAATGGCTTCTCTTCCCGCCCTGTGCTGTAGCCTCCGGAGTCCCCAGTCATCTACCCTTAGCCCCCTCCTCTTCCACACCTACACGTTGCTCCTCGGTGACATCATCCGCAAACAGGGGGTCAGCGTTCATGACAACATCCAGCTCTACTTTTCCACCACCTCTCTCGACCCCTCCACTGACTGTGCTGTCAGACTGCTTGTCCGACATCCTGTCTTGGATGAGCTGCAATTTCCTCCAGTTAAACCCCAGGGAAGACCGAAGTGTTCATCTTTGTCCCCTGCCACGAACTCCGTTCCCTCGACACCGATTCCACCCCCCTCCCTGGCCACAGTCTCAGGTTAATCCAGACTGTGTACAACCTTGGTGTCCTTTGAGATGACCAGCTGAGCGTCCGACCCCATATCCTCGCCGATACAAAGACCGCCAATTCCACCTCCATAACCTCGCCCGGCTCCACCCCCGCTTCTGCTCATCTGCCGCTGAAAACCCTCATTCAAGCCTCGGTCACCATCAGACTATTCCAGTGCTCTCCTGGCTGGCCCACGCCCCACCCGCTGCTGCCCACGCCCCACCCGCTGCTGCCCATCCCACCCTCTGCTGCCCATTACCTATCCTGCACCAAGTCTCACTTATTCCTCACCACTGTCCTTACTGACCTTCATAGCCTCGCCACCTCCCCCCCCCACCTCTGTAACCTTCTCTAGCCCTACAGCACCACCCCTCCCCCACTCGCTCTGCTCCATTGTTCACGGGCATTCCTTCAGCTATTGAGGCCCTAAGTTCTGGAATCCCCTCCCTAAACTACTCGGCCTCTCTCTGCTCCATTTTAAGACCATCTTTAAAACCCAACTCTTTGCCTTGGCGTCCAGTTTCTGATTACACCTCTGTGAAGCGAGTTGGGACATTTTTCTACATTTAAAAAAAAAGGCGCCGCATTTAAGCAAGTTGTTCTCCTTTTCATTCCCTCCTCTCGCTCCTTCAACCTTTCAATCATACTCTCCTCTCTCTCTCCCTTATGCTCTCTTTCTCTCCATTTTTCCCTCTTTTTTCTTTCTCGCTCTTTTCCCTCTGTCTTTTCTCTCTTTCCCTCACTGCCCTTTTTCACCTCCCCCCCCCCCCCCCATTACATTCCAACCGCGACAACACTTCAGAAGTGCTTCATTGGCTGTGAGGCGCTTTGAGACATCCTGAGGTCGCGAAAGGCGCTTTTAATTCTTCTGTCAATGTTCTGCTGCGTGCCGAGGTTCGGGGTGTCCCAGCATTCTTGAGGTGCAGTGTATCTAAGTCCTGTCGCTCTTGATTATTTGTGACTGTCGCGTTTCCCCTTTTAAGGAGCCCTGGTATTGCTCCACTGGCTGCAGCTGTGTGCTTCCTCATACCACATCGCTCAACACAAATAACTCCTTTGAAGGAAGTCAGGGATTCCTGAGGACTGTAGTACGGTTCCTTTTCCTGCCTGTAAGAGTAAGCCTCCCAGTTTTCTTCCAATTCCTGAGTCTCCTTGGGGTCCTACCCCCTGCTGAGGGGGTAGGGGAAAAAAAAGAAAGATCTTGCATTTTTATATCACGTCTTTCACGGCCTCAAGACGTCCCAAAGCACTTTACAGCCAATGAAGTACAGGTGCACTATCCCTTATCCGAAACCTTTGGGACCAGATGTTTTTCGGAATTCGGAATTTTTCGGATTTCAGAATGGTATTCAGAATCAGTATGTAACACCCTAGCAGGGCTCTGGGCAGCACCCCGTAAGCAAACACATTAATATTTCTGCAGCGTACCTTATGAATATTCACACTGAGTGGGATAAATAAAGACTATAAATAGTATTACAGTTTATTTGCACAGTAATAATTTGGTAAATTAAATAATGGGATAAATATAGACCATAAATACTCTAGTTACGCTCCACGAAAAAACTTTCAGTTTTCAGAGGTTATCGAATTTCGGAATTGCGGATAAGGGATAGTCTACCTGTACTTTTTGAAGTGGAGTCGCTGTTGTAATGTAGGAAATGTGGCAGCCAGTTTGCGCACAGCAAGCTCCCACAAACAGCAATGTGATAATGACCAGATAATCTGTTTAGTGATGTTGGTTGAAGGATAATATCATCCGGGACACTGGGGATCATTAACTTCACCTGCACCTCTTCAGAATAGTGGCCATGGGATCTTTACTTCCACCTGAGGGAGCAGACAGGGCCTCGTTTTAACGTCTCATCCAAAAGACGGCACCTCTGACCGTGCAGCACTCTCTCAGTACTGCACTGGAGTGTCAGCCTAGATTTTTGTGCTCAAGTCTCTGGAGTGGGACTTGAACCCGCGACCTTCTGACTCCGAGCCTCGCGCTCTGCCCACCGAGCCACGGCTGAGGGCCGTATTCTGCAGGAGTAGCTTCGGGAGATCGCTGCCTGTGCAAACCAGCAAAGGAAAGACTTTGGGGCTGATTTGACAGAGCTGTCTGGGCATGGGATTGGCAGGGCTCAGGCTGGTCACCTGGGGTTGGGGGGGGGGGGAGGTGCGTGTGTCTGTTAATTTGGGATACCCCTAGATTTAGGATGTGGTAACTCCTACCCTAGTGTGACAGCCCTACTCTCTGAAGTGGGCCCATCCACACCCACCATTCTAGGGCCTTAGACGTAGCAAAGTGTGGCTGTCTCAGTGCCCACGGGGCACCGGGGGACGGGCAGTAAATCTGGCCCTTTACCAGTGTCGCCCGCACTCTGAATACAGATTAAAGTAGTGGGGGGGGGGGGTCTGAACTGTAGGGGTGAGGGCTGATGGCTCTGTCACTGATAGTGGAGTAGGGGTAGAGGACACGGTGTTCCAGTGCGGGCAGGGGCATAGGACTGGAGGCCAGATACAGAGAGCTGAGGGATTTGTAGATAATGAGGAGCTGAGGGCTGGAGAGGGGGTGAGGCTGGGGGTCGGTAGGTGAGTGGGACTTAGTTGAGGATGGGCTATGGGGTGGGAGGGCGGAGTTGGGGGATTACGGCGGGTGGAATCAGCGAGAGATATTACTGGTGTGTGCTGACTTGGGGCAGTTTTAGCACAGTGGACCCATTCCCAGTGGGGAGCGGGTCGGCTGTGTTAACACGTCACGTGGCGCCTCTACAACCAACAGAGGGAGGAAACTTTCACCCAGTCAGAGTCGTGTGTGTAAACGGACAACACCAGTGGCAATTTTCAGACAGCCCTTATCATAACTTACAGAATGGGAAGGCTTTACTTGGATAGCGGAGCTGTAGAAGCAGTCGAACACTCCACCCCTGTCTGTCTGAAGAGTACAAAAGGTTCCCTTATCTCCCCTTCCCTTCGTCACCAAACAACGATCGGGGGGAGGGCGGCGGCAGCATTTAAACCCAGGCACAGAGGCTGTCCCGATGACTCCGATGTTTCTTAACCAAGGCCCCTCCCTCCCTCCCCGGGGTTCGATCCCCATCCTGTGCTGCACTGAGCCCAGGCCCTGGTAAGAGGGCTCGGCCTCTCCGGGCCAGGGAGGAGCAATTCAGCCAATTCCCATCGAGGACGGGAATCGAGCTTGGCTGTGACGCACTTCACGGTTGAATAGCTGGCCTGGACTCCCCAGCCAAAGCATAGACATGAATCATTCAATTCAATTCAATTTTATTTGCCATATGTAACCAGTACTAGTACAATGGAATGCTTACTCCCCGTGGGGACATGTCAGCTATTCTTACAGCGCCGTGTTCAGAAAGTCAATTCTTTGGCATCCAGTGGCAGTGGGAGCACAATGTCTCTCAGCCGCTCCGTCCTCCTCGTCACCACGGCCTCCTCCTCACTGTTGCCGGCTCGGCTCCACGTGTGATGGCCTGCTTCTCCCGCTCACCCTCTGGCCACCATTCCCGGCTCCCCTCCTCACAGTCGGACTGCGAGTCGTCGTGGCTGTTGCTGCGTCCCGCTGCGCTGCCTCCGCCCGACTCGCCGAACACATCCTCCGGTCGCCGCGGCTTCCACTTCACCGTCGCCGGCTCCACGCTCCATGGCTAGTTGGGGGAGGTACCTGAGGCGAAGGATTGGGGAAGAAAGGTGGGGGCAGGGGGATGAGATGCTCAGGACAGTACCCTGGTAAAACTTCCATACAGAAAATAGGGCCGGTCATTAACTGGACCAGCGGGGCCGGTCAGGACCGGTCATTAACCTTGTTGCTGTGCACAAAACAGCTGCACATTGGCCTACAGAACAATGACTACTGTTCCCATTATTCACTGTGTGTGAAGGGCTGTGTGACCTCTGAGAAGGGAGCTGAGGTTCGATTTATGAATGCAGGTTTGTCCTATGGTGCTGTCCTTTGTTGAGCTGGTTACTGTTCTGACTTGGACCTTGTGTTTCTGCAGTGGAAGAATAAAGTGGAGACGGATCATGGCGAGCGACGTGATCATGTTGATGAGGGGCCTGGCCAAGCTGAGCCAGGCCATCGTCGAGACACAGACCGTGCAGATGCGTGCCACGGTGTCGAGTGGCGAGGCACTGACGATGGCCAGAGGCTGGCAGGCGTCTGCTGAAGATGCTTTCAGCGCGGCATTGGGGAAGGTGCAGGTACAGAACCCCGGTGTGCTTTGAAAAAATATATTTATTCATTCTGGGGATGTGGGTGTCACTGGCGAGGGCCCATCCCTAATTGCCCTTGAGAAGGTGGTGATGAGCTGCCTTGAGCCGCTGCAGTCCGTGTGGTGAAGGTGCTCCCACGGTGCTGTTAGGGAGGGAGTTCCAGGATTTTGACCCAGTGACAATGAAGGAACGGCGATATACTTCCAAGTCAGGATGGTGTGTGACTTGGAGGGGAACTTGGAGGTGGTGGTGTTCCCATGCGCCTGCTGCCCTTGTCCTTCTAGGTGGAAGAGGTCGCGGGTTTGGGAGGTGCTGCCGAAGAAGCCTTGGCGAGTTGTTGCAGTGCATCTTGTAGATAGTACACACTGCAGCCACGGTACGCCGGTGGTGGAGGGAGTGAATGTTTAATGTGGTGGATGGGGTGCCAATCAAGCGGGCTGCTTTGTCCTGGATGGTGTCGAGCTTCTCGAGTGTTGTTGGAGCTGCACTCATCCAGGCAAGTGGAGAGTATTCCACCGTGGGTGATGTGCTGCGCCAGATCATCACCGAGTGGTGAAGGCAAAAGTTTGCCTCGTGTGGCAGGTGAGCCGCGGGTTTTCCACAGGCACTAGCTGGCGAGTAAACGCTATATATTTATTTATTATTTTTCCAATTCTAGGATGTTGGGATGCAGCAAGAAAACATCTCGAACCTGGATGAGGACTTCACTTCGAAGTGGAGCTCTCCCAGTGAGGCCTCCGAAGCGGTGATGGAAGACTTCACCACAGGCGCCCACCACCACCAGGCAGCTGCTGACCCCGCGGCCTTTGACCCCGCATCCCCCGGGAATGAGGGCGGGCTCTTTACCGGACGTTCCGGGGACTCGAGCGGCCCCTTCTCGTCCACGGCCCAGAGGCGGTCCTTCCACCAAGATCACCGCTCCGTCAGCGGGCTGACAGCCGAGGACATCGACAAGGCCCGAGAGGCCAAAGTGACTCCCGCGGACAAGCCCTACAGACAGATGGTATGTCCCGCTCCAACGCCCCGCCCCCCCCCACTAACAATTGTCAGTGTGTTTTGACTGAGCCAACTTCAAGACCTGGATGAGTGATATCATAATCAATAAATACCCGTGGGTGATGGAAGCTTCCGGAAGCTCCTCATCGGTGATCGTTTGTTTTTTAAAAGAAATATTGTGCTCAAGCTGCTCGGCCATTGTTCTGCTGATGTGGAGAGTGTAATTCCAGAGTCTGACTCTGAGCTGCTCTCATCGATGTCAGCTGCAGTTATACAACTCCCTCGATGCAGTGATGAGTCCCAGGGGATTTGTCAGAGGTGAGCAGGAGCCATGGAATGTTGCAGCATAGAAAGAGGCCATTCGGCCCATTGAGCCTGCGCCGGCTCTTTGAAAGAACTATCCAATTAGTCCCGCTCTCCCTGCTCTTTATCCATAGCCCTGCAAATTTTTCCTCTTTGTATTTATCCAACTCCCTTTTGAAAATTGCTATTAAATCTGCTTCCGCCGCCCTTTCAGGCAGCGCATTCCAGGTAATCATAACTCGCTGCGTAAAAAAAAAAAAAAAAAAAAAAATTCACATCTCCCCACTAGTTCTTTTGTCAATTATCTTAAATCTGTGTCCTCTGGTTCTCGACCCTTCAGCCAATGGGAACAGTTTCTCTCTATCTACTGTGCCTGGACCTCTCATGATTTTGAACACCTCTATCAAATCTCCTCTCAACCCCAGCTTCTCCAGTCAATCCACGTAAATGAAGTCCCTCATCCCTGGTACCATTCTGGTAAATCTCCTCTGCACCCTCTCCAAGGCCTTGACATCCTTCCTAAAGTGCGGTGCCCAGAATTGAACACAATGCTCTCTCTCAGGCCTAACCGGTGTTTTATAAAGCTTCCTTGCTTTTGTATTCTACGGGCTAGAAATTCGGCTGCTTTGCGCCTCCCGTTGGCACCTGCGGGGGGCAGTAATGGGGCGTTAAAGGGTTAGTGACCGGGCGCGGCAAATTCAGCGACGCTCGTGAATTTCCCTGGCGGTTTTGCGTTGGCGCCAACACTTACTGCCTCGGTCTCTGGCGCCCCGTAGATCGTGACGTCATCAGGTGCGCGGTGCCCCGGATGTGAAATTCGCTCCCGCCCCCCTGCTGGGAGGCGGTCAGATAAGCCAAACTTTATTCTTCGTACCAGCCTGGTGCCTGCTGAAAGTTTTTGAAGCCTCATTGCTGCGCGATGCCTAATCCCTCCACTCTCTGAGAGTGATTGGGGCTGGAATGGAAGTCACGCAGGTCCCCTGGACCCACAGAACTAAGAAGAAGAATGTTGCAAACCGTCATTGGCCTTTTCCTTTAATCGAGGGCAGGAGCCTCTGATGCCGGCAGCACTGCACTGCACGTTCTTCAGCGCTCTGCCGCTCCCGCCCCTCTCTCACTTTTTAGCGCACTAAGAGAAGTGTTTAGCGTTTGATTTAGCGCTCCACTTCCCTCTTAGAGCGCTAAAACTGAATTTCACGGGAGGCGAGAATAATTAGCGCCTGGCACTAATTTTTCAACTTTTAAAGTTTTGGTGCCCCAAATGGGGCTAGACCGAATTTCTCCCCCTATGCCTCTACTTATAAAGCCAAGGATCCCGTACGCTTTTTTTAACAGCCTTCTCAACTTGTCCTGCCACCTTCACGGATTTGTACACGTACACCCCCAGGTCATAGAGTTATACAGCACAGAAAGAGGCCCTTCGGCCCATCGTGTCCGCGCCGGCCATCAAGCCCTGTCTATTCTAATCCCATTTTCCAGCACTTGGTCCGTAGCCTTGTATGCTGTGGCATTTCAAGTGCTCTCTCTGTTCCTGCACCCCCTTTAAAATTGTATCCTTTCGTTTATGTTGATGTAATTGTTATAGTTGCTATTTACCAGCCGCAGGATCACATGCAAACAGGAACTGGTGCAAGGCTCAAGGATGTCTCGGAGCGGCTGCAGGGCATTCTGGAGGGGGAGGGTGAACAGCCAGTTGTCGTGGTGCATATAGGTATCAACGATATTGGTAAAAAACGGGATGAGGTCCTAAAAGCTGAATATAGGGAGTTAGGAGGTAAATTAAAAAAAATAGGACCTCTGGTAGTAATCTCAGGATTGCTACCGGTGCCACGTGCTTGTCAGAGTAGAAATAGAAGGATATTTCAGATGAATACATGGCTAGAGGAATGGTGCAAGGGGGAGGGATTCAAATTCCTGGGACATTGGAACCGGTTCTGGGGGAGGTGGGACCAGTACAAACTGGATGGTTTGCACCTGGGCAGGACGGGGACCAATGTCCTAGGGGGAGTGTTTGCTAGTGCTGTTGGGAAGGGTTTAAACTAAAATGGCAGGGGGTTGGGAACCTGTGCAGGGAAACAGAGGAAAGGGAAGCAAGGATAGAAGCAAAAGACAAGAAGGAGAAAAGTAAAAGTGGAAGGCAGAGAAATCAAGGGTGTAAATCAAACAGGGCTACAGTAAATAATAATTCTAAAAGAACTAAGAGTGTTTTAAAAAAAACAAGCCTGAAGGCTTTGTGTCTTAATGCGAGGAGCATTCATAATAAGGTGGATGAATTAGCTGCGCAAATAGATGTAAACGGATATGATATTATTGGGATTATGGAGACATGGCTCCAGGGTGACCAAGGCTGGGAATTCAACATCCAGAGGTATTCAATATTCAGGAAGGACAGGAAAAAAGGAAAAGGAGGTGGGGTAGCATTGCTGGTTAAAGAGGAGATTAACACACAATAGTAAGGAAGGGTATTAGCTCTGATGATGTGGAATCTGTTTGGGTAGAGCTGAGAAATGCCAAGGGGCAGAAAACGTTAGTGGGTGTTGTATACAGACCCCCAAACAGTAATGCCAAGGTTGGGGATGGTATTAAATGGGAAATTAGAGGCGCGTGCAATAAGGGCACAGCAGTTATCATGGGTAACTTTAATCTACATATAGATTGGGCTAACCAAATTAGTAATTAATACTGAGGAGGAGGAATTCCTAGAGTGTATACAGGATGGTTTCCTCGACCAATATGTTGAGGAACCAACTAGAGATCAGGCCATCTTGGACTGCGTATTATGTAATGAGAAAGGATTAATTAGCAATCTTGTTGTGCGAGGCCCCTTGGGGAGGAGCGATCATAATATGATAGAATTTTTCATTAAGATGGAGAGTGAAGTAGTTGACTCAGAGACTAGGGTCCTGAATTTAAATAAAGGAAACTACGCTGGTATGAGGCGCAAGTTGGCTAGGATGGATTAGGGAACATTACTTAAAGGGTTGACGGTGGATAGGCAATGGTAAACATTTAAAGATCGCATGGATGAACTACAGAATTTGTTCATCCCAGTTTGGCATAAAAATAAAACAAAAAAGGTGACTCAACCGTGGCTAACAAGGGAAATTAGGGATAGCATAAGATCCAAGGAGAGGACATATAAATTGGCCAGAAAAAGCAGCAAACCTGAGGATTGGGAGCCGTTTAGGATTCAGCAAAGGAGGACAAAGGGATTAATTAAGAGGGGGAAAATAGAATATGAGAGTAAGTTTTCAGGGAACATAAAAACTGACTGTAAAAGTTTCTATAGATATGTGAAGAGAAAAAGATCAGTTCAGCCAGGCGGAGGAGGATGAACTTGTTCTCACATTTAACAACTTCTCCTTTAACTCCACTCATTTCCTCCAAATCAAAGGTGTTGCCATGGGTACCCGCATGGGTCCTAGCTATGCCTGCCTTTTCGTGGGCTATGCGGAACAATCTTTGTTCCAGTCCTACTCGGGTCCCCTCCCTCACCACTTCTTCTGATACATTGATGACTGTATCAGTGCCGTTTCCTGCTCTCGTCCCGAACTTGACAATTTCATTCACTTTGCCTCCAATTTCCACCCTTCCCTCACCTTCACATGGTCCATCTCTGACTCTGACCCTTCCCTTCCTCGACTTCTCCGTCTCCATCTCTGGGGATAGGTTATCGACCAATATTCACTACAAGCCCACTGACTCCCACAGCTACCTGGGCTACACTTCCTCCCACCCCGCTTCCTGTAAGGACTCTATTCCATTCTCCCAGATTCTCCCAGTTTCTCCGTCTCCGCCATATCTGCTCCGACGATGCCACCTTCCACACCAGTGCTTCAGACATGTCTTCCTTTTTCCGCAACCGAGGATTCCCCTCTACCGTGATTGACACTGCCCTCGACCGGGTCAGTTCTATCTCCCGCACTTCTGCCCTCACCCCTGCCCCTCCCTCCCGGAACCACGATAGGGTTCCCCTTGTCCTCACCTTTCACCCCACCAGCCTCCACATTCAACGGATCATCCTCCGGCATTTCCGCTACCTCCAAAGTGATCCCACCACCAAACGTATCTTCCCCTCCCCTCCCCTTTCAGCATTCCGCAGGGACCGCTCCCTCCGAGACACCCTAGTCCACTCCTCTATCACCCCAAACAGCCCTTCCCCTTCGCCTGGCACCTTCCCGTGCAAGCGGAGATGTAGTAACACCTGCCCCTATACCTCCCCCCTTCCCACTGTCCAGGGCCCCAAACACCCCTTCCAGGTGAAACAGCGATTTACTTGTACTTCTTGCAATCTAGTATACTGTATTCGCTGCTCACGATGCGGTCTCCTCTACATTGGGGAGACCAAACGCAGATTGGGTGACCGCTTTGCGGAACACCTCCGTTCAGTCCGTAAGGGTGACCCCGAGCTTCCGGTCGCCTGTCATTTTAATTCACCGCTCCATTCCCACTTGGACCTCACCGTCCTTGGCTTCTTGTATTGTTCCACGGAAGCTCAACGTAAACTCGAGGAACAGCACCTCATCTTCCGATTAGGCACTCTGCAGCCTTCCGGACTCAATATCGAGTTCAACAATTTCAGATCATAACCTCGGCCCCTATTTCATTTTTTCTTGTAATTTTTCCACTCCTTTTTCCCCCCCCCTTTCCTTTTGTTTCGCTCTCACACCTGGCAGCTATCCCTTGCCCTGCCAGTACACTTTACACCTAATCTCAGCCTATTACCATCTCGTCTAGCTTCTAATACCTTTTATTGTCTCTTTTTTACTTCTTTTGTTTCTTTTATTCTTTTGTCCGATCGCAGCCCTGCCTCCGATCTATCTTTTCTTTCCAGTTTTGAAGAAGGGTTCGACCCGAAACGTCAACTCAAATTTCTGTCCACGGATGTTGCCTGACCTGCTGAGTTTTTCCAGCATTTTCTGTTGTTATTTCGGATTTCCAACAGCCGCAGTATTATGCTATCGTAAGAGATTAGCGTGCAAAGTTAAAGCACATGGGATTGGGGGTAAGGTAATGACTTGGATAGAGAACTGGTTGGCAGACAGGAAACAAAGAGTTGGAATAAATGGGTCTTTTTCCGAGTGGCAGGCAATGACTAGTGGGGTACTGCAGGGATCGGTGCTAGGACCCCAGCTATTCACAATATAAATGATCTAGACGAGGGAACTAGATGTAATATCTCCAAGTTTGCAGATGACACAAAGCTGGGTGGGCGTGTGTATGCTGTGAGGGGGATGCCGAGAAACTCCAGTATGATTCGGACAGGTTGGGTGATTGGGCAGATGCATTATAAAGTGGATAAATGCGAGGTTATCCACTTTGGTGGCAAAAACAGGAAGACAGATTATTATCTGAACGGCAATAGATTAGGAAAAGGGGAAGTTCAACGAGACCTGGGTGTCCTTGTGCACCAGTCGCTGAAGGTAGGTGCAGCAGGCGGTTAAGAAGGCAAATGGTATGTTGGCCTTCATAGCGAGAGGGTTCGAGTACAGGAGTAAGGATGTCTTGTTGCAGTTGTACAGGGCCTTGGTGAGACCACACCTCGAGTATTGTGTGCAGTTTTGGTCGCCTTATCTGAGGAAGGATGTTCTTGCCATCGAGGGAGTGCAGCGAAGATTCACCAGACTGATACCTGGGTTGGCAGGAATAACGTATGAGGAGAGATTGGGTCGATTGTGCTTATATTCGCTAGAGTTTAGAAGAATGAGAGGGGATCTCATTGAAACTTATAAAATTCTAACAGGACTAGACAGACTAGATGCAGGAAGGATGTTCCCGATGGCCGAGCAGTCCAGAACCACAGTCTAAGGATAAGGGGCAAGCCATTTAGGACAGAGATGAGGAGGAATTTCTTCACCCAGAGAGTGGTGAACCTGTGGAATTCTCTACCACAGAAGGCAGTTGAGGCCAGTTCATTAAATATATTCAAGAAGGAGTTGGATATATTTCTTAAGGCTAAAGGGATCAAGGGATATGGGGAGAAAGCAGGGTCAGGGTTCTGAATTTGGATGATCAGCCATGATCGCATTGAATGGCGGAACAGGCTCGAGGGGCCGAATGGCCTGCTCCTGCTCCTATGTTCTATGTTTCAATGAAAAGTACACGAACACATAAACACATACTTACAAACGCACACACCCTTACATAGGAACAGAGGCAGGCCATTCAGCCCCTCGTGCCTGTTACATAGGAACAGAGGCAGGCCATTCAGCCCCTCGTGCCTGTTACATAGGAACAGGAGCAGGCCATTCAGCCCCTTGTGCCTGTTTCATAGGAACAGGAGCAGACCATTCAGCCCCTTGTGCCTGTTACATAGGAACAGGAGCAGGCCATTCAGCCCCTTGTGTCTGTTACATAGGAACAGGAGCAGGCCATTCAGCCCCTTGTGTCTGTTACATAGGAACAGAAGCAGGCCATTCAGCCCCTCGTGCCTGTCCCGTCATTCAATTAGATCACAGATGATCTGTATCTTAACTCCCATCTAACCGCATTGGCTCCGTATCCTTTAATACCCTTGCCTAACAAAAATCTAGCAATGTCAGTTTTGAAATTTACAATTGAGCCCTCTCGGCACCAACAGCTTTTTGGAGCAGAGTTCCAGATTCCCATTACCCTGTGAGTAAAGAAGTGTGAATGGCCTGGCTCTAATTCTAAGGTTATGCCCCCTTGTTCTGGACTCTCCCACCAGCGGAAATAGTCTCTCTCGATCTACCCTGTCAACTCCTGTGATCATCTTAAACACCTCGATTAGATCACCTCTTAATCTTCTATACTCGAGGGGCTACAAGCTGAGTCTATGCCAGATGTCCGAACACTTTTTTTACCCCGGTATCCTACGGCAGCACGGTGGTATAGTGGTTAGCACTGTTGCCTCACAGCGCCAGGGACCCGGGTTCAAATCCGGCCTCGGGTGACTCTCTGTGTGGAGTTTGCACATTCTCCCCGTGTTTGCGTGGGTTTCCTTCGGGTTCTCCGGTTTCCTCCCACAGTCCAAAGATGTGCGGGTTAGGTTGATTGGCCATGACAAAAATTGGCCCTTAGTGTTAGGGGGGGATTAAATACGTGGGGTTACGGGGATAGGGCTTGTGTGGGATGGCTGTCGGTGTAGGGACCGGGTGCTAGGGTTTGAATGATCAGCCATGATCTCGTTGAATGGCGGAGCAGGCTCGAAGGGCCGAATGGCCTACTCCTGCTCCTAGTTTCTATGTTTCTACACATGCACACAGGGAAACAGCAGCACAGCCAAAAAAATGCACCGACCCAAAGACACACCTACACTCAGTGGCGGGGTGCCAGTGGTATCACCCCAGCTGTGAGCAGCCTGTTACAGTGCAGCACTGCGGGAATCCCGAGAGCACCGGGCTCCCAGCCCCTCTCCCCAAGCAGGATACTACAGCCTGAAAGAAAGAACTGTAGTAATTATTATAATGTAGGAAGCACAGCAAGCTCCCACAAACAGCAATGTGATAATGACCAGAAAATCTTTTTTTTTTAATGATGTTGGTTGAGGGATAAATATTGGCCAGGGCACCAGGGAGAACTCCCCTGCTCTTCTTCAAAATAGTGCCACAAGATCTTTTACATCTACCTGAGAGGGGCAGACGGGGCCTCGGTTTGACATCTTATCTGAAAGACGGCACCTCCGACAGTGCAGCACGCCCTCGGCACTGCACTGGGAGTGTCAGCCTGGATTTTGTGCTCAAGTCTCTGGAGTGGGACTTGAATCCGTGAGGTTGACTGGGAACGGGGAATTAACCAGACCACAGCAAATCCCCTTCTAAACCATCGGAGTCATTCCGATGGCTGGTTTTCCAGCTCGGATCATTACATTCCCCCAGTAAACTATTGCCATACTTTAAACAGTAGTGACTGGACTGCAAGTGTCCTTTTGGACTGCCTTCAGCACGGACCCTGTCAAAGGACTTTATAAGAAAAAAAAATCACCACCGGCTTTCCTTGCTATTTGTGGGAGCTTGCTGTGCGCAAATTAGCTGCCATGGTTCCTAGATTACAACCGTGGCTGCACTTCACTACATACTTCATTGGCTGTAAAGCGCTTTGGGACGTCCGAAGATCGTGAAAGGTGCTATAGAAATGCAAGTTTCCTTCTTTGGTGCTGTGACTCGGTACGTATTAAGAATAAGGCACAGGCCCAGTAACTAAGTAACTTGTTTTTGTGTGTGTGTTTTGAGAAGAGATTTGAATCCACGAAAGATTAACGAGTCTGGCACACTTGTTCTTGGGCCAGCTGGCATCCTTACTTCTCTCCGTTCTGTGTGCATGTTTTATCCGCTTGAATAGTGTTTACTTTGATCATGCACCATAAAAGACTGCTGACCTTGTTTCAGAAGGGGGACAAGGTTGGCCACTCTCCTGCACCCTCCCGGATTATCTTCTCTCCCTTTTATTGGTCGGTCAACAGGCCCATTTTGAGCACTTGAAGCTGCTGTCTGCAGCCAAACACTGCCCTATCGCCTTTGGGGGGTCGGAGGCTGAATTCAGCCTCTTCGCGGTCCGTCCTTCCTTTCTCACTGGGTGAGCGGGAGTTGGCGTGGGATAGGATACGGGCTGCAGAGTTTTGGATGAGCTGATTGGCAAATGGCAAGGCCCCACAAACAGGCACGCAGGAGATGTGTGGCGATGGTTGCCGTAACGCAAGGCATCATTCAGGTCACAGAGGTGATGCGGAGGAGACCAGTGAATCTGATCCCAAGTGTCGGGGAAAGTGAGACTTGCATTTATACAGCGCCTTTCACAACCTCAGGACGTTCCAATAGTTGCCGACCTCTCTCTCTCTCTCTCTCTCACCCAGTTACGGTCGGGACTGAGCACGTGTTCTTGGAGTCGGCCTCCTGGTAACACTCCCATCAGATATCGTCCAAAGACACCGAGTTTCCTCAACAGCTACATGACCATCTGTTATAGTGGGATTCGAAGCCACAGCCTTTGACTCCGAGGTGAAGGTGCCTTTAAATGAAGCAAGCTGATGCAGAGCCATTCATTACTCGCATAGCTACGACATAACTCCGAGCTGTGAGGTGTTATTTGTAGGGCTGCTACTTTATGCTGAATGAATAAGACAAATTCCATTTTTATTCTTTGGAATTCTGGGTGTTGGGATTGAATTCTGGGATTCTGCCAGTTGTTCAATGAAAGCTGGAGTTCTTTTTTAGAGCAGAGAAGGTTAAGGGGAGATTTAATAGAGGTGTTCAAAATCATGAAGGGTTTTGACAGAGTAAATAAGGAGAAACTGTTTCTACTGGCAGCAGGGTCGGTGACCAGAGGACACAGATTTAAGGTAATTGGCAAAAGAACCAGTGGAGAGATGAGAATTATTTTACACAGCGAGTTGTTGTGATCTGGAAAGCACCTGCCTGAAAGGGCAGTGGAAGCAAACTCAATACTAACTTGCAAAGGGGAATTGGATAAATACTTAAAGGGGAAAACATTTTCAGGGCTCTGGGGAAAGAGCAGGGGAGTGGGACTAATTGGATAGCTCCTTCAAAGAGCTGGCACAGGCACGGTGGGCCGAATGGCCTCCTTCTCTGCTGTAAGATTCTATGGAACCTACACTAGTCCCAAACCCGATCCCTTCTGTCAGAGGGGGCACGGCTGTGGCAGTCAGGATGGGGAGCTCCCAGACTGGGAGCTTCCTCCGCCATGGCTTGGGAAGCACCAGACAGCAGATACGGCAGCTGGAAAGGAGGCGTACTGGCCGGTGGAAGGGGGCCCATCAGGCCTGGACCCCCGACAAAAATGGCAGGAACCTAATAAATGTTCTCAGTGTATACCTGATAGCTTTCTAAAGGGGCCTGATCAGCCGTATAATTTCAACAACAAAAACTTGTATTTATAGAGCACCTTAAACGTGATAAAACGTCCCAAGGCGCTTCACATTACACAGAAGGTAGCTGGGGAGGGTGGCTGAAGCCAGGACACTGGGCTGATTCAGGAGATGGCCTAGATGCTGTGAGGGCCAGGCATTCAGGAAGGATGGGCCAAAGGGCCTTCTTCATCCAAACCCATCTTGCCATAGAAAGAACTTGGATTTATATCGCGCTTTTTCACAACCTCGGGACGTCCCGAAGCGCTTTACAGCCAATGAAGTACTTTTTTGAAGTGGAGTCACTGTTGTATTGTAGGAATTGTGTGTGCCAATTTGTGCACAGCAAGCTCCCACAAACAGCAATGTGATAATGACCAGATAATTTGTTTTTTTTTAGTGATGTTGGTTGAGGGATAAATATTGGCCAGGACCTCTGCTCTTCAAAATAGTGCCATGGGATCTTTTACGTCCACTTGAGAGGGCAGACGGGGCCTCGGTTTAATGTCTCATCCGAAAGGTGGAACCTCCGACAGTGCAGCACTCCCTCAGCACTGCACTGGAGGGTCAGCCTGGATTTTTGTGCTCAAGTCCCTGGAGTGGGACTTGAGCCCACGACCTTCTGACTCAGAGGTGAGAGTGTCACCCACTGAGCCATGGTGGCCTGAGAGAATGAGGAGTTTAAAACGCACCTCGGCTCCTGGTGATGATGTTAGTGAAGCAGCAGTGACCTTCGACCTCCCTTGTGTACTTACTCCCAAGAGATTCTTTGCTGAAAGCACGCTCCTGGCAGTTGTAGCGGGTAGCCCACAGCCTTGCTCCCATTACTAGACCTTATATGGAACGGAAAGGATTGATGCTCTGCAGAACTGAGGTGCCAAATCTTTTTAGAAATGAGTTTCTGTATTTGTGTCTGCACTGGGTCTGGCAAACAAGGACCTTTTTATAGGAGGAAAAATTATGTTGAGAATGAACTAAACGTTCTCTTGTCGACAGCTGGGATTATGGGATATGTTAGAAATGCATCAAGCGAATACTGTGGGTAAGTAAAGAAAAAAGACTTGCATTTCTATCGTACCTTTCACAATCTAAGGACTTCCCAACAGCAATGTGATAATGACCAGATCTTCTGTTTTTGTTAAGTGATGTTGGTTGAGGGATAAATGTTGGCCAGGACACCGGGAAGAACTCCCCTGCTCTTCTTTGAAGTAGTTCCCACAACCCTTGATCTTTTACATCCACCTGAGAGGGCAGATGGGGCCTCGGTTTACTGTCTCATCCGAAAGATGGCACCTCCGACAGTATAGCACTCCCTCAGCACTGTGTCAGCCCAGATTTTGTGCTCAAGTCCCTGGAGTGGGACTTGAACCCACAACCTTCTGACTCAGAGGCGCGAGTGCGAGCCACGGCTAGATGGACCGAAGATCTTCGCTTGCCTGAAGTCTTCATCCTGTGGGAACTGGAGCTGTCAGAATGAGCTCTCCCCTGTGTTACAGCATCTGCATACGGCCAGGGTTCCTAAATCAGCCGCTGTGAGGCGTCGGGACGCTTCCCTGTGGGGTGAGGAAGGGAGGAGGCTCTTTCTAACCTGCCAGATTCAGCAAACGTTACTAGGACCGGGACGTCTGGCTCCCCAGCTGTGTAAATCAAGTTGTGCAGACAGTTCTGGGGCCTCCATGTGCGTGCTGCAGCCATGTCCGCGGGGGTTGGGGTTCATTTTCACTTTTGCCATGGGCGGTGAACTGGCAGTTGTGGATCAGCTGGTTTGTTCAAATCCCTCCACGGCCTCACCCCTCCCTATCTCTGTAACCTCCTCCAGCCCTACAACCCTCCAAGATCTCTGCGCTCCTCCGATTCTGGCCTCTCGCCCATCTCCCGCTCCCTTCACCCCACCCATTGGCAGCCGTGCCTTCAGCTGCCAAGGCCCTACCCTCTGGAAGTAGGTTGGCACTTGGCCTGTGCTTGCCCAAGATGCAAACAATCATCCTGCCGGTTTGCTGTATTGAGGATCAATCAATCGCTCTCTTTAAATACGCTGTGACATATTTCTCCTCATGGTGTGGCCCACTTCCCACTAGAATATCTGATTGGGGGAGGAGGGGAGGAGAGAGGCAGGGACTCTGCATAACTCCCGCCTCTAAATCCCGCCAAGAAACTGTTTGTTTTGCAAGCCCCTGTAACACTGATGTTTGGCCTGTACACGTGTACACTTGTAATCCTATGCAGCGGTCTTTATGTGTATGATATGTACACACATGCCTATCAGTATTTGTCCAGTCACACATGGGCTCTCTGGAGGATGGGTAGTATTAAGCCATTGTGCTTAATCCTGGCAAATGAGAATTCCCAGGGCTTGGCACTGATGTTCTCTATTAATGGGGCACTCCGCTCCCGTAGGATGCTGTGTTTGTTGTTTGAAGTGGGAGCAGGCTTGAAGGGCCGAATGACCTACTCCTGCTCCTATTTCTTAAGTTCTTATGTTATGTTCAGGATGTCAACTGCGCTCCGTGGGTAGCACTCTCCCAGTCAGAAGGTTCAAGCACGCTCCAGGGATTTGATCATAAAATCTAGGCTGACACTCCAGTACCGTTTATGATTAGGCAGAGTAAACATGCTTTTATGAAAGGGAAATCGTGTTTGACAAATCTGTTAGAGGTTTTTGAAGATGTAACTAGTAGGTAACGGGGAATCCAGTGGATGTAGTGTATTTGGATTTTCAAAAAGCATTCGATAAGGGGTTACACAAGAGGTTATTGCACAAAATCAGGACTCATGGGATTAGTGGTAATATATTAGCATGGATTGAGGATTGATTAATGGACAGAAAACAGAGAGTAGGAATAAACGGGACATTTTTGGGTTGGCAGGCTGTAACTAGTGGGGTACCGCAAGGTTCAGTGCTTGGGCCTCAGCTATTCACAATCTACATCAATGACTTAGATGAGGGGACTGAGTGTAACGTATTCAAGTTTGCTGATGGGAAAGTAAGCTGTGAGGAGGATGCAAAGAGGCTGCAGAGAGGTATAGACAGGTTGACTGAGCGGGCAAGAACATGGCAAATGGAATACAATGTGGGGAAATGTGAAGTTAGCAACTTTGGTAGGAAAAACAAAAAAGCAGAATATTTTTTGAATGGTGAAAGACTGGGAAATGTTTGCATTCAGAGGGACCTAGCTGTCCTTGTACATTAATCACAGAAAGTTAACATGCAGGGACAGCAAGCAATTAGGAAAGCAAATGGTATATTAGCTTTTGTTATAAAGGGATTAGAGTATAAGAATAAAGAAGTCTTACTATTATACAGGCCACACCTGGATGATTGTGTACAGTTCTGGTCTCCTTACCTAAGGAAAGACAAACTTGCCTTGGAGTGCAACAAAGCTTCACTAGACTGGTTCCTGAGATGAGGGGATTGCCCTATGAGGAGAGATTGAGTAGACTAGGCCTATATTCCCTTGAGTTTAGAAGAATGAGAAGTGATCTCATTGAAACATATAGAATTCTTAAGGGGCTTGACAGGGTTAATGCTGGGGAAATGTTTCCCCTGACTGGGGAGCCTAGAACACGGGGTCACAGTCTCTGAATAAGGGGTTGGCCATTTAGGACTGAGATGAGGAGACATTTCTTCATTCAGAGGGTGGTGAATCTTTGGAATTCTCTACCCCAGAGGGCTGTGGAGGCTCAGTCGTTGAGTATATTCAAGACAGAGATCGATAGATTTTTGGAAACAAAGGGAATTAAGTGATAGTGCAGGAAAGTGGAGTTGAGGTAGAAGATCAGCCATGATCTTGTTGAATGGCGGAGCAGGCTTGAAGGGCCAAATGGCCTCCTCCAGCTCCTATTTCTTATATTCTTGTGTACTGAGGGAGTGCTGCAATGTCTGAGGTGGCATCTCTTGGATGAGATGTTAAACCGAGGCCCGTCTGCCCCCTCGGCTGGACGCAAAAGATCCTGCTGCACTATTCGAAGAAGAGCAGGGGAGTTCTCCCCGGTGTCCTGGCCAACATTTATATCTCAACCAACACCTAAAACAGATTGTCTGGTCATTCATCTATTTATCTCCTTGCTTTTTTGGGGGATCTTGCTGTGTGCAGATTGGTTGCTGCGTTTCCTACATTACAACAGTGACCACATTTCAAAAGTATTTTGTAGGCTGTGAAGTGCTTTGGGATGTCCTGAGGTTGTGAAAGATGCTGTATAAATGCAAGTTTTCTCTCTCTCTCTCTCTCTCTCTCTCTCTTCTCTCTTTCCCCCCCCTCTCTCTCTCCCCCCCCCCTCTCTCTCTCTCCCCCCCTCTCTCTCTCTCCCCCCCCCTCTCTCTCTCTCTCCCCCCCTCTCTCTCTCTCTCTCTCCCCCCCTCTCTCTCTCTCCCCCCTCTCTCTCTCTCTCTCTCTCTCTCTCTCTCTCTCTTCTCTCTTCCCCCCCTCTCTCTCTCTCTCTCTCTCTCTCTCTCTCTCTCCCTCTCTCCCCCCCCTCTCTCTCTCTCTCTCTCTCTCTCTCTCCTTTTCTCTCTCCCCCCTCTCCTCTCTCTCCCTTTCTCTGTGACCTCATTGTCTTTGTGTTTTATTTCTCTAGCTGAGCGAGCGGGCCCGTGAACGCAAAGTACCGTCCACTAGAATCGGTCGGCTGGCCAATTTTGGAGGTAATGTACTTGGAATATTTTCTGTTCCTTTTGTCACGTTGTGTCTATCGCTTGGTGTCCTGGTCACTGTCAGTTCAAGACAACAAATGGCAGCATTCTTGTGCAGCGGCCCTGTACGTAGCTGAGTGGGGAAGACGAGTGAGCCGATATTATTCCAGGTGAGTGTGTTCTTTTGTTGTTAACCCTCTTGAGCACATAATCTAGACACAAAAGGCATCAAGGGGTATGGGGGAGAGAGCGGGAATATGGTATTTAGCTAGAGGATCAGCCATGATCATATTGAATGGCGGAGCAGGCTCGAAGGGCAGAATGGCCTACTCCTGCTCCTATTTTTCTATGTTTCTAACCCTCTTGAATGCATAATTTAAGCCGGTCTTTACGATATTGAGGGAGTGCTGTGTTGTTTGAGGGTGGATGAGACGTTAAGCTGAGGCCTTGCCTTACCTGGTCAGGTGGATGTAAAGGCCCCCGCGATCTCTGTTGGGCAAAGTTCTGGATCCCAGTGAGGAAGCTGTTGGAGAAGTTGAGTTTGAAGTGATGGAAGGCGCGGATTGAAGGTTTTAGCAGTGGTAGAGCTGAGGTGGGGCGGAGATGACGGGGGGGCTATTTTGGTGGTGGAAGTAGGCAGTTTTAGTGACAGCTATAGGTAGGATCAGGGATGGAGAGACATAGAATCATAAAATAGAATCATAGAATGGTTACAGTACAGTAGGAGCCCATTCGGCCCGTCGAGCCCGTGCTGGCTCCCTGCAAGAGCACCTCAGCTAGTCCCACTCCCTCGCCCTTTCTCCGCAGCCCAGCAATTCTTTTTCCTTCAGCTACTTATCCATTTCCCTTTTGAAAGCCGTGATTGAATCTGCCTCCACCACCCTCTCAGGCAGTGCATTCCAGATCCTAACCACTCGCTGCGTAAAAAGGTTTTTCCTCCATTCACCTTTGGTTCTTCTGCCAATCACCTTAAATCTGTGTCCTCTGGTTCTCGACCCTTCCGCCAGTGGGAACAGTTTCTCTCTATCTACTCTGTCCAGACCCCATATGATTTTGAACACCTCTATCAAATCTCCTCTCAACCTTCTCTGTTCTAAGGAGAACAACCTCAGCTTCTCCAGTCTATCCACATAACTGAAGTCTCTCATCCCTGGAACCATTCTTGTAAATCTTTTCTGCACCCTCTCTAAGGCCTTCACATCCTTCCTAAAGTGCATTGCCCAGAATTGGACACAATACTCCAGTTGAGGCTGAACCAGTGTTTTATAAAGGTTCATCATAACTTCCTTGATGTTGTACTCTATGCCACTATTTATGAAGCCCAGGATCCCGTATGCTTTTTTAACCGCTTTCTCAACCTGACCTGCCACCTTCAACGATTTGTGCACATATACCCCAGGTCTCTCTGTTCCTGCACCCCCTTTAGAATTGTACCTTTAGTTTATATTGCCTCTCCTCATTCTTTCTACCAAAATGCATCACTTTGCACTTTTCTGCGTTAAATTTCATCTGCCACGTGTCCGCCCATTGCACCAGCCTGTCTATGTCCTCTTGAAGCCTATCACTGTCCTCCTCACTGTTCATTATACTTCCAAGTTTTGTCTCATCAGAAAATGTTGAAATTGTGCCCTGTACTCCCAAGTCTAAGTCATTAATATATATCAAGAAAAGCAGTGGTCCTAGTACCGACCCCTGGGGAACACCACTGTGTACCTTCCTCCAGTCCGAAAAACAACCGTTTACCACTACTCTCTGTTTCCTGCCACTTAGCCAATTCCGTATCCATGCTGCCACTGTCCCTTTTATTCCATGGGCTTCAACTTTGCTGGCAAGTTTATTATGTGGCACTTTATCAAACGCCTTTTACAAATCCGTGCTGGCTTTCCTTAATTAATCCACATTTGTCCAAGTGACCTGTTAATTTTGTTCCGGATTATCGCTTCTACCAGATTATAGTTTCTAAAAGCTTCCCCACTACTGAGGTTAAACTGACTGGCCTGCAGTTGCTGGGTTTATCCTTACACCCTTTTTTGAACAAGGGTGTAACATTTGCAATTCTCCAGTCCTCTGGCACCACCCCATATCTCAGGAGGATTGGAAGATTATGGCCAGTACCTCCGCGATTTCCACCCTCACCTACATTAAGTACAGAGACTCAGTTGTAGATTTCTCCGTGTTGCTGGGTTAGAATGTGTAGTTTCCCATGTTATTTCAGTGTTGGCGCATCTGCCATGGCATTGCTCATGGTGAGACCGACAATGTGTTGTTTTATAATGACAAGTGGTGTCACACCAGGTGATGGGCAATGTATTGTGCTGCCGATAAAGTGGAACTGTGCTTAAGTTAGTCTGTATCTTTTTGGGGCCACAAAGTCTAATTGCTGTAAGTAAACACAGCCTGAGGTCAGTCAGAGTTGCACAGAATTACGTAGAATATAACGCACAGAAACAGGCCATTCGGCCTAACCAATCCATGCTGGCGTGTATGCTCCACTCGCGCCTCCTCCCATCCTTCCTTATCTTACTCTATCAGCATAACCTTCTATTCCCTTCTCCCTTATTTTGCTTGTCTAGCCTCCCCTTAAATGCATCTATACTATTCGCTTCAACCACTCCCTGTTGTAGTGAGTTCCACATTCTCGCCACTCTCTGGGTAAAGAAGTTTCTTCTGAATTCCCTATTTGATTTTTTGGTGACTCTTTTATATTGATGGCCTCTAGTTTTGCTCTTCCCCACAAGTGGAAACACTCTATCAAAACCTTTCATAATTTTCAACACCTCTATTAGGTCACCCCTCAGCCTTCTCTTTTCAAGAGCAAAGAGACCCAGCCTGTTCACCCTTTCCTGATTGCTGTAAGCTGAGGCCAGTCAGAGTTTAATTGCTGTTGGGTGGGAGATGTTTGCAGAATGGCAGATGCTTGTAAAATTCTGTCTCCAGGCCAGAATAAAAACAATGAAATGTCTGGCTTTCTGGCTTTGTTTTTATATACTTTGACACTTGGAATGTGATGTCTAAATTATGTGGAGGCATGCAAATCTCTTTTATTTATAGATATTTATTACTTGACTGTCATTCCTTGCTAAGGTCCCCCGGGCCAAACTTTTAACAGTGCCTGGGGCCTTGTGTAGATGGGTGATCTCTCTCAACAGGCAACATGAGAGCGGCCCTGGGGGGTACAGCCTTCCGACTATCTGTCCGCCCGAGTGGCTGGGCCCAGCCTCGGCTTAGCAGCTCTCTGCGGGTAGTGCGGTTTGGGTCGGAAACCTGCGATGGGGGTGTTAGCCCACGGTCCTCCCCATCCATGTGTACATCTGGGATTTTACCATGGAATTACAGAATATTCCAGCACAGATGGAGGCCATTTGGCCCATCGAACTTGAGCCATTCCATCTTGGGAATTTACCTCGGTCACCGTGTCATGTGAACTTCCGTCCGTTAACGCAGCTCCATGCGGTCCCGTGAAATCTAACTTGTCAAAATGCCAACACAGAGAGGCTGTTCAGCCCATTGCGTCTGTTGTCGTGCTGGCTCCATGTCAGAGTTATCTACCCTGTTCCCATTTCCCTGCCTTTTCCCCGTACCCTTTACTTTTTTACAAGTGTTCATCGAATTATCTGACTGTGTCTCAGCAGCCTCTAGTGGTAATGCATCCCATATATTCTAATAATCTGTTAAAAAATATTATTTTCGTCTCCCCCCTTTTATGCTTCGAGTGCTAATCCTAAATCGATGCCTCTTGTTACCGATTCATCGACCGGTGAAAAGAACCGTTTGCTATTTACCATCTCAAAGATCTGAGCCGTCTCTGCTGCAGTAAATACAGCCCATGGTCTCTGTCAGAACCATAGGCGCCATTGGAGGCCAAATGCAATCATATAGAATCGTACATTCCTACATTACAACAGTGACTGCACGTCAAAAGTACTTCATTGGCTGTAAAACACTTTGGGACATAGTGAGGCCGTGAAAGGCGGTGTAGAAATGCCTGTCTTTCTGTCTGAGCACAGAAGGAGGCCATTCTGCCCATCGTGACGGTGTCGGCTCATTGAAGAGCTATCCTAATTTTCCCACTCCCCTGCTCTTTCCCCATAGCCCTGCAAATTTTTACTTTTTAAGTATTTATCCTATTCCATTTTGAAAGTTGCTATTGAATCTGCTTACATCACCCTTTCAGGAAGTGCGTTCCAGATCATAACAACTCGCTGAGTAAAAAAAAAAAAAAAAATTATTCATCTCATCTCCTCTCTGGCTCTTTTGCCACTTATCTTAAATCTGTGTCCTCTGGTTACCGACCCTACCACTGGGAACCGTTTCTCCTTATTTATTCTACCGAAGCCCTTCATAGTTTTGAACACCTCTCTTAAATCTCCGGCAGTTATGTCAGCAACTGAATTGACCTTGGTTGGGGGAGAAGCATTGCACAGCGTGTGGGAGGTGTCAGCCAAGGGGCAGAGAGGTGTCGATGTGCGTGTGTCTCGCAGCAGCTGGGAACTGGTATGGTCGATTTAGGGGTGTTCAGTTCAAGGGGCGTGTCAGGCAGGAGTTGGCCTGTTCAGCAGGTCCAGGCCTAGCCAGGGACCTTCATTTAAAGCCTGCACCGATATAGGCACCGCCCGGTGTGCTACAGTATCCAGTGTATTTTAGTCTTGATTACCTTGCTCGCAATATCATTTGTTATCCTTCGGGAGTACTAACTTATCGCTGGAGTACAATCTGGTGATAGCGAATGGGCCGCCTATTTTACACCTCGCCGATTGACTGCAAAGGAAAATATAAGCGGGTGAGCTGTAAAATGGACTGTCATTTTGCTATCTCTCAATCTTTGCCTGGCGATAATAGTTACAATTACCCCTATGAGTGAGGAACCTCTGTGACAAATGGGTGGGGGGGGGGGGGGTTCCTGTCTTGATTTCATACAGTTTTTTAAATAGCTGCAGTTAAAATTGATAACTATTCTCTCTGAATATGGAGCCACTAGAGGAATCTATTATAAGTGGCAAAATCCAGTCGGGGGGGAGAAACGTAAAGAGGAATCAGCAAATTCCAGACCATAACACTGCGCCTCACTGGGTGTGAAATCTGTTGTTTCCCCAGTCTCTACTTGAAGAGAATTGGCGGTAATATGGCGGAGGTCCCTGGGGCATAGATCAACCTGCTAGCTTTAACTCCTGCTTCAAAGCATTCGAACTCTGCGAGCAGCCTGGATTGGGCATCGTCCCACAGCAACATCCCATCTCAACTCAACTGTTTCATTTAAAAGTTTGCAGCGTGTCCAGTCTGCAAGAAACACGGGAGGTGGGGGGGGAGTTAGAATGGTCAGCTTGAAGTCAAATGGTAAAGAAAATCCGTTGGCGTGTAAAACGGGCGTCCGATTTGTGATCGCCCGCTTTTGTGCTGTTGCCGAAAACCAGTTTCATTCCCACTGTCCTAAAAAGTGTATATTAATGCTTTGTGGATTGATTTGTCGTTTTATTGTTTTTATGTGTCGTATCGTGCTGCGTTTTGTTTGGCTTCTGTCTATAAATCCGACCCGGTAGTTTAGCCTGTACATATTCGTCGGGCGATATTATTCTTCACTTTCGTGGGCATCCCATGTAATCGTCAGTGAGTGCTGTGCTATGATTAGGGGCTGATTGTTAAACCTGGGAAAGCAAGCGGTGAATAAAAATACAGGGTTCGATTCAAATGGGCCTGCTTGCGGAAACTGTTGGCCAGCCAGGAGCACGAGACCATTCGGGGGGTGGGAGCGCGGGCGAGCTGTAGGGAAAGCCTCGACAACCTGTTCCAAATTTGCTAATGTAACCTCACTATTCAAAAAAAGTGGTAGAGATAAAACGGGGAATTATAGACCGGTAAGCCTGACATCAGTAGTGGGGAAAATGCTAGTGTCCATTATAAAAGATGTAATAGCAGAGCACTTGGAAAACAGTGACAGGATCGGACAAAGTCAACATGGATTTACAAAAGGTAAATCGTGCTTGACTAATCTACTGGAATTTTTTGAGGATGTAACTGGTAGAATAGATAAGGGAGAACCAGTGGATGTGGTGTATTTGGACTTTCAGAAGGCTTTCGATAAGGTCCCGCATAAGAGATTAGCGTGTAAAGTTAAGGCACATGGGATTGGGGGTAAGGTACTGTCTTGGATAGAGAACTGGTTGGCAGACAGGAAGCAAAGAGTTGGAATGAATGGGTCTTTTTCCGAGTGGCATGCAGTGACTAGTGGGGTACCGCAGGGATCGGTGCTGGGACCCCAGCTATTCACAATATATATTAATGATCTAGACGAGGGAACTAGATGTAATATCTCCAAGTTTGCAGATGACACAAAGCTGGGTGGGCGTGTGTGCTGCGAGGAGGAAGCAGAGAAACTCCAGTATGATTTGGACAAGTTGGGTGATTGGGCAGATGCAGTATAATGTGGATAAATGCGAGGTTATCCACTTTGGTGGCAAAAACAGGAAAGCAGATTATTATCTGAACGGCAATAGATTGGGAAACGGGGAAGTGAAACGAGACCTGGGTGTCCTTGTACACCAGTCGCTGAAGGTAAGCATGCAGGTGCAGCAGGCGGTTAAGAAGGCAAATGGTATGTTGGCCTTCATAGCGAGAGGATTCGAGTACAGGAACAAGGATGTCTTGCTGCAGTTGTACAGGGCCTTGGTGAGACCACACCTTGAGTATTGTGTGCAGTTTTGGTCGCCTTATCTGAGGAAGGATGTTCTTGGCATGGAGGGAGTGCAGCGAAGATTCACCAGGCTGATACCTGGGATGGCGGGGGCGTCCAGAACCAGGGGCCATAGTCTAAGGATAAGGGGTAAGCCATTTAGGACAGAGATAAGGAGAAATTTCTTCAGCCAGATTGTGGTGAACCTGTGGAATTCTCTACCACAGAAGGCGGTGGAGGCCAATTCATTAAATATATTCAAGAAGGAGTTAGATATATTTCTTGAGGCTAAAGGGATCAAGGGATATGGGGAGAAGGCAGGGACAGGTTACTGAATTTGGCTGATCAGCCATGATCTCATTAAATGGCGGAACAGGCTCGAGGGGCTGAATGGCCTGCTCCTATCTTCTATGTTTCTATGCTTTCTACTAATTTCCATTTATGGTCTCTGGTTCTGTCTTCTTCCAGGCTGTCACTCCAGTGCAGTATTGCGGGAGTGCTGCACTGTTGGAGGTGCCGTCTATCGGAGGAGACGTTAAAGCCCAGGCCCTGTCTGCCCCCTCAGCTGTTCATCATAAAAGATCCCGCGGCATTATTCGATCAACATCCAGGCTGACGGTGCAGCACTGAGGGAGGTCGCTTTGTGCTGAAGTCAGCGCTGCCACACTTTCCCAATGAGACACCGTTGGGGAGCTGTGGCTGGGGATTGATTTAGTTCCCCAATAATCTCGTGTCGATGGGCGGGGGTGAAGGTGGGCTTCCTCACCGATCGCTCACTTCTTCTCGCTTCTCTTTGAACAGGTTTGGCTGTTGGTCTTGGAATCGGAGCTTTGGCAGAAGTTGCCAAAAAAAGCTGGAAATCTGAGGAGCGCGAGGGTAAGCAATAGCATGTTTATTGTTTAAGGCAGCGTGATCCCAGGAGAGCGGCTCTTGATCGCGGACCTGCAGTCTGGGTCCGTCGCACTGCTCTGTTCATCGGTGTTGCCACTGGTGACTGAACAATCTTACTCGGTAGGCAGAGACTGATGGCATTGGGTTGGGACCCACACAAAGAGGTTGTTTCTACTGGTTGGGTAACCAGAGGGCACAGAGCCAGGATTATCATTGCGAGAATGAATGGGGAAGTTGGAAGCAATTCTTCTCTCACACAGAGTTATTGTAACAGGGAATGCATTATCACAAGTGGCTATTAAGACAGGCAATGTAACATCATTTAAAAGGGAATTGGATAAGTATCTGAAAAGCAGGGATATTAAAGGTTATGGGGTGGGGGGAGAACAGGGATGTGCGATTACAGAGAATACAGCACCAGTTAAAAATCTAAAACATACACATGGACTGACTGACTGGCCTCCTGTATCGTAATTTCTGTGATTTACAGGAGTGGCGGAGAGTGTGTCAGTATTTACAGGGGGTCCCTGGGAGTGTCCCAGTATTTACAGGGGGTCCCCGGGAGTGTCCCAGTATTTACAGGGGGTCACTGGGAGTGTGTCAGTATTTACAGGGGGTCCCCGGGAGTGTGTCAATATTTACAGGGTGTCCCTGGAAGTGTCTCAGTATTTACAGGGGGTCCCGGGAGTGTGTCAGTATTTACAGGGGGTCCCGGGGAGTGTGTCAGCATTTACAGGGAGGTCCTGGGAGTGTGTCGGTATTTACAGGGGGTCCCTGGGAGCGTGTCAGTATTTACAGGGATCCCGGGGCGTGTGTCAGTATTTTCAGGGTGTCCCCGGAAGTGTCAGTATATACAGGGGGTCCCCGGGAGCGTGTCAGTATATACAGGGGGTCCCCGGGAGTGTGTCAGTATTTATAGGGGGTCCCTGGCAGTGTGTCAGTATTTATAGGGGGTCCCTGGCAGTGTGTCAGTATTTACAGGGGGTCCCCGGGAGTGTGTCAGTATTTATAGGGGGTCCCTGGCAGTGTGTCAGTATTTACAGGGGGTCCCCGGGAGTGTGTCGGTATTTACAGGGGGTCCCCGGGAGCGTGTCAGTATATACAGGGGGTCCCTGGCAGTGTGTCAGTATTTATAGGGGGTCCCCGGGAGTGTGTCAGTATTTGCAGGGGGTTCCTGGGAGTGTGTCAGTATTTGCAGGGGGTTCCTGGGAGTGTGTCAGTATTTATAGGGGGTCCCCGGGAGTGTGTCAGTATTTACAGAGTGTCCCCGGGAGTGTCTCAGTATTTGCAGGCGGTCTCTGAGATTAAGTTAACACATTCTTCAACTAGCATCCAAAAGATAGATTAACTGGTAATTCATTACATTGCTATTTGAGGGGTCTTTCTGTGTTTAGATGGAGTAAATGAAGGGAATCTGTTTTCAGTGGCTGAAGGGTCGATAGAGAGGGCACAGATTTAAGGTGATTGGCAGAAGAACCAGAGACGACATAAGGAAAAACTTTTTTACACAACGAGTGGTTAGGATTTGGAATGCGCTGCCTGATAGGGTGGTGGAGGCAGATTCAATAGTAGCCTTCAAAAGGGAATTGGATAAATACCTGAAGGAGAAAAAAATTGCAGGGATATGGGGAAAGAGCGGGGGAGTGGGACTGACTGGATTGCTCTTCGAAAGAGCTGGCGCAGACTGGATGGGCCGAATGGCCTCCTTCTGTGCTGTACTCTTCTATGATTCTATGTTTCTATGATAAAATGGTCACTGCATTTCCTAATACTTCAGAAGCAATTACTTGTACCTGAAATGCTTTGAGATGTTTGAGACATGTGATAAGGTGCAATTTTTTAATATTTGGTTTTATTTATTAAGGTTTGATGAGATATATATATATATCTATCTATCTATCTGGCATGCAACCTTCATACTCCAGATATCATACTTTGTATGACCCTTTGAGCACAATACTTTGAAAACAATCCTTAAAATAAACCTGGGGACTCATCTTCGATGGTGACAGGACAAGTTGATGAGGCTGTTTTTTTAAAAAAGCATACGGGATCCTGGGTGTTATAAATAGAGGCGTAGGGTACAAAAGCAAGGAAGTTATGCTAAACCTTTTATAAATCATTGGTTAGGTCTTAGCTGGAGTATTGTGTCCAACACTATAGGAAGGATGTCCAGGCCTTGGAGAGGCTGCAAAGGAGATTTACTGGGATGATACCAGGGATGAGGGGCTTCAGCTATGTGGAGAAGCTGGGGTTGTTCTCCTTCGAGTAGAGAATCCAGTCACTGACCTGCAGCCTGAAATTTATAAGCAGTTGCAACTGGCCCCTCGATGAACCTCAGCATTTTATAAAGACCAACGTGTACCTATTTAGAGCAGTGGGATTAAAGATTAGCATTCCATCACCCATGTGTCTGGACCCCAGACTCTACTGGAGCAACGCTGTGGGAGACCAGCTGAAATCTAGAAGTTGTTGTGTACAGTATGTACATATTCTGCTGTGGGGGTTCATCCATCGGTTTATGTCTCCAACCTTGGGAGAGGGGGAGGGGAGGGGAGAAAGTGAAGCAAGCAGCCATGATCGGGGTGAGGTGACAATGGGTGTGTATATATAGACGACGACTCTCCATTTGACCTCTGGCGCAATCGGTAACCGGAACACTATTTATTGTCAAAAGTTGGATCACCTTACCAAAACACAAACCCATTTAGAAAGCTCTTGCTCTCTATTCTCCTTGCTCCCGCTCTTGGTTGTTTCGATCCTTTATTTTAAAGAAAGAAAGAAAGAATTTGCCTTTATCGAGCACCTTGCCGCTCCTTGGTAGCGTCTCGCAGACAGTGAATTGCTTTGAAGGGCAGTAACTGCTGTCGGGTAGGGAGCCTGTGGTGCACAGCAAGATCCCTTAAACAGCATTGAGATGAATGGCCGGTTAATCTGCGCTTTGGGTGATGTTGGTTGAGGGAGGAATGTGGCCTAGGACCCCCCTCCCTCCTCCACCCACTCTTCACTGAATAGCACCACCAGAACAGGCGGTCTGGGCCTCGGTTTAATGTCTCATCCAAACGGCGGAATTTGAATTGTTGCTTTGACGTACTTTTCGAGGCTGTGGGGTTCTGAGCAATGGTTTTTTTTGCCCCTTTATGCCAAGTTTCTTTATTCTTGACACACCAGCCACCGGACTTGAGGGTGATGTCTGAGTCTGGACCCTCCACCTGCCATGTGATGAAAGGTGGGAGCCTGGGTCCACGCTGGGGGATGGAGCGCCGATTCCTTTGGCTGCAGCAGGTTGGGTGATTTTGCCGGTGTGGTACATTGAAGGGGAAAATCTTTCCACACAGTGGGTTATTAGAACAGGGAATGCTTTACCGCGAATGCCTACTGGACATCCCAAAGCACTTCACAGCAAATGAAGTACCTTTTGAAGTGTGATCACGGTTGTAACGTAGGAAACGCGACAGCCCATAACGATCAGATAATCTGTTTTAATGATGTTGGTTGAGGGATAAATATTGGCCAGGGAGAACCTCCCTGCTGTTCTTCCAATAGTGCCACGGGATCTTTTATGTCAACCTGAGCATGCAGGTCACATCTGAAAGACAGCACTCCCTCAGCACTGCACTGGAGTGTCGGCCTGGATTTTTGTGCTCAAATCTCTGGAGTGGGACTTGAACCCATGACCTTCTGACTCCGAGGCGAGAGTGCGACCACACTGAGCCATGGCTGACACTAATGGGATGAGAACAGACTGCTCCGGTTAAAGAACCATTACCAGTACAGACTCGATGGGCCAATTGGCCTCCTTCGCTGCTGTCATTACTATGATCCTTGTGTACAGCAATGGCCCCACACTCAGGGGTTGGCTGAGAGGTATCTTGAGGTCTAGTAGACATGGTTATGATGTGGCTACACCACAGCCAGTGATTTACGATGAGCGATTAAACCAAACTCTGTTTTCTTTTTGGTGCGTTGGTTCCAGGGATCACCTTGGGGTTTTATTTTGGAACCCATTCCCATCCCATCTGTTTATAATGAGGTTCGCTGACTTAACTGTGACTGAATTAGTCACACTCTGTTTCTAATCACAGGGGATTCTGCGATTTCTACTGGTGTTTTCGGGATCCCATGCCGTGATACTGCCCAGTTTTCCATGAAAACTGTAAATCTGTGACTTTGGTCATGACCCGAGCTGTGTCAGGTTATCGTGCATGGAGTGGCCTGCAGTGAACCTGGGGCACTGATTGGTGTGGTTGGAGTTCTGGTGTGGGACCTGATCAATTGGAATGGTTCTGGGCCTGAACGTGTTTGATTTTTTTTTTGGGTGAATTGTTTGTTTGAGTCTGCGAGCTGGCTGAGAGTTCGTACCCTGACCAGATTATAAGAAGCCTCCTCACTCGCTGAGGTAAATGTCCAAAAGAGAAAAGAAATTCTCATCCTTGTGTTTAAATCCGCTCCCCCCCTCGCTATCTCTGTAGCCTCTTCCCCACACACACACCCTCCCCCCCAAAACTCTCTGTTCCTCTGATTCCAATTTCTTGGGGATCTCTCGCTCCCTTCCCACCACCATTGGCGGCCGTGCCTTCAACCATCTAGGCTTCACGCGCTTGGAATTCCCTCCATAAACCTCTCCACCTCCCTCTGTTCCTTTTAAGACGCTCCTTAAAACCCACCTCTAAGACCGAGCTTTGCTCACACTCCCCCCCACCCCACCCTCCGTCCCTCTAATATCGCCTTCTTTGGCTGCCCAGTATTGTTTTCTACATTAAAGGTAAGTTGCGGTTGAAATTTGCCACCTCGTTTTGAACAGATTAACCGATTTTTCCCTGCCCGACACTCTTTTCTTTGCAAGCCCTTCCCTCCGTCTTGCGATCTTCCCGCTGGAACGTCCGAGCTGGCACACCAGACACCTTGTCTAAGCGAACACCTTGTCCTTCCCAGTAAACCACGGGGCCGGCCCATCCACGAGAGCTTGTGCCCCAGCAAGTGTGCAGCCTAAGCCCCCGCTGCTGTCTAAAGGCAGAAACCGGAGTCGATGAGGAGGGCCCTATCAAAGCCAGCTGCTGATATCTGGCAGGGAAGCACTAAAACCCCCCCCCCCCCCCCCACCAAACAAATGTTGGAAATCTGAAGAGAACCAGAAAATGCTGGGATTACACAACTGATTAGTTGGCATCTGAAAAGAGAAGAGGCCTGTTGAGATTTTGGAAGGGTGGGTCATTGCACACCCTAAACATAATCCCAGCATCACCCTTTAAAGTGCTGATGGATCTGCTCTGTTTCCAGCAATTTCTCTTATTATTTCTGAGGGAGCCTCCCTCACTGAACTTCTGGGCCTGTGTGCCCGTGTATATGTGTGTGCGTGTTTGTGTATGTATGTGTGTGTGTGTGTGTGTATGTGCTTAATCTGCCCGTGCTCTCTTTTGAAAGAGGGAAAAAAAAGTAACCCTGTTTGTTTTTTTAATAAAAGTGTCCACATTCTTTAACTTGTGGTGAGCAGGGAGCGGTGTTGTACAAAACTTGTAGAAACTTGTGGGCAAGTGTCAATGTGACTGACAGCAACACAGAAGAGCTTAAATTTATAGGCCAGCACTTCTAACTTTGAACAGCAGTATCTGATTGATTGTATTGCACCTTCTGAAGGTGACTCAAAGTAACTTGCTAGTGACAAATGGTGTTTGTACAGGTGTGGAGACATCAGCAACCATACATATCTAAAGCGGTTTGATTCGGAGCTGGAGTGCCAGCGTGTGAACCCTTTCCCATGAGAATCCACAGTCGGTTTGTATCACTCTTCCTCTTTGATTTAGAAGCTTCAGGGCTTGGGCCTCACACCAGAAAGGCATAGTTTAAGCCGGCACGCCAGGGCATCACCCTGTTGTCGGAGGTGCCGTCCTTTCGGATGAGACGTTAAACCGAGGCCCCGTCTACCGTCCCACGGGTAAAAGATCCCACGGCCACCATACAAAGAAGAGCAGGGGCGTTCTCCCCAATGTCCTGGCCAATGTTCATCCCTCGCCCAACACTTGTCAAATAACAGAGTAACTAGCCACTCATCCCACTGCTGTGTATGAAGTGGCTGCCGCGTATACCTAAATAAGGGAAGTCGCGGCCGTTCCAAGTGATACATGTTTATCGTTTAGAGGGTGTGTTTTACTGTGAATTTAGCGCCTCTGTGGTCTCCGGAACAGATGCAGTACGAGATGTTTTTCAGAGACCTGGTAAGGCCCGATATTTGTCAGTACTGATGTCCCCTTTTCAGCTTCTGAAATGCACAGGATTTCTTAGAAAGAAAGACTTGCATTTCTATCGCACCTTTCTGGACAGCCCATAGAGCTTTACAGCCAATGAAGTACGTTTGAATTGCTGTTGTAATGTGGGAAACGCGGCAGCCAATTTGCGCTCGGCAAGCTCCCACAAACAGCAATGTGATTGGTGGTGACCAGATAATCTGTTTTTTTTTTATGATGTTGGTCGCCTGCTAGGCACAACCAAGAAGATCAGTAACTTACCTGAATATGGATCCGGGAGCAGGAGTGAGCCTCCCGAACCCACATAAAAGGAACCAAACAATGCTATGTGCCCCCTCCCCCCGCCCCCACCCCCCCCCCCCCCCCCCCCCACCCAATCACGGCTCCCCACTAACCCCATCACCGGGGGAGCAGAGCAGGAAGGGGTAGAAATTCTATCTTGGGCGGTAGAGCAAGACCAACGGGCATCCTATCGGCTGCCCGCGATACACCCAGTCTGAAATCCAGTATGACGGAATACTGGGTATATGAGAGTAGGCCTAGATGTTTCTCCCACTTTGTGCTGCTGTTGCTGTCCAAGACCGAATTTCTACCTCGCAATCTCCCATTTAATTTTTTTTTTAAGAAAGCATTGTAATGACCCCGAACCTCTTCTCTCCCCCCCCCCCCCCCACCATCACTGCCTCCAGCAGAGGAAAGGAGAGAAGGTTTGGTTTTTTCGGGGTGGGGGAAGGGGGAGTGAATGCGGGGCCTACTGTCCTTGGATGTCCCCAGTAGGTGTGCTGTGTGGGGATTGCCCTCCTGAAGCCCAGCTTGGTTTGCAACTGGCTGACTGCCAGGGCCCTATGGAGAGAGGAAACAAACAATCGGAGTGCCCGCTGGAGTATCGACAGTGCAGCCTCTGCACTGCTGATAACTTGCTGCGGTCATTAGAAGAATGAATACCTTGCTGATCCGATATTATCGATGTTTGATTTGTTTGGAGCTAGACGGAGAGGAAGGGGGGAAAATATTTTTTTTTTTAAAAATCAGGCTAATTTTATCTCCTCCCACCCCCCCCCCCCCCTCCCCAGGAGGGTTTGGATTCTCGCTGGGGTACAGTTCCACACGTGGCCTCCAGTACCTCAGCAAACCGCCGCTCCTAGTGACTGACTGCAGTACAACTTCGCGCCTTTAATGTACTGACAAGCTCCTTCACAAAATAAAAATGGTTTGCCAAGTCAGAGAAGGAGATACTTGGACAGGTGATCACATTCTTCTAAACTCCAGGGAGTTTATGCTTGTCTTGTTCCTCTGTCCTGTCTGCCGGTGCCTTTCTCTTTAAAGTTGACTATCTGACGATTTCCTGGCCCCAGGGGTGTTCAGATGGCGGTGTGATACGGTGACGTTTGTGTGAAGTTTTCCCCTGTTTATTTTGAAAGGCTCTGTTAAAATAACTGAAGGCAGAATTTCAGACCAGTGTTTCTCAACTAATAACAAACCGAGCCAATTCCAACCTCCCCCAAGAAAGGTTTTCACTGACTCTCCCCAAATTTGATCAGATTGCTTTTGCGGCTGGTTGCTCAAGGCCTCCCTCACATTCTCCTGTCTCAACCCTCAGGCTTTTAAAAGCCAAGCATGCTGTCACCTCTCACTCCTACCTGAATTACCACTTTCCCGTATTAGCAACAGGAGGAGGCCATTCAGCCCCTCGAGCCTGTTCAGTTATTCAATTAGAAAGAAAAACTTGCATTTCCACAGCGCCTTTCATGACCCCAGGAGGTCTCCAAGCGCTTTACAGCAAGTGAAGTACTTTGGAAGTGTACTCAATGGTGTAATGTGGGAAACGTGGCAGCCAATTTGCACACAGCAAGCTCCCACAAACAGCAACATGATAATGACCAGATAATCTGTTTTTGTTATGTTGATTGAAGGATAAATATTGGCCAGGACACCGGGCAGAACCCCCTCTGCTGATGGCTGATCTGTATCTTGCACATTCTCCCCGTGTTTGCGTGGGTTTTCTCCGGGTGCTCCGGTTTCCTCCCACAGTCCAAAGATGTGCGGGTTAGGTTGATTGGCCATGATAAAAAATTGACCCTCAGTGTTAGGGGGGATTAAATACGTGGGGTTACGGGGATAGGGCTTGGGTGGGATGGCTGTCGGTGTAGGGACCGGGTGCTAGGGTTTGGATGATCAGCCATGATCTCGTTGAATGGCGGAGCAGGCTCGAAGGGCCGAATGGCCTACTCCTGCTCCTATCTTCTATGTTTCTATGTTTAACTCCATTTACCCGCCTTGGTTCCATAACCATTACCCAACAAAAATCTATCCATCTCCGTTTTGACTTTTTCAGTTGACCCCCAGCCTCAACAGCTTTTTGGGGGCGAGAGTTCCAGATTTCCACTACCCTTTGTGTGAAAAGGTGCTTCCTGACATCGCCCCTGAACGGCCTGGCTCTAATTTTAAGGTTGTGCCCCCTCGTTCTGGACTCTTAGTTTCTCTTTATCTACACTTTACAACCTTTGTTGTGCCTGCGATGTGAACTTTGACCCTTCACTTTCTCATTAACGAATGAAGCGACTGGCTTTGAATAGAGGCTCTCCCCCTCTTCGCCCCTCCTCTCCCTCTTTCCCCCCCTCCTCTCCCTCTTTCCCCCCCTCCTCTCCCTCTTTCCCCCCCTCCTCTCCCTCTTTCCCCCCCTCCTCTCCCTCTTTCCCCCCCTCCTCTCCCTCTTTCCCCCCCTCCTCTCCCTCTTTCCCCCCCTCCTCTCCCTCTTTCCCCCCCTCCTCTCCCTCTTTCCCCCCCTCCTCTCCCTCTTTCCACCCCCTCCTCTCCCTCTTTCCCCCCCTCCTCTCCCTCTTTCCCCCCCTCCTCTCCCTCTTTCCCCCCCTCCTCTCCCTCTTTCCCCCCCCTCCTCTCCCTCTTTCCCCCCCTCCTCTCCCTCTTTCCCCCCCTCCTCTCCCTCTTTCCCCCCCTCCTCTCCCTCTTTCCCCCCCTCCTCTCCCTCTTTCCCCCCCTCCTCTCCCTCTTTCCCCCCTCCTCTCCCTCTTTCCCCCCCTCACTCCCTCTTTCCCCCCTCCTCTCCCTCTTCCCCCCCTCCTCTCCCTCTTCCCCCCCTCCTCTCCCTCTTCCCCCCCTCCTCTCCCTCTTCCCCCCTCCTCTCCCTCTTCCCCCCTCCTCTCCCTCTTCCCCCCTCCTCTCCCTCTTCCCCCCCTCCTCTCCCTCTTCCCCCCCCTCCTCTCCCTCTTCCCCCCCTCCTCTCCCTCTTCCCCCCCCCTCCCTCTTCCCCCCCTCTCCCTCTTCCCCCCTCTCCCTCTTCCCCCCCCTCCTCTCCTCTCCCCCCCCTCCTCTCCCTCTCCCCCCCCTCTCCCTCTTCCCCCCCCTCTCCCTCTTCCCCCCCCTCTCCCTCTTCCCCCCCCTCCTCTCCCTCTCCCCCCCTCTCTCCCTCTTCCCCCCCCTCTCCCTCTTCCCCCCCCTCTCCCTCTTCCCCCCCCTCTCCCTCTTCCCCCCCCTCTCCCTCTTCCCCCCCCCTCTCCCTCTCCCCCCCTCTCCCTCTTCCCCCCCTCCTCTCCTCTCCCCCCCCCTCCTCTCCCTCTCCCCCCCCTCCTCTCCCTCTTCCCCCCCCTCTCCCTCTTCCCCCCCCCTCTCCCTCTTCCCCCCCCCTCTCCCTCTTCCCCCCCCTCTCCCTCTTCCCCCCCCTCTCCTCTTCCCCCCCCTCTCCCTCTTCCCCCCCCCTCTTTCCACCCCCCCCTCCCTCTTTCCACCCCCCCTCTCCCTCTTTCCACCCCTCCTCTCCCTCTTTCCACCCCCTCCTCTCCCTCTTTCCCCCCCTCCTCTCCCTCTTTCCCCCCCTCCTCTCCCTCTTTCCCCCCCTCCTCTCCCTCTTTCCCCCCACCTCCTCTCCCTCTTTCCCCCCCTCCTCTCCCTCTTTCCCCCCCTCCTCTCCCTCTTTCCCCCCCTCCTCTCCCTCTTTCCCCCCCTCCTCTCCCTCTTTCCCCCCCTCCTCTCCCTCTTTCCCCCCCTCCTCTCCCTCTTTCCCCCTCCTCTCCCTCTTCCCCCCTCTCTCCCTCTTTCCCCCCCCTCCTCTCCCTCTTCCCCCCCTCCTCTCCCTCTTCCCCCCCCTCCTCTCCCTCTTCCCCCCCTCCTCTCCCTCTTTCCCCCTCCTCTCCCTCTTCCCCCCTCCTCTCCCTCTTCCCCCCTCCTCTCCCTCTTCCCCCCCTCCTCTCCCTCTTCCCCCCCTCCTCTCCCTCTTCCCCCCCCTCCTCTCCCTCTTCCCCCCCTCCTCTCCCTCTTCCCCCCCCTCCCTCTTCCCCCCTCTCCCTCTCCTCCCTCTCCCTCTTCCCCCCCTCCTCTCCCTCTCCCCCCCCCTCCTCTCCCTCCCCCCCCTCCTCTCCCTCTCCCCCCCTCCTCTCCCTCTTCCCCCCCTCTCCCTCTTCCCCCCCCTCTCCCTCTTCCCCCCCCTCTCCCTCTTCCCCCCCCTCTCCCTCTTCCCCCCCTCTCCCTCTTCCCCCCCTCTCCCTCTTCCCCCCCTCTCCCTCTCCCCCCCTCCTCTTCCCCCCCTCCTCTCCCTCTCCCCCCCCTCCTCTCCCTCTCCCCCCCCTCCTCTCCCTCTTCCCCCCCTCTCCCTCTTCCCCCCCCCTCTCCTCTTCCCCCCTCTCCCTCTTCCCCCCCTCTCCCTCTTCCCCCCCCTCTCCCTCTTCCCCCCCTCTCCCTCTTCCCCCCCTCTCCCTCTTCCCCCCCCTCTTTCCACCCCCCTCCCTCTTTCCACCCCCCTCTCCCTCTTTCCACCCCCCTCTCCCTCTTTCCACCCCCCCTCTCCCTCTTTCCACCCCCCTCCCTCTTTCCACCCCCTCCTCTCCCTCTTTCCACCCCCTCCTCTCCCTCTTTCCACCCCCTCCTCTCCCTCTTTCCACCCCCTCCTCTCCCTCTTTCCACCCCTCCTCTCCCTCTTTCCACCCCCTCCTCTCCCTCTTTCCACCCCCTCCTCTCCCTCTTTCCACCCCCTCCTCTCCCTCTTTCCACCCCCTCCTCTCCCTCTTTCCACCCCCTCCTCTCCCTCTTTCCACCCCCTCCTCTCCCTCTTTCCACCCCCTCCTCTCCTCTTTCCACCCCCTCCTCCTCCCTCTTTCCACCCCCTCCTCTCCCTCTCTTCCACCCCCTCCCCTCCCTCTTTCCACCCCCTCCCCTCCCTCTTTCCACCCCCTCCCCTCCCTCTTTCCACCCCCCCTCCCCTCCCTCTTTCCACCCCCTCCCTCTCCCTCTTTCCACCCCTCCCCTCCCTCTTCCCCCCCCCTCTCCCTCTTCCCCCCCTCCCTCTTTCCACCCCCTCCCTCCCTCTTTCCACCCCCCTCTCCCTCTTTCCACCCCCTCCTCTCCTCTTTCCACCCCCCCTCTCCCTCTTTCCACCCCCCCTCCCTCTTTCCACCCCCTCCTCTCCCTCTTTCCACCCCCTCCTCTCCCTCTTTCCACCCCCTCCTCTCCCTCTTTCCACCCCCTCCTCTCCCTCTTTCCACCCCCTCCTCTCCCTCTTTCCACCCCCTCCTCTCCCTCTTTCCACCCCCTCCTCTCCCTCTTTCCACCCCCTCCTCTCCCTCTTTCCACCCCCATCCCTCTCCTCCCTCTCCTCTTTCCACCCCCTCCTCTCCCTCTTTCCACCCCCTCTCCCTCCCTCTTTCCACCCCCTCCCCTCCCTCTTTCCACCCCCTCCCCTCCCTCTTTCCACCCCCTCCCCTCCCTCTTTCCACCCCTCCCCTCCCTCTTTCCACCCCCTCCCCTCCTCTTTCCACCCCCTCCCCTCCCTCTTTCCACCCCTCCCCTCCCTCTTTCCCTCCCCTCCCTCCCTCTTTCCACCCCCTCTCCCCTCCCTCTTTCCACCCCCTCCTCTCCCTGTCAGATTGGTGCTCGTACTCTAAATATTTTGAAAACCTGACACCGAGAAATTGAGAGTCCGGTGTTAATGGGGACACGTGTTGTGTTTGACCTTCAGTAAGCTTGCCTGAATTGGCAGGGCTGGCTCTTTCTGAAGGTTGTCTCTGTAATCCTTGTTGATTGTGGCTCTGTGAGCTGTGCTTCCACTTGTTATTGTCCTGCAGATTTTTGGCAGTCGTTCCTCTGGACTGTTTTAAAAAAAAATATTTCTCACAAGGTCAGGTCTTTCGGTACGGGCTGGGGATTGAGGGCCGGTCTCTGGGTACAGGCTGGGGATTGAGGGCCGGTCTCTGGGTACAGGCTGGGGATTGAGGGCCGGTCTCTGGGTACAGGCTGGGGATTGAGGCCGGTCTCTGGGTACAGGCTGGGGATTGAGGGCCGGTCTCTGGGTACAGGCTGGGGATTGAGGGCCGGTCTCTGGGTACAGGCTGGGGATTGAGGGCCGGTCTCTGGGTACAGGCTGGGGATTGAGGCCGGTCTCTGGGTACAGGCTGGGGATTGAGGGCCCGTCTCTGGGTACAGGCTGGGAATTGAGGGCCGGTCTCTGGGTGCAGGCTGGGGATTGAAGACCGGTCTCTGGGTACAGGCTGGTGTTCTCGGTGTAATTCACTGGCTTTAAATTGTTTCTATCACCAAGTAAAAGATTACCTGGCAAATCTTAAGCACTGCCTGTACACACAGGGTGTTAGCAGTGCCCTCCTGTCACCATGTCTAATTTCTTTAACAGTTTTTCCTTCACGTTTTATTGACAACCCCCCTATTTTTTATAAAGCTGTGTATCCTCTAACTCCCTGGGCGCCAGTATGGGCGATCCGTTTGTGCTCTCTCTCAGAATTTTGTCACTCTTTTAATTTAATTTTTCCCATTATAAATTCCTCGGGTAGACGTAAAAGATCCCACGGCACTGTTTTGAAGAAGAGCAGGTGTCCTGGTCAATATTTATCCATCACTCAATATCACTAAAAAAAAAACCCAGATTGTCTGATAATTATCACATTGCTGTTTGTGGGATCTTGCTGTGCGTAAATTGGCTGTAAAGCGCTTTGGAATGTCCTGAGGTTGTGAAAGGCGCGATAGAAATGCAAGTTCTTTATTTATTTCTTTACACGCTCCCTTGATCAGCGGGGGGTTGGAGGGTATCAGCCGCCCCTGCTCGCTATCCATCGAGGCCTGCTGGAGTGTGCAGCTATACATGGTCATTGGGTGGGATGATCCCACATCGGAGCAGCCAGCCCACGGTCCGTAGTAAGGCCCAAATGGGGCTGGGCAGGGATGGTGGGAGGGAGGGGAGAAACTTGAAAGAAAGATAAAAGGGCCACTCAAGGGTTACTCAAGGGTTAAAGAGCAGATTGGCAGAGACACGATGGGCCAAATGTCCTCCGTCTGCGCCGTATCGTTGTATGAGCGGTGTGTACAAGACACCTGTTTCCTGCCTCGTGGGGATTATCAGTTGGAAAAACACAACGTGGTCAGCACCTCTTGTGTGTTTTTGATGTCTTTTATCTATTTATCTAAATGACTTACTGAACATAAACAGAACACGACTGGCATAGAACACGGCAGTGAGAAAGCACCAGGAAAGAAAATAAAGGGGTTGGGGGGGTTGGTGGTGAGGGAAGGATGGTTGCCGGCGCTAAAAGTCTCACAGCTTGGACAGGGAAGTGCTTGGTCTGTCTCCAAGGTCACTTTGCTGTAATCTCCTCGGCCAACTGCCAGGAGGCTGAGAGAAGCCCGCCTGCTGGATGAGGCCGTTCTGACTTGTGCCGTCTGCCGGAATGCAGGCTGCAGTTGTTTTGTTATTTAAAGGGGGCCGTCATTCCAGCACTCCCCATTTAAAGCTCCTGCCGCCATTTTTGGAAACCGTGTGAGGGCAAGTATTTCAAAATATCTTTTGTGGGACTAAATAAGCTGGGAACCAACTTGCATTTGTACAGTGCACTTTCACCACGTCCCAAAGGTCTTCACAGCCGCTGAAGTACTTTGTCGAAGTTCAGTTACTGGTTAAAAGAGCAGGTGATTGTTTAGGGGAGGGTGTGAAGGACAATTAACCCTTTCACTTCCCTCCACCTTGCGCTCTCTTCAGACTGCACGGCCCCTGGAGTTTGTCTTGTGGTTAGTCCGTGTTTAAATCTAGTCTTTTGTTCCCAGATTTGGGGGGTTGCGGGGGTGGAGGTGGTGAATAAACACGTTGGCTTTCCACAGCGTCATCTGGTCTTTTTCAAGCACTT
The DNA here is from genome assembly GCF_052327205.1 of Somniosus microcephalus. NCBI lineage: Eukaryota > Metazoa > Chordata > Chondrichthyes > Squaliformes > Somniosidae > Somniosus > Somniosus microcephalus. The sequence continues at coordinate 231,156,583 of NC_140995.1, forward strand.
TAGTCACAGTTGTTGTCTCGCCTCTCGCACAACATTGGGAATGATTTCTGGGGCTTTGAGCGACAGTGGCGACTTGATCTCCAACACCTGTTCCAGAAGTTGTTGTTGACGGGGCCCCGCTGTTCGAGTCCCAGAAATTCTTCTGCTTTTTGTTCTTGGTCTTTTTATAGAAGTGCAGAAGTTTTACATCACCGAGGGAGGCCATTCGGCCCCTCGTGTCCGTGCTTGCTGGAGTGATCCAAGCAATAATCTTCCTCTGCTTCAAATATTTATCCAGTTTTTCCCTTAAAGGATGCGATGGTCCCTGCCTGAACTGCTCCCTGTGACAAAGCATTCTGAGCTCTGACAACCCTGAGTGTAAAGAAACCTCTCTCAACCTCTCGCTGTGACGGTTTTAAATTGATGACGACTCCTTCCCCAGCCTGCAAAGATAGTCATTCCCCATTCACTCGGTCAATACCCTCCACAGTTTTTTAAAAAACCTCTTAAATCTCCTCTTGGCTTTCTCTGCTCCACTGGAAATAGTCCCAGGATCTCGAATCTCTCCTCGTAGTTTACCGTCACTGGTATACACTCTGTGGTTTTAATGTTCTTTCTATAGTCGGGCGAATTGAAGTCTGGTTTCATTTACACTTCACAAGAAATGTAGTTCTGATGTTAATTTAATGATGTAGATGCAGTAACTTTTAGTCGGTGACTGTGTAATGACAGTGGACTTGTTGTTTGGCTGAGGTTTTGAACTGGGATTCTGTATTGCCCAAGGTGAGACCGCACCTTGAGTATTGTGTGCAGTTTTGGTCGCCTTACCTGAGGAAGGACGTTCTTGCCATGGAAGGAGTGCAGCGAAGATTCACCAGGCTGATACCTGGGATGGCAGGAATGACGTATGAGGAGAGATTGTGTCGATTGGGCTTATACTCACTGGAGTTTAGAAGATTGAGAGGGGATCTCATCGAAACCTATAAAATTCTGACAGGCCTGGACAGACTAGATGCAGGAAGGATGTTTCTGATGGCCGGGGAGTCCAGAACCAGGGGTCATAGTCTAAGGATAAGGGGTAGGCCATTTAGGACTGAAATGAGGAGGAATTTCTTCACCCAGAGAGTGGTGAACCTGTGGAATTCTCTGCCACAGAGGGCGGTGGAGGCCAAGTCTTTAAATATATTCAAGAAAGAGTTGGATATATTACTTAAGGCTAAAGGGATCAAGGGATATGGGGAGAAGGCAGGGACAGGGTACTGAATTTGGATGATCAGCCATGATCTCATTGAATGGCAGAGCAGGCTCGAGGGGCCGAATGGCCTACTCCTGCTCCTATCTTCTATGTTTCTATAACCTGTTGGGGATTAACACCCGAGGTCACACCGAATACTTCTTGACAGAAAAGACGTTCACTTGGAGCCCAGGGGAGGAAAGGGGCTCTGGCAGCTGGGATACAGGGCACATGTTTCTGAGGGCTGCCCAGATATAACCTGGATTAACTGACAGGAGCCGCCACGTTCTGTCGCAGAACATCCTGACCGTTGCTTAAGGTTGTCTATCCATTCAACGTCGCCAAGGCTTCTGTGGGTGGCTAATACGATAGCAAAATACTGCGGATGCTGGAAATCCGAAATAACAACAGAAAATGCTGGAAAAACTCAGCAGGCCAGGCAACATCCGTGGAGAGAGAAACAGAGTTAACGTTGCAGGTCGAAGACCCTTCGTCAGAACTGAGGGAAAAAAGGCAGGAAATGAAACAGATTAAAAATCTCTTTCTTTTCATCTGTTTCATTTCCTGCCTTTTTTTTCTCAGCCCTGTCGAAGGGTCTTCGACCTGAAACGCTGACTCTGTTTCTCGCTCCACGGATGTTGCCTGGCCTGCTGAGTGTTTCCAGCGTTTTCTGTTGTTATTTCTGTGGGTGGCTGTTGTCATTATCGAGAGATGCAGTTGCCTATTGCCTTTTTGTTTCGGTACAACCTCAAAAGGGCGTTGACCATGTTTCTGTGGGAAAGCTTGCCTGAGAGAAAGGCCAATGTTCCAGCCATAGAAACATAGAAGATAGGAGCAGGAGTAGGCCATTCGGCCCCTCGAGCCTGCTCCGCCAGTCGCTTAAGAGCTCCCTGTTTTTAAGTTTTGTGCCTGACCAGCAGGGAGACTAGGCCAGACTGAAGCAACCACACGTGAACTTCTGTTAAATATCTAGAGCCTCCATTCTAACCCCCCCCCGGCGCACACCTGATAAGAATGGGCCATGTGGGGCGTTCAAATAGGGGCAGCGTACGTCCCTCCCCGCTCACGCTGCTCTCCCATTCACTGCCATTTTAACCCTCGGGTCTGTTCAGTCCATATCTACATTCCAGTGGCTGGCGTAGAGAGTGAGTTCTCCCTTACAATCCTGGGGATCTCGTACACCCAGATATTCAGGCACACCCTGGATCATAGGAGACTAAGTTCTGCTTACGGGAGTGGCTGCTGAAGATGAACCCGAGAAAATATCGGGTGTAAAAATCCCCAGAAATGTGACCTGCCATTTGCCTCCTCATCTCACTCGATGAGGACGTGGGGCTACAGCTCGCGGTGTGGGTGCAGCACGTTTAAAACAAACTAGTTGTCAGTGAAATTGTGAATTGCAACACCGAAGACATTAAAAGAATACCGGCTGCTCTCGCATCTGCTCTAGCTGTAACTGGCAGCTCAAACCGTGATCCAATGAGGAATGTGTCTCCCTCCCTCCCTCTCCGTGGAAGGACACATCTATAGAATTGTGTCCGTCTCTTTCTCTGGGAGGAGAAAGGGGGAGAGAGGAGGGGGAGAGGAGGGAGAGAGAAAAGGGAGTGAAGGGGGAGAGGGAGAGGGAAACAGATAGAGGCAGGTAAGGAAGGAGTGTGAAGCGCCTTGGGATGTTTTACTACATTGAAGGCACTATGTAAATGTAAGTTGTTGACGAGAGTGGGAGACAGAGAAATGGAGAAGGATGGAGCGAAAGGGAGAAAGGCGAGGAGAGGGTGAGCGGGTAGGAGAGAAAGAGAGACAGAGAAAGGGACAGAGATTTTTTCATCCCATTGAATGGGCAGAATTGAAGCCCCGAGCCCTAGGATAGTGTGCTCACCCCCAGTGCTACCTGCTCCTTGCTTCCTTTGGTGCAGGATTGCCCCACTGGGGCTTTCCAGGAGAACCTCCTGTGGATAATTGAACCCTCCAATAGCTGTCACTTGAGGTCGGAGGGCCCTGCCAGTCTAGGTTTATGGTGCCGCTGCGTTGCTAATCTGTTTCCCTCGCTTGGCTGAACTCGTGGCTCCGTCGCCTACTCTGTGCACCCGCTCACCTTGCTCTCGCTTCCCTTCCTGCAGGTTATTTACACCGAAGCTTGGCGTCCGGTGACTGCGACCTCCCCATTCACCAGGTCGTCTTCTCTCTAACCTTGGCAGCGATGTTCCCGTTAAACTGCGCAGTCAGTAGTGACAGTCCGAGCACATTAGCAGCTGTTCATTTTAATGCGCGCAGGTATAAAGAGGAGCACAAAGAAACAATTGAAGGTCACCGGCTTCACAATGGGAAAACCTCACGTGTGGAACTTTGAATGGGCCACGCAGCCCGTTAAAGGGGTCGTGTACCCAAAAAAAGAATGAGAGGGAACATTGCTTGGAGGTGTTCTGAGCCGTGGGCCTTGCCCCTTCTGCCCGGGCCTTTCGATAGAAAAAGTTAAGAGTCCGGGGCTGGGTCTTTGTGAGTGTTCAGATGTGTGCCCTTGGACTTGCTATCTTGTTTTGACATTGTGTACGTGTTCTGTCACCAACAGGTGGGAAAGCGATAACCGACGGCAGTCCCTTCTTATCTGAAGCCAATGCCGAGAGGATTGTGAACACTCTGTGCAAGGTGCGGGGCGCTGCTCTCAAACTAGGTCAGATGCTCAGCATTCAAGGTAAGAGACGCTGGCTGGATTGCCGATCTCTTTCCCCCCCCCCCCCCCCCCCCGGCATGCTGTTAATGGGCTAAGCTTAAACAACAGCGTGCATTTATATAGTGCCTTCAACACAGTAAAACATCCAAAGGCCAGAACTAGTGGCCATGTAATATAAGATAGTCACTAATAAATCCAATCGGGAATTCAGGAGAAACTTCTTTACCTAGAGAGTGATTAGAATGTGGAACTCGCCACAGCAGGGAGTGGTTGATGCGAATAGCTCTAATGGGGACGCTCGATAAACACACGAAGGAGAAAGGAATAGAAGGATATGTGGATGGGGTTGGATGCAGAGGGGTGGGATGAGGCTCCTGTGGCGTGTAAACACCGGCACGGACGTGTTGGGCCAAAAGGCTGGTTTCCGTGCTGTACATTCTATGTAAGGTGCTTCACCGGAGCAAAATCCCGGCTCCTGTTCTACAATGGCCCGTAATTTCCGATAGGAGGCTTCCAGCGTGTGGATACCTCCTATCGGAAAATAATCTGCACTCTTACCTGAGGGCTCCCGAGGTCCAGACACTTCCGATCCTGGGCCTCTCCACAGTCGAAATGCGCAGGGCCCACGTATCCCAGGGGCGCATGCGGTTCGCAAGCGTCCCTGGGATCACGTGGGCCATGGGGAACCAATGGGAGAAGGGAATCCCCCTTCATACTTTTGACAGACAGACCTGCTTTTACCAGGCGTAAGATTTTTTTAAGGGTTTTCAGTGGGCGGAGGTTCTGCAGAAAGCGGAACTCTCCACCTGCAGAGGCCCTTCTCCAGGGCAGGCGTCCGATCCGTCAAGAGCATTCTTGACCCATCGGAAATGCCGATTTTCAGCGCATGCGTTTCGCATGCCTGAAACTGGCATTTTCGATGTCCCAACGGGTGGGTACACAGCGCGTACATGCCCGTAGGCATCGGAAAATACGGGCCATAATGTTTCTTGTGTGATACTCATTTCATCTCCTCGAATTACTCCCCATCACCAGTCACAGACCTGTACCCTCCACTTCTGCAGTGGTTAATCACCCTAGCCTCTCAGTCACAAGGTTGTGGGTTCAAGTCCCACTCCAGAGACTTGAGCACAAAATCCAGGCCAACACGCCAGTGCAGTGCTGAGGGTGTGCTGCACTGTCGGAGGAGACGTTAAACCGAGCCCCCATCTGCCCCCTCAAGTGGATATAAAAGATCCCACGGCACTACTTGAAGAGCAGAGGAGTTCTCCCCACTGTCCTGATCGATATTTATCCCTCAACCAACATCATTAATACACATGAACTGGTCACGATCACATTGCTGTTTGTGGGAGCTTGCTGTGTGTAAATTGGCTGCTGCGTTTCCTACATTACAACAGTGACTACACTTCGAAAGTACTTTATTGGCTGTTGCGCGCTTTGAGATGTTCTGAGGTCGTGAAAGCCGTGATGTAAATGCAAGTTTTTTTTTAGACTTGTACAGCTGAAAGCCACCAAACCCAATTCAGAAGGACTCCATCTCTAATTGTACCGCTAGTTTTTATTTTAAGCCTAGCAGAACTCCCGTGGCATTGCTTATACTGTTCTGTACTGGCAGAAGCATGCTGGGCCAAATGGCCTCCTCCTGTGCTGTATCGTTCTATCAACAGGGGCATTAGCAGCAAAGTGTGATGGGAACGTACGATGGGAAGGTTGTTACAGGAAGTAGGTGTGAGATGGGGGTGAGTGGAGTCCATGCTACGTGCAAGACTTTTAATATATTGTAGATTTTCTTACATTTGTAATCAAGTGTAACCTCTGATGTGTGACATGTGAGGCATGACTGACTTAAAACCTATATATATATATATTTAGGTGTTGATGAACCCAGGCCGTAGCGTAGGACACTGCCAGAGTAGGAGCCAAGACTGGGTGAAGGGCGAAGTACTCTTTTTACTGGGATGTGGGCAACACTGACAATTGCAGTATTTGTTGTTTATCCCTAACAACGAGTTGTATTTATATAGCGCCTTTAGCATAGGAAAACATCCTTCACAGCAGCGTAATCCAACAAAAATCTACACCGAGCCAAAAAAGGAGACATTAGGGCAGGTGACCAAAAGCTTGGTCAAAGAGGTGGGTTTTAAGGAGCGTCTTTAAGGAGGAGAAAGAGGCGGAGAGGTTTAGGGAGGGAATTCCAGAGCTTTGAGCCCAGTCAGCTGAAGACGCAGCCACCAATGGTGGAGCGATGAAAATCAGGGATGCTCAAGAGGCCAGAATTGGAGGAGCGCAGAAGTCTTAGAGGATTGTAGGGCTGGAGGAGGTTACAGAGATAGGGAGGGGCCAGGCCATGGAGGGATTTGAACACGAGGAAGAGAATTTTAAATTTAAATCCCTAGTCATCCATATAGTGTGAGACTAGAGTCATCAGTAGGCCAGCCAGGTAGGGTTGTCGGGTTCCCTTTCCTAAAGGGCATTAGTGAACCAATGTTTGTTGTGCTGTCAAGGTCATTGTTCCTGTTACCAGCTCACGAATGGGCTGGATTTTGTGCTCAAGACTCTGGAGTGGGACTTGAACCCACGAGAGTGATTACCCACTGAAGAAGTGGAAGATATAGTTCTGTGGTGGGCAGTAATTCAAGGTGATGAAGTGAGAGTATAGAAACATAGAAGATAGGAGCAGGAGTAGGCCATTCGGCCCCTCGAGCCTGTTCCGCCACTCAATGAGATCATGGCTGATCATCCAAATTCAGTACCCTGTCCCTGCTTTCTCCCCATATCCCTTGATCACTTTAGCCTTAAGAAATATATCTAAATCCTTCTTGAATATATTTAATGAATTGGCCTCCACCGCCTTCTGTGGTAGAGAATTCCACAGGTTCACTACTCTCTGGGTGAAGAAATTCCTCCTCATCTCTGTCCTAAATGGCTTACCCCTTATCCTTGGACTGTGACCCCTGGTTCTGGACTGCTCGGCCATCGGGAACATCCTTCCTGCATCTAGTCTGTCTAGTCCTGTTAGAATTTTATAAGTTTCAATGAGATCCCCTCTCATTCTTCTAAACTCCAGCGAGTACAAGCCCAATCGATCCAATCTCTCCTCATACGTCATTCCTGCCATCCCAGGTATGAATCTTTGCTGCACTCCCTCCATGGCAAGAACATCCTCCCTCAGATAAGGCGACCAAAACTGCACACAATACTCGAGGTGTGGTCTCACCAAGGCCCTGTACAACTGCAGCAAGACATCCTTGTTCCTGTACTTGAACCCTCTCGCTACGAAGGCCAACATACCATTTGCCTTCTTAACCGCCTGCTGCACCTACATGCTCACCTTCAGCGACTGGTGCACAAGGACACCCAGGTCTCGTTGCACTTCCCCTTTTCCCAATCTATTGCTGTTCAGATAATAATCTGCCTTCCTGTTTTTGCCACCAAAGTGGATAACCTCGCATTTATCCACATTGGGCAGATGCAGTATAACCACCCAACCCGTCCAAATCATACTGTAGTTTCTCTGCACCCTCCTCACAGCACACACGCCCACCCAGCTTTGTGTCGTCTGCAAACTTGGAGATATTACATCTAGTTCCCTCGTCCAGATCATCTTAATATATATTGTGAATAGCTGGGGTCTTAGAACTGATCCTTGCGGTACCCCACTAGTCACTGCCTGCCACTTGGAAAAAGACCCGTTTATTCCAACTCTTTGCTTTCTGTCTGCCAACCAATTCTCTATCCAAGTCAGTACCTTACCCCCAATCCCATGTGCCTTAACTTTACACGCTAATCTCTTATGCGGGACCTTATCGAAAGCCTTCTGAAAGTCCAAATACACCACATCCACTGGTTCTCCCTTATCTATTCTACCAGTTACATCCTCAAAAAATTCCAGTAGATTAGTCAAGCACGATTTACCTTTTGTAAATCCATGTTGACTTTGTCCGATCCTGTCACTCTATCACACAGGAAACATTGTTCTAAGTTGAATGGGGTTTTTGCTCCTGTGCCGAGCCTTCCATAGTATACGGTTAACTAGGGATTTAAATTTAAAATGCTCATCCTTGTGTTCAAATCCAGCACAGAATCTGGCCATTCGGCCCAACATTAAAAAAAAAAAAAAAATACAATTTCACAGCTTGCTCTGGTGAGATTTGAGCTCTCAACCTTCGGTCTACTAGTCCAGTACCATAACCACTAGGCTCCCCTACTGTAGGTGACCTCAGGTTTGCGTCTTAATGGTCTGGAGGTGAGGAGCTCCGCGATAAATTAGAGTGGGAGCATGTGCAGGATATGGACTGTAGGAGGAACAAAAGCGTCGGAACGCCAGAATAATGCGGAGATAGCGAACGAAAGGAAATGCTGGAACAGGGCGGGCGTACCCTGGCCAAGAGCGGATCCCCCCTAGGTATTCATGTCATGGGTGGACTTTACACTTCATTATTGGGGGGGGAAAGAACAGCTTGGCATGAAAGAGATAACCGGAGTATCTTTGAGGGAGGGCTGGTGATGGCAGAGCTGTGTCTGACCTCACAGCCAGTCGCATGTCAGCAATGTGTGAATGAGTGAACGCACCTCGGTGTACAACAGCGTCCGATACTGGCCCAAGGGGGTGTAAAGTCAGCGAGTATACACCTCCTTAGTTTACTGGCGTTGAGTTGCCTCCTTCCTGCAGTTACCCAGCGGCACAAGCCAAGGCACAGCAGCCACCCGAGTGATCTCGCGTCGTGTGAGAAACAGCAAACCTAAAGGAAGTGAGGCACGCAAGCTCAGACTCCACGATCTAGGAACAGGAGTTCCACTTCACACCCAAGAAAGACAGATCAGAGTATTTTCTAAATGCCGAGAAGCTGGGAACTGTGGAGGAGCAGAGAGATTTAGTACAGAAATCACTAAAAGCTAGTGACGGGTACAAAAAATAATTACAAATGTTAATGGAATGTTGGCCTTTATCTCAAGGGGCTGGAATACAAAGGGGTGGAAGTGATGTCACAGCTGTAGAGAGCTCTGGGTAGACCCCATCTGGAGAACTGCTTCCGTTCTGGGCCCCGCACCTTGGGAAGGATGTACTGGCCTTGGAGGGGGTGCAGTGCAGATTCACCAGGAGCTAAAAGGGTTAAATTATGAGGACAGGTTGCATAAACTAGGCTTGTATTCCCTTGAATATAGAAGATTGAGGGGTGATCTAATTGAGGTGTTTAAGATGATTAAAGGAGTTGATAGGGTAGACGGAGGGAAACTGTGGTGGGGGAATCCAGAACGAGGGGGCATAACCTTAAAATTAGAGCTAGGCTGTTCAGGGGTGAAATCAGGAAACACTTCTTCACACAAAGGGTAACGGAACCCTGGAACTCCCCCCCAAAAAGCTGTTGAGACTGAGAGTCAGTTGAAAATTTCAGAACGGAGATTGATAGATTTCTGTTGGGCATGGGTATTAACGGTTACAGAGCCAAGGCGGGTGATGGCGTTAAGATACAGATTAGCCATGATCGAATTGAATGGTGGAACAGGCTCAGTTAGCCTACTCCTGTCCTATGATTCACGGTAAGCAATGTCACAGGGAGATCTGCTCGTAAGCTTTTTAAAACTCTGTATAGTGTGCTCTCCTTGTCACACTCCTTGTCGTCACAGTTCATTGTATCCTTTGACTTTCTATGAGCAACACCACTTGAGATCTGCTAATATATTTTAAATATTATGTCTGTACGCCCTCTTAGGGTGCTAACGGGAGGCGCAAAGCAACCGAATTTCTCCCCCCTTATGTTTTAAGCGCTGCCTCCGAATCAGGACTTTGATAAAGCTGCTTCCCGTCACCACCTACAGGTGTGTGGACAGGGGCATACGGCTAATTTAGTTACAAAGTGCTTATTCACATCAGCCTGGAAGGTTTGTCATGTCTGGTGAAAATTGGCTAATTCATCTTTAAGTCACTGAGGTGATAAATTTCTTTGTGGAAATGGGCAACTTCCAGGTACATGGTTCAACTCATCGATGAGTTAACAACCACAACTTGTATTTATATAGCGTCTTTAACCTAGTAAAACATCCCAAGGCGCTTCACAGGTTAAAAGCGAGGATGAACAAGAGGCCAGAATTGGAGGAGCGCGGAGATCAGTCTGGGGGGGGGTTGTGCGGCTGAAGGAGATTAGAGATAGGGAGGGGCGAGGCAATGGAGGGATTTGAAAACCAGGATGAGAATTTTAAAATTGATATGATGCTGGACTGGGAGCCAATGTAGGTCAGTGAGCACAGGGGTGATGGGCGAACGAGACTTGGTGCGAATTAGGACATGGGCAGCCGAGTTTTGGATGACCTCAAGTTTACGTAGGGTGAAATGTGAGAGGCCAGCCAAGAGTGCGTTGGAATAGGTCAAGTCTAGAGGTAACAAAGGCATGGATGAGCTGAGGCAAGGGTGGAGACGGGCGATATTGTTGAGGTGGAAGTAGGCGGTCTTGGCTTCTCTACTTCTTTTAGATATTAGAAGCCAGTAAGAAATTGTGTTTTGTGGAAAATTCAAATAAATCGAGCTGGCCTTTGTGTTCAGGACACATGGACACTCTCAACAAGACAAATCCATTTAGCAAAATCGAAGCCCATGGGATTAAAGGGACAGAGACTGTGTAGATACAACATTGGTTCAGGGACAGACAGCAGAGAGTAGTGGTGAACGGTTGTTTTTCAGACTGGAGGGAAGAGTACAGGGGTGTCTCCCAGGGGTCGGTATTGGGACCACTGCTCTTTTGACATTTAGTAATGACCTGGACTTTGGTATACATTTCAAAGTCTGCAGGTGACATGAAACTTGGTGATGTAGTAAACAGTGAGGAGGATAGTAACAGACCAGGAGGACAGAGACAGGCTGGTGAAATGGACAGATTAAATTTAACGCAGAGAAGTGTGAAGTGATTCATTTTGGTAGGAAGAATGAGGCGAGGCAATATAAACTAAATGTACAACTTTAAAGGGGGTGCAGGAACAGAGTGACCTGGGGGTGTACGGGCATATGTGCTCCTTGGTTTTATAAACAGAGGCACAGGGTACAAAAGCAAGGCAGTTCTACTAAACCTTTATAAAACCCTGGTTAGACACCAGCTGGAGTATTGTGACCAATTTTGGGCACCACACTTTAGGAAGGATGTAAAGGCCTTGGAGAGGGTGCAGAGGAGATTTACTAGAATGGTACCAGGGATGAGGGACTTCCGTTACCTGGAGAAGCTGGGGTTGGTCTCCTTAGAGCAGAGAATGTTAAGGGGTGATTTGATGGAGGTATTCAAAATCGTGATGGGTTTTGATAGAGATAATAAGGAAATAACTGGCAGAAGGATTGGTAACCAGAGGACACAGGTTTAGGGTAATTGGCAAAAGAACCAGAGGCAACATTAGGAAACAATTTTTAATCAGTGAGTTGCTATGATCTGGAATGCACTGCCTGAAAGGGCGGTGGAAGCAGATTCAATAGTAACTTTCAAAAGGGAATTGGAGAAATACTTGAAGGGGAAAAATTTGCAGTGTTCTGGGGAAAGAGCAGGGGAGTGGGACTAATTGGATAGCTCTTTCAAAGAGTTGGCACAAGCACGATGGGCCGAATGGCCTCCTTCTGTGCTGCATCATTCAATGGTTCTACCTGGAAATCATTACCTCAGTAGCCTTAAGAGAGAAAACACGAAGGAATGGGGTCTGCAGGGTTCAGTTCCAGAAAATGTGTGTAACCATGGATACGTCTGGCTCCCTCTTGAGATCTGTCCTTGTTGAGTAAGGAGCTGTGTGGAATACTGATGCTGTGCTGCTAAATGACCGTCCGCCCCTCCGCTGGAACAGAGAGCGAGGGAGGGGAGTGGCGCCTCATCGCTGACTATAAACCACTGTAAATAACACCGCTACATTGGGGGGAATGTTATCACCCGCACGACGGACAAGGGTCGGGAGTTGGGGGGGGTTAAATCAGCAAATATACGAAACCCGACCCCAACACCCCGCGTACGCGTCTACTCCCGTTTTAACCGCGGCGGGTTTGGGGGTGTCCGGGGCTCGGGAAACCTGGCAGCTGTAGGGAGGCGGGAGCTGCCAGATCCAGCAGGCAAATGCTTTTTAGAGCACGGCTTGTGGGCCAGGAGGAGCAGGAGTGCTTCCCCCAGACCCTCAAACAAACCTCCCTCCCCTGGTCCCCAGCTCCGGCCTTCTACCGCAGGCTTTCCCGCCCGACAGTCAGTCAGCTTGTTAATCTGGCCGGGAAACGGAGTAAAAGAAATGAGATTGAGGTCCTGCCGTTAAATTCGGCGAGCCTGGCATTTCTGGGTTCCCCGCCCCACAAACACGCTCCCTCCCTGTAAAGATCAGGGCCAATGTCTCCACACGTCCTAGCAGGAAGGATTTTGTTTTGGAGAGCAGTGACTGTTGCTGCAGACAGACCCAGTAACCATCCCTCACCCTCGGAGTGAGACCAAAGACACCCACAGGTACGACCAACTCTGAGCAGGTGGTCCGTCGAGCTTGTCCCATACTCGGGCGCCTCCACCCCTCCCCCGCCTGCCAGCAGCCATGTTCACTCCTGGGAGGGGCAAGAAACCAGGTTATTAAAAAAACAAACCCCATGGCCAATTCAAGGAAAGTAAAACCCAGGGGAATTTTTTAAATCACTTTTGTAATGAGGGTGTTGCTGACCAGGCCCATCCCTTGACCGTGCAGCGATGGACCTTCTCCAACAGCGGCAGGTGGTCTGATACAACAGAGCAACTTGCTAGGCCCCTTCAGAGGTGTGGGGACTTAAGTGACGTGTAATTCCAGACCGGGTAAGGACGGCAGGCTTCCTTCCCTAAGTAACGTGTGAACCAGTGGGGTTTTCGGACACTCCGACAGCTTCATGGTCACTTTTACTGACCCCAGCTTTTTATTTACTTCTCAAACTGCCCAGGTGGGGTTTGAACTCCCGACCTCTGGATTACTGGTCTAGTAACCTAACCATTACACTAACAGGCGCAGGGTGGTGACCCGGGATCTCTCGGGCGATGAGGGATTTGTTACAGTCGGGCTCTTTGCCCTTTCAGGCAGCACTCTGTCAGCTCCCTGATTCCAACACTGCTTCCTGTTTCCTGCCACAGCTTAAAGCGGAATCGCTCGGTTAAAAAAACACCTCATTGTTTGCATCCCAAGTTCCTCTTTTAACGATAACCATGAAACAAGGAAGACTTGTTCGCTCCGGAATATCTGACCCGCTTTCGCACTCTTGTTCTCCAGCCATTTTGTGTGCGAGCTACTAAACAGACGAGAGTAAACGGCCTCCTGTTTATTACTAAAGGGCGGGGGCTTTGAGGTGTAAGGTGCTCTCGATTAGTGAACCTCCACCCTGCCAGGCCCAGCCCCTCACTCCAGCCCTGCCAGGCCCAGCCCCTCACTCCAGCCCTGCCAGGCCCAGCCCTGCCAGGCCCAGCCCCTCACTCCAGCCCTGCCAGGCCCAGCCCCTCACGCCAGGCCCAGCCCCTCACTCCAGCCCTGCCAGGCCCAGCCCCTCCCTCACTCCAGCCCTGCCAGGCCCAGCCCCTCACTCCAGCCCTGCCAGGCCCAGCCCCTCCCTCCCTCCAGCCCTGCCAGGCCCAGCCCCTCCCTCCCTCCAGCCCTGCCAGGCCCAGCCCCTCATTCCAGCCCTGCCAGGCCCAGCCCTGCCAGGCCCAGCCCCTCACTCCAGCCCTGCCAGGCCCAGCCCCTCACTCCAGCCCTGCCAGGCCCAGCCCCTCACTCCAGCCCTGCCAGGCCCAGCCCCTCACTCACTCTAGCCCTGCCAGGCCCAGCCCCTCCCTCACTCCAGCCCTGCCAGGCCCAGCCCCTCACTCCAGCCCTGCCAGGCCCAGCCCCTCACTCCAGCCCTGCCAGGCCCAGCCCCTCACTCCAGCCCTGCCAGGCCCAGCCCCTCACTCCAGCCCTGCCAGGCCCAGCCCCTCACTCCAGCCCTGCCAGGCCCAGCCCCTCACTCCAGCCCTGCCAGGCCCAGCCCCTCACTCCAGCCCTGCCAGGCCCAGCCCCTCACTCCAGCCCTGCCAGGCCCAGCCCCTCATTCCAGCCCTGCCAGGCCCAGCCCCTCACTCCAGCCCTGCCAGGCCCAGCCCCTGACTCTAGCCCTGCCAGGCCCAGCCCCTCACTCACTCTAGCCCTGCCAGGCCCAGCCCCTGACTCCTGCCCTGCCAGGCCCAGCCCCTCCCTCCCTCCAGCCCTGCCAGGCCCAGCCCTTGACCGTGCAGCGATGGACCTTCTCGAACAGCGGCAGGTGGTCTGATACAACAGAGCAACTTGCTAGGCCCCTTCAGAGGTGTGGGGACTTAAGTGACGTGTAATTCCAGACCGGGTAAGGACGGCAGGCTTCCTTCCCTAAGTAACGTGTGAACCAGTGGGGTTTTCGGACACTCCGACAGCTTCATGGTCACTTTTACTGACCCCAGCTTTTTATTTACTTCTCAAACTGCCCAGGTGGGGTTTGAACTCCCGACCTCTGGATTACTGGTCTAGTAACCTAACCATTACACTAACAGGCGCAGGGTGGTGACCCGGGATCTCTCGGGCGATGAGGGATTTGTTACAGTCGGGCTCTTTGCCCTTTCAGGCAGCACTCTGTCAGCTCCCTGATTCCAACACTGCTTCCTGTTTCCTGCCACAGCTTAAAGCGGAATCGCTCGGTTAAAAAAACACCTCATTGTTTGCATCCCAAGTTCCTCTTTTAACGATAACCATGAAACAAGGAAGACTTGTTCGCTCCGGAATATCTGACCCGCTTTCGCACTCTTGTTCTCCAGCCATTTTGTGTGCGAGCTACTAAACAGACGAGAGTAAACGGCCTCCTGTTTATTACTAAAGGGCGGGGGCTTTGAGGTGTAAGGTGCTCTCGATTAGTGAACCTCCACCCTGCCAGGCCCAGCCCCTCACTCCAGCCCTGCCAGGCCCAGCCCCTCACTCCAGCCCTGCCAGGCCCAGCCCCTCACTCCAGCCCTGCCAGGCCCAGCCCCTCACTCCAGCCCTGCCAGGCCCAGCCCCTCACGCCAGGCCCAGCCCCTCACTCCAGCCCTGCCAGGCCCAGCCCCTCCCTCACTCCAGCCCTGCCAGGCCCAGCCCCTCCCTCCCTCCAGCCCTGCCAGGCCCAGCCCCTCCCTCCCTCCAGCCCTGCCAGGCCCAGCCCCTCCCTCCCTCCAGCCCTGCCAGGCCCAGCCCCTCCCTCCCTCCAGCCCTGCCAGGCCCAGCCCCTCACTCCAGCCCTGCCAGGCCCAGCCCCTCACTCCAGCCCTGCCAGGCCCAGCCCCTCACTCCAGCCCTGCCAGGCCCAGCCCCTCACTCCAGCCCTGCCAGGCCCAGCCCCTCACTCACTCTAGCCCTGCCAGGCCCAGCCCCTCACTCACTCTAGCCCTGCCAGGCCCAGCCCTGCCAGGCCCAGCCCCTGACTCCTGCCCTGCCAGGCCCAGCCCTGCCAGGCCCAGCCCCTGACTCCTGCCCTGCCAGGCCCAGCCCCTCACTCCAGCCCTGCCAGGCCCAGCCCCTCACTCCAGCCCTGCCAGGCCCAGCCCCTCACTCCAGCCCTGCCAGGCCCAGCCCCTCCCTCCCTCCAGCCCTGCCAGGCCCAGCCCCTCCACTCCAGCCCTGCCAGGCCCAGCCCCTCACTCCAGCCCTGCCAGGCCCAGCCCCTCCACTCCAGCCCTGCCAGGCCCAGCCCCTCCACTCCAGCCCTGCCAGGCCCAGCCCCTCACTCCAGCCCTGCCAGGCCCAGCCCCTCACTCCAGCCCTGCCAGGCCCAGCCCCTCACTCCAGCCCTGCCAGGCCCAGCCCCTCACTCCAGCCCTGCCAGGCCCAGCCCCTGACTCCAGCCCTGCCAGGCCCAGCCCCTCACTCCAGCCCTGCCAGGCCCAGCCCCTCCCTCCCTCCAGCCCTGCCAGGCCCAGCCCCTCCACTCCAGCCCTGCCAGGCCCAGCCCCTCACTCCAGCCCTGCCAGGCCCAGCCCCTCCACTCCAGCCCTGCCAGGCCCAGCCCCTCCACTCCAGCCCTGCCAGGCCCAGCCCCTCACTCCAGCCCTGCCAGGCCCAGCCCCTCACTCCAGCCCTGCCAGGCCCAGCCCCTGACTCCAGCCCTGCCAGGCCCAGCCCCTCACTCCAGCCCTGCCAGGCCCAGCCCCTCACTCCAGCCCTGCCAGGCCCAGCCCCTGACTCTAGCCCTGCCAGGCCCAGCCCCTCACTCACTCTAGCCCTGCCAGGCCCAGCCCCTGACTCCTGCCCTGCCAGGCCCAGCCCCTCCCTCCCTCCAGCCCTGCCAGGCCCAGCCCTGCCAGGCCCAGCCCCTGACTCCTGCCCTGCCAGGCCCAGCCCCTCCCTCCCTCCAGCCCTGCCAGGCCCAGCCCCTCCACTCCAGCCCTGCCAGGCCCAGCCCCTGACTCCTGCCCTGCCAGGCCCAGCCCCTCCCTCCCTCCAGCCCTGCCAGGCCCAGCCCCTCCACTCCATCCCTGCCAGGCCCAGCCCCTCCACTCCACCACCTCCTCCAGCCGTATATCCCCCCCCCCCCCCCCCCCCCCCGTCCCCTCCACATTCCCATGACCTTTTGGGCAACGACCCCTCCCCTTTGCCACACAATTGGCAGCAGGGTCTTCAGACGCCTGGGTCCTATTTCTGGAATTAAGCCCCTCCCTCGCCTTCCTTCCTTTCCCCTTTTCTTTTTTCTTCCTTTTCTTTTCTTATTTCATTTCATATATTTCTCAGCGCTGCATTGACTTCCCCTCTGATCTCTGTGAAGTGCCTTGCCGTGTTTAAGGATACAGGAGCTGTATAAATGCCAGCTGTTGGTGTTGTAGGTACTTTTTATAAAAAATCTTTGTGATCTTCCCCATAGATTTTTGAAACCTTGGTTCTGTTTCTTCCCTCATTGACCCCAGCCTTGTGATGTGAACCAAGAAACTATTCCCAAGGGATTCTTGATTTGGCTTCTAAAATAAAAGACTTGCATTTCTATAGCGCCTTTCCCGGCCTCAGGACGTCCCAAAGCTCTTTACAGCCAATGAAGTACTTTTTGAAGTGTAGTCACTGGTAATGTAGGAAACGTGGCAACTAATTTGCACACAGCAAGCTCCCACAAACAGCAATGTGATAATGACCAGATAATCTACATAAGAACATAAGAAATAGGAGGAGTAGGCCAATCGGCCCCTCGAGCCTGCTCCGCCATTCAATAAGATCATGGCTGATCTGATCCTAACCGCCAATCTACTATCACAGAACCATCTCCTGAATCTAACAGAATTAGACACACGAAATAGGAGCAGGATCAGGCTACACTGCCCCTGGGCCCGCTCCGCTACCCACAGGGCCATGACCGATCCGAACCTAGACTCATGTCCAAATTCCTGCCCGCTCCCCATAACCCTTTATTCCCTTTACTTCTAGGAAACTGTCTATTTCTGTTTTAAATTTATGTAATGATGTAGCTTCTACAGCTTTTTGGGGCAGCATATTCCATGGACCTACCACCCTCTGAGTGAAGTAGTTCCTCCTCATCTCAGTTTTGAAAGAGCAGCCCTTTATTCTAAGACTATGCCCCCTAGTTCTAGTTTCACCCATCATCGGGAACATCCTCCCCGCATCCACCCGATCCAACCCCTTCACAATCTTATATGTTTCAATAAGATCGCCTCTCATTCTTCTGAACTCCAATGAGTAGAGTCCCAATCTACTCAACCTCTCCTCATATGTCCATCCCCTCATCACCGGGATTAACCTTCTTTGTACTGACTTGAGAGCAAGTATGTCTTTTCTTAAGTATGGACACCAAAACTGTACGCAGTATTCCAGGTGCGGTCTCACCAATACCTTGTACAACTGAAGCAATACCTCCCTATTTTTATATTCTATCCCCCTAGCAATGAAAGCCAACATTCCATTGGCCTTCTTAATCACTTGCTGCACCTGCATACTAACCTTTTGAGTTTCGTGCACCAGGACCCCCAGATCCCTTTGTACTTCAGTACTTTCCAGTTTCTTGCCATTAAGATAATAACTTGCTCTACGATTTTTCCTGCCAAAGTGCATAACCTCACACTTTCCAGTATTGTATTCCATCTGCCAAATCTCTGCCCACTTACTTAGCCTGTCTATGTCCCCTTGCAGGTTTTTTATGTCCTCCTCACTCACTACTTTCCCTCCCATCTTAGTATCATCTGCAAACTTTGATATGTTACACTCGGTCCCCTCCTCCAAATCGTTAATATAGATTGTAACGAGTTGGGGACCCAGCACTGACCCCTGTGGAACACCACTATTTACTGATTGCCAGTCCGAGAATGAACCATTTATCCCAACTCTCTGCTTTCTGTTAGATAGCCAATCCTCTATCCATGCCAGAATATTACCCCCAATCCTGTGATTTTTTTATCTTAAGCAATAATCTTTTGTGTGGCACCTTGTCAAATGCCTTTTGGAAGTCTAAATACACTACGTCCACTGGTTCCCCTTTATCCACCCTATAGGTTACTTCCTCAAAGAACTCCAGCAAATTTGTCAAACATGACTTCCCCTTCATAAAACCATGCTGACTTTGTCCTATTAAATTATGATTATCCAAATGTCCTGTTACTGTCTCCTTAATAATGGACTCCAATATTTTACCTACCACAGATGTTAGGCTAACCGGTGTATAGTTTCCAGCCTTCTGTCTACTGCCCTTTTTAAATAAGGGCGTTACATTAGCAGTTTTCCAGTCTGCCGGGACCTTTGCTGAGTCCAGGGAGTTTTGGAAAATTATTACCAATGCATCCACAATCCCTACCGCCACTTCCCTCAAGACCCTAGGATGTAAGGCATCAGGTCCAGGTGATTTATCCGCCTTGAGTCCCATTATTTTACCGAGTACCACTTCCTTAGTGATTTTAATCGTATTTAGCTCCTCCCCCCACATAGCCCCCTGTTTGTCCAGTGTTGGGATATTCTTAGGCCTAGAAATTCAGTTTGGGGCGCCAAGCTCGCCTGGGCGCCGGAATTACCGCTGCGCGCGGAGCCACTTGCGCCAGCGGGATATTCAGTTTCAGCGCCCCCAAGTGGAAGCCGGCCGCTAAACAAGGGTTTCGGCGCCCCGCTTGGGGCGCTGAAACTGAATATCGCCGTGCAAAGTGCCGCAGCGCCACCCGCTGCGGCACGGCAGCCTGCAGTACTGCAGGCCTTCCTCTCACTCTTAAGGGGGAGGTGCCTGCAACAGCGCGATCCCCGCTCGCGAGTGCCGGCAAATGAGCCCGGCACCAAGGAGAAGTGCCGGGCTCTCTGGAAACAGCCGGCAATGCCGCGGGGGGGGGGGGGTGGTAGGAGGCCGGAGACGGAGGTACGGGCAGGCGGCCGCCGAAAAAGCGGCCGGCCGCACCTCCACCTTAACTCGCCCCACTACCGGCACAGGTAGGCCCCCGTGTACCGGTCGCTGTTTGCGGCCGGCGCGGAGGAGGCGGCAGCAACCAAATATGGCCAGCGGGGCGATAGCGGGGTGCTGCGCACACCGATGACGCCATCGGTGGCTGCGCAGCGCTACAGGCTAACGCCGCCATTAGCGCCCCGCTAAATATCGCGGTAGGTTTGGACAGTGGCGCAAAAGCCCTCTTTGGGCGCAAGCTGGTGGCATAGGCCACTGAATTTCTAGGCCTTAGTGTCTTCTACTGTAAAGACTGATACAAAATATTCATTCAGTGTTTTTGCCATCTCCATATTTCCCACCATTAATTTCCCGGTCTCATCCTCTAAAGGACCAACATTTACTTTAGCCACCCTTTTTCTTTTTATATAACTATAAAAACTCTTACTATCTGTTTTTATATTTTTTGCTAATTTACTTTCATAACCTATCTTCCCTTTCTTAATCAATCTTTTTGTTATTTTTTGCTGTCTTTTAAAGTTTTCCCAATCCTCTATCCTCCCACTAGATTTGGCTACCTTATATGCCCTTGTTTTTAGTCGTCCATCATCATCAAAGACCCTACCCACCCCAGCCACAGTCTGTTCGCCCTCCTGCCATCTGGGAGACGCTACAGATGCATTCGCACCCGTACGACCAGATTTAGGAACAGCTTCTTTCCCAGGGCTGTCCTCCTACTGAACTCCACAAATAAACTCTAAAGCCTGCACATCTGCCAATGCACTTTATTATGGTTATGTTTATGTTAATGTATTACAAGCCAAATGAATGTTGAATGTTTAAATGTCTTAATCTAAATTTACACTCTCGGGAGCCGCAAGCCTACATTTCGATGTACTGCACTTGTGCACTAACAATGACAATAAAAGTTGATTTGATTTTGATTTGATTTGATTTTAATTTCTTTACTTCGCCATGGATGGCTGTCTTTTCTTTTACACCCTTTTCTTAGTGGAATATATATTTTTTGGAAGTTGTAAAATAACTCCTTAAATGTACACCACTGATCATGTATCGTCTTACCCTTTAATCTATTTTCCCAATCCACTCTACTCAATTCCGCTCTCATACCTTCATAGTCTCCTTTATTCAAGCTTAGCACGCTTGTTTGAGATCCAACCTTCTCACCCTCTAATTGAATATGGAATTCAACCATGTTATGGTCACTCATTCCAAGGGGATCCTTTACTAGGACATTTTCAATTAATCCTGTCTCGTTACACAGGACCAGATCTAAGGTTGCTTGCCCCCTGGTCGGTTCAGTTACATACTGCTCAAGAAACCCATCCCTAATACACTGAATGAACTCATCCTCAAGGCAGCCCTGCCCAATTTGATTTGTCCAATTAATATGATAGTTAAAATCCCCCATAATTATAGATGCTCCCTTATTACAAGCCTCAACTATTTCCTGATTGATACTCCGTCCAACAGAGTTGCAACTGTTCGGAGGCCTATAGACTACACCCACTAGTGTTTTTTTCCCCTTATTATCCCTTATCTCCACCCAAACTGTTTCATTATCCTGATCTTTTGACCCAATATCATTTATCTGTATTACAGTGATTCCTTCCTTTAGCCAACCCACCTCCCCTTCCTTCCTGCCTGTCCTTCCTGATTGTTAAATAACCTGGTATGTTTAATTCCCAGGCATTGTCACCCTGCAGCCATGTTTCCGTAATAGCCACAAGATCATACCCATATGTAGTTATTTGTGCCAATAACTCATCTATTTTGTTACGAATGCTACGTGCATTCAGATAGAGAACTTTCAAATATGTTTTGTGACACTTAGTTCCTGCTTTTGCCCTTTTTATTACTTTACCTTTTACTCCATACCTTCTGCCCCTTCCTGACACACTCTGGTTTTTAATTTCCCCACTGCTACCTAAGTCTATGACCTTCTCTGTTGTCATTTTTATTATTTGCTCTCTAGGAACCTCCCCCCCCACTAGTTAGTTTAAAGCCCTCTCTACAGCCCTAGTTATATGATCCGCCAGGACTCTAGTCCCAGCACTGGCCAAGTGAAGCCCATCCCAACGGAACAGCTCCCTCCTGCCCCAGTACTGGTGCCAGTGTCCCAGGAAGCAAAACCCACTTCTCCCACACCAGTCTTTGAGCCACGCATTTAACTCTCTAATTTTATTTGTCCTAGCCAAATTCACTCGTGGCTCAGGTAATAATCCAGAGATTATTACCCTTGAGGTTCTGTTTTTTAATTTGACCCCTAGCTGCTCATACTCCTTTAACAGAACCGTCTTCCTTGTCCTATCTACGTCGTTTGTACCAACATGGACCACGACAACTGGATCCACCCCCTCCCACTGCAAGTTTCTTTCCAACCCAGAGGAGATGTCCTTAACCCTGGCACCGGGTAGGCAACAGAGCCTTCGTGACTCTCGCTCTCTGCTGCAGAGAACTCTATCTATCCCCCTAATAATACTATCCCCTACCACTACAACATTTCTATTTACTCCCCCCTCTTGAATGGCCCCCCGTTCCACGGTGCTGTGGCCAGGTTGCTCATCCTCCCTGCAGTCCCTGCTCCTGTCCCCACAGGGAGTAAGAACCTCGAACCTGTTGGTCAAGAGCAAGGGCTGCGGCTCCTCCAGCTCTACCTCCTGGATCCCCGTACCTGCCTCACTTGTAGTCACACCGTCCTGTCCCTGACCATGGGCTACATCTGAATTACTTAACTTCATAGGTGTGACTACCTCCTGATACAGAGTCCAGGTACTTCTCCCCCTCCCTGATGTGTCGCAGTGTCTGAAGCTCAGACTCCAGCTCATCAACACGGAGCTGGAGTTCCTGTAGCAGCAGACACTTGTCACAGACGTAATCACCGTGAGCCTCAATGGGGTTCACCAGCTCCCACATCTCTCAACAGTAACACATCACCTGCTCCATTCTATGTAATTAATTAAATTTTTTATTGTTAGTTATGGACACCCTCTGCCCGATTTTAGATGCTAGTATCCCCTTTAATTAATTGAATCTGTTTTAGTGATGTTGATTGAGGGATAAATATTGGCCAGGACACCGGGGAGAACTCCCCTGCTCCTCTTCGAAATAGTGCCGTGGGATCTTTTACGTCCACTTGTGAGGGCAGACAGGGCCTCGGTTTAACATCTCAGCTGAAAGTTAGCACCCCCGCCAATTACATGGGTATGAGCGGGCGAGTTAGCTCAAGTAGATTGGGAAATTAGATTAAAAGGTATGACGGTAGATAAGCAGTGACGAATATTTAAAGAAACATTTCATAATTTTCAACAAATATACATTCCATTGCGAAATAAAAACTCCACGGGAAAAGTGATCCGTCCGTGGCTAACTAAAGATGTTAAGGATAGTATTAGATTAAAAGAGGCTTATAATGTTGCCAAGAATAGTAGTAAGCCTGAGGATTGGGAGAGCTTTAGAAACCAGCAAAGGATGACCAAAGAAATTGAGAAAATGGAATGAGCGTAAGCTAGCAAGAAACATAAAAACAGATTGTAAGAGTTTCTACACGTATGTAAAAAGGAAGAGAGTAGCAAAAGTAAATGCGGGTCCCTTAGAGGCTGAGACAGGAGAAATTATACTGGGGAATAAGGAAAAGGCAGAGAAATTAAACAAATATTTTGTATCTGTCCTCACAGTAGAAGACACAAAAAACATACCAGAAATAGTGGGGAACCAAGGGTCTAATGAGAATGAGGAACTTATTAATATAAGTTAAAAAGTACTGGAGAAATTATTGGGACTTAAAGCTGGCAAATCCCCAGGACACAGAAACATAGATATAGAAACATAGAAGATAGGAGCAGGAGTAGGCCATTCGGCCCCTCGAGCCTGCTCCGCCATTCAATGCGATCATGGCTGATCATCCAATTTCAGTACCCGGACCCTGCTTTCTCCCCATACCCCTTGATCCCTTTAGCCTTGAGAAATATATCCAACTCCTTGAATATATTTAATGTATTGGCCTCTACTGCCTTCTGTGGTAGAGAATTCCACAGGTTCACCACTCTCTGGGTGAAGAAATTCCTCCTCATTTCTGTCCTAAATGGCCTACCCCTTATCCTTAGACTGTGACCCCTGGTTCTGGACTCCCCGACCATCGGGAACATCCTTCCTGCATCTAGTCTGTCCAGTCATGTCAGAATTTTATAAGTTTCAATGAGATCCCCTCTCATTCTTCTAAACTCCAGCGAGTACAAGCCCAATCGATCCAATCTCTCCTCATACGTCATTCCTGCCATCCCAGGTATCAGCCTGGTGAATCTTCGCTGAACTCCTTCCATGGCAAGAACATCCTTCCTCAGATAAGGCGACCAAAACTGCACACAATACTCGAGATGTGGTCTCACCAAGGCCCTGTACAACTGCAGCAAGACATCCTTGTTCCTGTACTCAAACCCTCTCGCTATGAAGGCCAACATACCATTTGCCTTCTTAACCGCCTGCTGCACCTGCATGCTTACCTTCAGCGACTGGTGCACAAGGACACCCAGGTATCGTTGCACTTTCCCTTCTCACAATCTATTGCCATTCAGATAATAATCTGCCTTCCTGTTTTTGCTACCAAAGTGGATAACCTCACATTTATCCACGTTATATTGCATTTGCCATGCTTCTGCCCAATCACCCAACCTGTCCAAATCATCCTGGAGTTTCTCGGCATCCTCCTCACAGCACACACGCCCACCCAGCTTTGTGTCGTCTGCAGGACCTGCCTGCCTACATCCTAGGGTTCTAAAAGAGGTGGCTGCAGAGATAGTGGATGCATTGGTTGTGATCTTCCAAAATTCCCTAGATTCTAGAACGCTCCCAGCGGATTGGAAGGTAGCAAATGTAACACCGCTATTCAAGAAAGGAGGGAGAGAGAAAACCGGGAACTACAGGCCAGCTAGCCTGACATCAGTTGTTGGGGAAAATGCTGGAATCCATTATTTAGGAAGTGGTAATGGACCACTTAGAAAATCATAATATGATTAGGCAGAGTCAACATGGTTTTATGAAAGGAAAATCATGTTTGACAAATCTATTTGAGTTTTTTGAGAATGTAACTAGCAGGGTAGATAAAGGGGAACCAGTGGATGTAATATATTTTGATATTCAAACGGCAATGGGCAATAACGTCGCAGATGGAGTATAATGTAGGGAAATGTTAGGTTATTCACTTTGGTAGGAAGAATAGAAAAACAATATTTTTTAAATGTTGATGTTCAGAGCGATTTGAGTATCCTTGTACACGGAGCACACAAAGTTAGCATGCAGGTACAGCAAGCAATTAGGAAGGCAAATGGAATGTTGGCCTTTATTGTAAGGGGGTTGGAGTATAAGAGTAAGGAAGTCTTACTGCAATTGTGCAGGGCTTTGGTGAGACCACACCTGGAGTACTGGGCACAGTTTTGGTCTCCTTATCTGAGGAAGGACATACTTGCCTTAGAGGCGGTGCAACGAAGGTTCACTAGATTGATTCCTGGGATGAGAGGGTTGTTCTATGAGGAGAGATTGAGTAGAATGGGCCTATACTCTGTGGAGTTTAGAAGAATGAGAGGTGATCTCATTGAAACATATAAGATTCTGAGGGGGGATTGACAGGGTAGATGCAGGGAGGATGTTTCCCCTGGCTGGAGTGTCTAGAACCAGGGGTCACAGTCTCAGGATAAGGGGTCGGCCATTTAGGACTGAGATGAGGAGGAATTTCTTCACTCAGGATTGTGAATCTTTGGAAACCTCTACCCCAAAGGGCTATGAATGCTGAATCATTGAGTATATTCAAGACTGAGATCGATAGATTTTTAGACTTTAGGAGAATCGAAATATGGGGATAGGGCGAGAAAGTGATCTTATTGAATGGTGGAGCAGGCTCGAGAGGCCGTCTGGCCTACTCCTGCTCCTATGTCTTCTGTTCTTGTGTTCTGATTATGTTCACATGGGATTGTTCTTATGCATCTCCGCACTCCCTCAGTCCTGTAGTGGAGTACTGGCGTGCTGAGATGCACAAGAACAATCCCATGTGACCGAGTCTCCCCTCAGTCCCTCTGTGTTGGCTGATGCCCCATTTTGGAAGAACTGAGATTGGGAATCTGCTGTGTGGGTGGGGCAAAGGTGCAAACATTTTATTTTATTTTTACGATAGAGGATTTATCTTTGTGCTTTGTCTTTTGATTAGCTGGAGTGAGAGACAGCAATGAGATCCGTGTGTTATCCTCTATGTAACACGCCAGCCCGTGTTATCCTGTGTGTAACTCTCACTCTAGTCTGTGTGATATCCTGTGTGTAATTTCCGACATGCTCGCTAACTCGCGTTCTCGGTGATCAGGTTAACCGGTGATCAGTTAACCAGCCCCGAGGCTGTAACGTATGTCAGCCTCTTCTCTCTGACCCACCTCCTTTAATTTCTGGTACTTTTGACTCCCCCAGATGATGCCTTCATCAACCCTCAGCTACAGAAGATCTTTGAACGTGTGCGACAGAGTGCAGACTTCATGCCAAGCAAACAGATGATGGTGAGAAGATCCCCGCCCCACGCTCGTCCCCGCACTCGCCCCCACCCCCACACTCGCCCCACGCTCGTCCCCACCCCCGCGCTCGATCCCGCACTCGCTCCACGCCCTGCGCTCGCCCCCAGCCCCGCGCTCGTCCCCGCGTCCCGCACTCTCCCCGCACTCGCCCCACGCCTCGCACTCGCTCTCGCCCCACGCTCGTCTCGCCCCCGCGCTCGCCCCGCGTCCCGCACTCACTCTCGCCCCACACTCATCCCCACACTCGCCCTGCACCCCGCGCTCGCCCCCACGCTCATCCCCACACTCGCTCTCGCCCCGCACTCTCACTTGCCCTGCGCTCGCCCCCGCGCTCGCCCCGCGTCCCGCACTTGCCCCACACTCGCCCCCGCGCCCCACAATCCCTGCTGCCTGCACACGCCCCGAGGCTCTCCCCACGCTCCACACTCCTGTAGCCGGGTGAAGTAGCCGCTCGCTCCCAGTCCTCGGCTAACAGCTTCCTACAGCTGGTGTTGACTGTAAACAGCAGAGCGTCCTCTTGGCGGTACCTTCCCCGCCTGCTTTACCTCGAGTCTCCACAGGAAAAGGGCTTGACCTCCAACCTGTGGCTCGGGCAATCGCAGAGACGAACAGGTGCGTTGGACCGCGTCAACCAGCCGCTGAATTGGCGTCGTACAGCATGCGAGGCCTTGACACTTACCGCCGCTTATTAAAGCTCCTCTTCCTCGCCGCCATCTTTACTGGTTTCTGCGTTTGCCTTTTTGCAGAAAGTACTGAGCAGTGACATGGGGCCTGACTGGAGAGATCAGCTGGAGTTTTTCGAAGACCGACCATTTGCTGCTGCGTCCATCGGCCAGGTCCACCTGGCAAAGCTCAAGGACGGAAGGGAAGTGGCCATGAAGATTCAGGTTGTACCATGTGATTCTCCGCTTTCAGCACCTTCCCTGGTTCATTGCCGAGTTAGTTATAGCCGCGTTCTTATGTCGTGTCCCGGACAGCCACCCCGGCGTCTGCGGGACCGGCGCCCCGGAGTCTGGGGGACCGGCGTCTGGGGGACCGTCGCCCCGGCATCTGCGGGACCGACGCCCTGGCAATGTTCCCTCTAATTTTTTATTTGTGCGCGGTCCCTTTAAATTGCTTTGTGGCCTATGCTTCTATGTTTCTATATTTCTTGAGGCTAAGGGGATCAAGGGATATGGGGAGAAAGCAGGGACAGGGTACTGAATTTGGATGATCAGCCATGATCTCATTGAATGGCGGCGCAGGCTCGAGGGGCCGAATGGCCTACTCCTGCTCCTACCTTCTATGTTTCTATATTCTGCGCATGCCCGGTTATTACAATGCAATAGCTGGTGAGCGGCCTGCGCGGGTCCTCGGACACTGCGCATCCACACGGCCACGCAGCTTCCAGGGAACATTGTGTCCCGGTATCTATAGACTGTGGCCTGTTCAGGGTACATTGTCATTGTGTTTATGTTACTGGACGAGTAATCCAGAGGCCTGGACTAATGATCCAGAAACGTGAGTTCAAATCCCACCTTTGCAGCTGGGAATTTAAATTCAGTTAATTAAATAAATCTGGAATAAAAAGCTAGTATCAGTAATGGTGACCATGAAACTACCGAATTGTAGTAAAAACCCATCTGGTTCACTAATGTCCTTTTAGGGAAGGAAATTTGCCGTCCTTACCCGGCCTGGCCTATATGTGACTCCAGACTCACAGCAATGTGGTTGATTCTTAACTGCCCTTCGAGTTGGCCTAGCGAGACACTCTGTTGTATTCAAGAAGGCGGCTCACCACTACTTTCTCGAGGGCAGTTAGGGAAGGGCAATAAATGCTGGCCTTGCCTGCAATATGCACATTCCCAGAATGAATTAAAAAAATATATGGGGCCGTGTTCCCGTATTGACGGAGTGTTCCTGTGTTTTTATCTGCAGTATCCCGGAGTTGCTCAGAGCATCACCAGTGATGTGGACAACCTGATAACTCTGATGAGCATGAGTAATGCTCTCCCTGAAGGTAAGTGACCTGTGCCTCAGTGACTGGAATCTCTCCCACCTCAGCCATTGTCTGCTGACTGTTGCAGCCATTTCCGCATCACTCGATGCCTCCACTAGTGTCCCGTGTCCCCCTGCGGTCTCCGTCTGAATGGGATTTTATCGGAGGACGGTGTGGAGGGAGGGCGAGTCGTGCCCATTCGCCCTCGGCCCACCCCTTCCCAATGCTGGAGACCAGTCACATCAGGCCACTGTTGCGTTGCGCTAAGATATCCCTGGCTTCCCAATGAGTCGACCATGGGCGTGTGTCTGCAGTGGGTGTGCCATGGAGAGTATATCAAGACTTGCATTTATAAAGCGCCTTTCACAACCACCAGACGTCCCAAAGCGCTTTACCGCCAATGAAAAACTTTTATGAAGTGGAGTCACTGTTGTAATGTAGGAAACGCGGCAGCCAAATTGCGCACAGCAAGATCCCACTAAACAGTGTGATAATGACCAGATAATCTGTTTCAGTGATGTTGGTTGAGGGATAAATATTGGCCCAGGACATCGGGGAGCACTCCCCTGCTCTTCTTCAAATAGTGCCATGAGAGGGCAGAGGTGGTTTAACGTCCTTTCTGAAATACGGCACCTCCGACAGTATAGCACGGGGTCTGCTTTCTCAGGTAGATGTAGAAGATCCCATGGCACTACAGGAAACTTTCGATTTACCGGCACCTAAATAATCGGAAATCTCGGTTAACCGGCAAAATTCAGGAGTAGGTTTTACTTCATATTTATTTGCCTTCTTCCATCTGTTGCTGTGCAAGGGTGTGGCTGAAGCTGTTGCTAAGCTACAGAGACGCTTGGAACTTGTGTTCATTGTTCTACAGTTGTTGCTAAGCAACAGGGTTTGTTGCTTTATACGGAGCTGTCGGCTCTCCCTATCTTTTACTATAGCGTTCGGTTATCCGGAATTTTTGATGAACCGGCACCACGTCGGTCCCGTCCGTGCCGGATAAAAAAAAGTTTCCTGTATTTTGAAGAAGAGCCGGGGAGTTCTCCCCGGTGTCCTGGGCCAATATTTATCCCTAAATCAGCATCACTAAAACAGATGATCTGGTCATTATCACATTGCTGTTTGTGGGATCTTGCTGTGTGCAGTTTGGCTGCCGCGTTTCCTGCATTACAACAGTGACTACACTTCAAAAAAGTATTTAATTGGTTGTAAAACGCTTTGGGACGTCCCGAGGTTGTGAAAGGCGCTATAGAAAGCTTTTGGTCACCTGCCCTAACAGCGGCTTGTGCGGCTCGCAGTCAACCTTTGTTTGATAATCGCTCCTGTGAAGCGGCTCGGGGAGTTTAGTGATAGACGTGCAAGTTGTTGTTGTTGTTGTTGTATAAATGCAAGTCTTTTTGACAAGACGCCAATTGTTTGTGGATTGAAAGCATTTGAAAACGATTTCCTTTTATTGATTAGGTCTGTTCCCCGAGCACATGATCGAGGTGATGAGCCGCGAACTCGCGCTGGAGTGTGACTATGAAAGGGAGGCGGCCTGTTACAAGCAGTTCAGGTGTGTGCGCGCTGGTGAAACGTGTTTCCCCCCCCCCCCCCCCCCCCCCCAAGAGAGCTGGAGCACAAAAGGCAGCCGAGACTGCGACTCTCTGGGGGGGTGGCCTTGAGTCAGATGTATTCAGTCGTGAGTAGATGTCAATCCAGCAGCAACGTCCCCAGAGGGGGGGCGTGGAGATAAGTGTGGTGAGGGTGAGATAAGGGGTGGTGCTGGCGATGGAGAGGATGTTTCCTCACTTTCCCACTGAACCCAAGTCTGCATTTGTTGAATTTATTTTTAATTTAAAAAAAAAAAAAATGCTCATCAGCAATGTTCCCTTTAAGCTGCACGGCCGTGCTGTGCTCTGCAGCTCCCGCACAGCCGGCTCACCGGCTTTTAAATAGGAAAAATGCGCATGCCTGGTATTTTGAGCGGGCGGTGCAGCCCCTTAAAGGGGCCACGCACCCAAATGAAAATTAAAGGGAACGTTGCTTATAAGTCTAAAGGTACTGGAACGACCTTTAGGAGGAGATTGCGGGGGCTCTAACACATATATTCAGGACCTCTCTGGCCACAGGGGATGTGCCAGAGGACTGGAGAACCGCTAATGTAGTACCATTATTCAAGAAGGGTAGTAGGGAAAAACCGGGGAACTACAGGCCAGTGAGCCTAACATCAGTGGTAGGAAAATTATTGGAAAAAATCCTGAGGGACAAAATTTGTCTCCACTTGGAGAGGCAAGGATTAATCAGGGATAGTCAACATGGCTTTGTCAAGGGAAGATCATGTCTGACTAATTTGATTGAATTTTTTGAGGGGGTGACTAGGTGTGTGGATGAGGGTAACGCAGTGGATGTGGTATACATGGATTTCAGTAAGGCCTTCGATAAAGTCCCGCACAGGAGACTGGTCAAGAAGGTAAGAGCCCATGGAATCCAGGGTGCCTTGGCACATTGGATACAAAACTGGCTTAGTGGCAGAAGGCAGAGGGTGATGGTCGAAGGTTGTTTTTGTGACTGGAAGCCTGTGTCCAGTGGGGTACCACAGGGATCGGTGCTGGGTCCCTTGCTGTTTGTGGTCTACATTAATGACTTGGATATGAGTGTAAAGGGTATGATCAGTAAGTTCGCGGATGATACAAAAATTGGTAGGGTGGTAAATAGCGAGGAGGGTAGCCTCAGTCTGCAGGACGATATAGATGGGTTGGTCAGATGGGCGGAACAGTGGCAAATGGAATTTAACCCGGAAAAGTGCGAGGTGATGCACTTTGGGGGGACTAACAAGGCAAAGGAATACACAATGAATGGAAAGACCCTAGGCAAGACGGAGGGTCAGAGGGATCTGGGTGTGCAAGTACACAGATCCCTGAAGGCGGCGGAACAGGTGGATAAGGTGGTAAAAAAGGCATATGGGATACTTGCCTTCATTAGCCGAGGCATTGAATATAAGAGCAAGGAGGTTATGATGGAGCTGTATAAAACACTGGTTAGGCCACAGCTGGAATACTGTGTGCAGTTCTGGTCGCCACACTACAGGAAGGATGTGATCGCGTTGGAGAGGGTGCAGAGGAGGTTCACCAGGATGTTACCAGGGCTGGAGCGCTTCAGCTATGAAGAGAGACTGGGCAGATTGGGTTTGTTTTCCTTGGAGCAGAGGAGGCTGAGGGGGGACATGATTGAGGTGTACAAAATTATGAGGGGCATAGATAGGATGGATGCTGAGGAGCTTTTTCCCTTAGTAGAGGGGTCAATAACTAGGGGGCATAGATTCAAGGTAAAGGGCGGGAGGTTTAGAGGGGATTTGAGAAAGAACTTTTTCACCCAGAGGGTGGTTGGAGTCTGGAACTCACTGCCTGAAAGGGTTGTGGAGGCAGAAACCCTCACAACATTTAAGAAGCATTTGGATGTGCACTTGAAATGCCATAGCATACAAGGCTACGGGCCAAATGCTGGAATATGGGATTAGATTAGACAGGGCTTGATGGCCGGCGCGGACACGATGGGCCGAAGGGCCTCTATCCGTGCTGTATTACTCTATGACTTTGAAACGTTGTGTACAGGTGGGTGCAACAGAATGTGTTGTACATTTACAGTCGGGAACAGATTTACAGATAAACAGTACGGTCGACAGTGAAAGGCCAGTAGGAGCAGGCCTGTTGCTGCTTAATCTGGGCTAAATATCATCACATTATTTACAGCAAAATGGTGTCAGTTGTTGGCGGGATTGGAGCTTGAATACCTACCGGCAGTTATAATGGGAGAGGAAGGTTGATAATGGTGTTTGTCCTCCTCTATCTTTCGGGGTTGGTTCTGACGTTAAGGGGTTGAGTGAAGCCGTGGTGAGACTTGAAAGATTTTCCTGCTGTGTTTTTGCAACGAAATCTATTCTTTTGTTCCCAAAATCCAAGAGTGGCCGCGGGCTTCGAACCTTGACCCCCAGCGAGGCTCTGCCCCGGACACTGCTGGGGCCTCTGAGCCTCTCCATCCCCAGCCCATAGCATGTTTTCTGGGACCTTTCACCCCCACCCCCACCCTCCCCTCCCTCCGACCAATGTTCCCTTTAAGCAGCGCTCTGAGCTCCCGCGCAGCCGGCCCACCGGCTTTTCATTGCAAAAATAAAGGGACGGCGCATTAAAAGAAACCGGCCGAGCCAGACAAAGCGCAGCTCATGGGGCATTGACCGACCGGGACCTTGTACTCGAGCTGCGGCATGTCCCGAGCTTTGATCACGGCTCCAGCTGCAGCTCTCCAGCGCGGTTTGCTCCAGGCTTTTCCTGTTGTTACGGTTTCCTGGCTCCCCTTACAGGTGAAAGCTGGAATAGCAAGTCACTCGATCAGTCGCAGTAAAAGCTGCTCCATTGGATTTGCACAGCAGTGGGTCTGTGCAGCTTCAGATCTCTGCACTTGATGTGCGAACATGGCCATTCTGTTACGGCAAGCCAATAAAAACACACTCTGTAACCTTTGGATAGCGCACACTGTCTTTGGAGGTTGGGGGAGTGGGAGTGCGTCAGTATTTACAGGGGGTCCCCGGGAGTGCGTCAGTATTTACAGGGGGTCCCCGGGAGTGCGTCAGTATTTACAGGGGGTCCCCGGGAGTGCGTCACTATTTACAGGTGGTCCCCGGGAGTGCGTCAGTATTTACAGGTGGTCCCCGGGAGTGCGTCAGTATTTACAGGTGGTCCCCGGGAGTGCGTCAGTATTTACAGGGGGTCCCCGGGAGTGTGTCAGTATTTACAGGGGGTCCCCGGGAGTGTGTCACTATTTACAGGTGGTCACCGGGAGTGCGTCAGTATTTACAGGGGGTCCCCGGGAGTGTGTCAGTATTTACAGGGGGTCCCCGGGAGTGTGTCACTATTTACAGGGGGTCCCCGGGAGTGTGTCACTATTTACAGGTGGTCACCGGGAGTGTGTCACTATTTACAGGTGGTCACCGGGAGTGCGTCAGTATTTACAGGGGGTCCCCGGGAGTGTGTCAGTATTTACAGGGGGTCCCCGGGAGTGCGTCAGTATTTACAGGTGGTCCCCGGGAGTGCGTCAGTATTTACAGGGGGTCCCCGGGAGTGTGTCAGTATTTACAGGGGGTCCCCGGGAGTGTGTCACTATTTACAGGTGGTCACCGGGAGTGCGTCAGTATTTACAGGGGGTCCCCGGGAGTGTGTCAGTATTTACAGGGGGTCCCCGGGAGTGTGTCACTATTTACAGGTGGTCACCGGGAGTGTGTCACTATTTACAGGTGGTCACCGGGAGTGCGTCAGTATTTACAGGGGGTCCCCGGGAGTGTGTCAGTATTTACAGGGGGTCCCCGGGAGTGTGTCACTATTTACAGGGGGTCCCCGGGAGTGTGTCACTATTTACAGGTGGTCACCGGGAGTGCGTCAGTATTTACAGGGGGTCCCCGGGAGTGTGTCAGTATTTACAGGGGGTCCCCGGGAGTGTGTCACTATTTACAGGTGGTCCCCGGGAGTGCGTCAGTATTTACAGGGGGTCCCCGGGAGTGCGTCAGTATTTACAGGGGGTCCCCGGGAGTGCGTCAGTATTTACAGGGGGTCCCCGGGAGTGTGTCAGTATTTACAGGGGGTCCCCGGGAGTGTGTCACTATTTACAGGGGGTCCCCGGGAGTGTGTCACTATTTACAGGTGGTCCCCGGGAGTGCGTCAGTATTTACAGGGGGTCCCCGGGAGTGTGTCAGTATTTACAGGGGGTCCCTGGGAGTGTGTCAGTATTTACAGGGGGTCCCCGGGAGTGTGTCAGTATTTACAGGGGGTCCCCGGGAGTGTGTCAGTATTTACAGGGGGTCCCCGGGAGTGTGTCAGTATTTACAGGGGGTCCCCGGGAGTGTGTCAGTATTTACAGGGGGTCCCCGGGAGTGTGTCAGTATTTACAGGGGGTCCCCGGGAGTGTGTCAGTATTTACAGGTGGTCCCCGGGAGTGCGTCAGTATTTACAGGGGGTCCATGGGAGTGCGTCAGTATTTACAGGGGTCCCTGGGAGTGTGTCAGTATTTGCAGGGGGTCCCGGGAGTGTGTCAGTATTTACAGGGGGTCCCGGGAGTGTGTCAGTATTTGCAGGGGGTTCCCAGGAGTGTGTCAGTATTTACAGGGGGTCCCGGGAGTGTGTCAGTATTTACAGGGGTCCCTGGGAGTGCGTCAGTATTTACAGGGGGTCCCGGGAGTGCGTCAGTATTTACAGGGGTCCCTGGGAGTGTGTCAGTATTTGCAGGGGGTCCCGGGAGTGTGTCAGTATTTACAGGGGGTCCCGGGAGTGTGTCAGTATTTACAGGGGTCCCTGGGAGTGCGTCAGTATTTACAGGGGGTCCCGGGAGTGTGTCAGTATTTACAGGGGTCCCTGGGAGTGTGTCAGTATTTACAGGGGTCCCCGGGAGTGTGTTCAGTGGATGTGGTGTATTTGGATTTTCAGAAGACATTCGATAAGGTGCCACACAGGAGGTTATTAAACAAAATTAGGGCTCATGGGATTGGGGGTAATATACTAGTGTAGGAATTCATGAATTCCTGACGAAATTACTAAGAGCGAGGCAATCAGCTAACCAAAACGATGTTTAATGCAAACTGGTGGAAGTAACATTCAAAAACACAGGAGAATTCAAACACAGGTCTTTGCTTAAAGCTGGCTCCATGAGGACTGAGAGGGGAGGCTCCTCAGTCTGACGTCATGATGTCATCATGTTTCCCGCCGTTGGGAACATCCCGTGATGACGTCATCGCGCTTGGTCTTATAGAGACCGCGCTGTTAACATGCAGCAAACGAATACAGATACCGATTGTCTTTGTTACAGGCAATTATGTACAACAATCTAAGAACCCCTTGGTGCCTCTGCCACACTAGCATGGATTGAGGATTGGTTAATAGACAGAAAACAGAGAGTAGGAATAAACTGGTCATTTTCGGGTTGGCAGGCTGTGACTAGTGGGGTGCTGCAAGGATCAATGTTTGGGCTTCAGCTATTCACAATCTACATCAATGATTTGGATGAGGGGACCAAATGTAATGGCCCAGAAATTTGGGTCGGGGGCTTCCCGCGGGTGCAAGCCCCCGACCTGCACTTACCTACCGCGCCGACCGTTGAGCTGTGGGCCCGCGTGGGATTCTGATCCTGGGCCTCCTCCAACTGCCGGCGCGCAGTGCTTGCGTATTCCAGGGGCGCAGTTAGTTCAATGCGTCCCCTGGGATCACGTGGGCCATGGGGAGCCAATCGGAGCAGGGAATGCTTTATTCATAAGTTTGACAGGAAGACCTGTCAAACCTATAAATACTACAAGCCCCAAAACATCACTAAATCTTCAAATAAATTTTTAAAAAACCATCACATTTTAAAAATAAACTATAACATGAAATAACTATTTTAAACAATTTAAATTTTTGAAAAAATTAATTACATTTTCTAACGGGGCTAAAAATAAACTTACCTTTCTTTAAAGTATTTAAAAATAATAAATCTGTGGAAAAAATGTTTTAATTTTAATTAATTCACCACTTACCTTGTAAAAAGCAGGCCTTACGCCTGCTTTTTACATGTCTAACTTCTGGAGACTTACCCTCCCGGGAAAACCTGCAACAAAAACGTAAGTTCGATGCGCACGCGCAGCCTCTCCTGCGCACGCATTCGACTTCTGAACCCCTTTCAGGGGAATGGAAGTGCCGGTTTCCCACGCATGCGCAGTGCATGCAGGAAACCGGCACTTCCATTGGGCTTACGGGTGAGTACCCCGTGCGTACTCACCCGCGGAGACCCGAATTTCTGGGCCATTATATCCAAGTTTGCTGATGATACAAAGCTGGGTGGGAATATAAGTTATGAGGAGGATGCAAAGAGGCTTCAAGGGGATGTGGACAGGCTAAGTGAGTGGGCAGCCACAGAGGCTCCAACGGCTGGTTGGCCTGAACTGTTTCCGGATGATACCGCAAACCAGCATCCTTTGCCACAGTGCTCTTCTCCAACACAGGAAGTCAAAGAGACTGTTCCACCTGTGCAAACTCCTGACTTTCGACTGACACAGGCACCTTCTCTATCTCGGCCTGTGTCAATGCCTACTGCTGTGGAAGCCAGCGATGACCGCCGGTATCCTGTCAGAGAGTGGCGGCCTTCAAGATGCTTGGATCTGTAGGCGTAGTGACTTACCCACAAGACTGGGGCAGAATAAACCCCAGGGTAAAGTCAGGGTTTGAGGCAGTCTACCTCTACCCTTGGTTAGTTGAGTGCATTGAAAGTAACTTACCTGTTGAGGAATAATGTGGACCTTTCATTTAAGAGGGGAGGAATATGTTATGTATTGTGTGTTCTCTTCCCACCTGCGGTGGCGCTGTCGCAGCAGATAAATGGTTGGGGTGTTCTCTTGGTTAAGTTTTTAGCTCTCTTTGTTCGGTTCTCTCCAGAACCTTTTTGAATAAAGCACTTCATGTTTGAATCTCTGAGTTCTGAGTTCTAAATTGTGTCTAGGTAGAAAGGTACAGACACAACAGTTAACATGCAGGTACAGCAAGCAATTAGGAAAGCAAATGGTATGTTGGCCTTTATTACAAGAGGATTTGAGTATAAGAGTAAAGGGCCTAGAAATTCGGTGGGCTGCGCTACCAGTTAGCGCCTAAAGAGGGCACTCAGTGGCTTTAGCGCCACTGGCCACGCCTCCCGCGATATTTAGCTGGGGCGCTAATGGCGGCGTTAGCCTGTTGCGCTGCGCCGCCACCGATGACGTCATCGGTGTGTGCAGCGCCCCGCTACCGCCCCGATCTCAATATTCGGTAGCGCCCGCCTCTAGCGCCGTTCGCAAATCGCGCCCGGTTCACGGGGCCTACCTGTGGCGGCAGTGGCGCAAATTAAGGTGGAGGTGCGGGGCGGCCGTTTTTTTCGCCGGCCGCCTGCCAGCACCTCCGTCCCCGGCCTCCTGATCTCCCCCCACGGCAGTGCCGGCTATTTTCCGAGAGCCCGGCACTTCTCGGTGCCGGGCCTCTTTTGCCGGCACTCGCGATCTCCGATTGTGCTGGTGCAGGCCCCTCCCCCTTAAGAATGGGAGGAAGGCCTGCAGTACCGCAGCGCGCCGTGGCGCTGTGGCACGTTGCGCTGCGATATTCAGTTTCAGCGCCCTAAGAGGGACGCGGAGTGCCTCGAGCCTCGCCCCGTCTCCCTCTTGGGGCCTTCAAGCTGAATTTCCGGCGGTCGCAACTGCTCCAATCGCTGCGCTAATTCCGGCGCCCAGGCGAGCTTGGTGCCTCGTTTGCGGCTCCACCGAATTTCTCCCCCAAGATGTCTTATATAGGGCCCTGGTGAGACCACACCTGGAGCATTGTGTACAGTTTTGGTCTCCTTACCTAAGGAAGGATAGACTTGCCATAGAGGGAGTGCATCGAAGGTTCACCAGACTGATTCCTGGGATGGGGGGATTGTCCTATGAGGAGAGATTGAGTAGACTAGGCCTATATTCTCTAGAGTTTAGAAGAATGAGAGGTGATCTCATTGAAACATACAAAATTCATGCAGGGAGGATGTTGCCCCTGGCTGGGGAGTCTAGAACCAGGGGTCACAGTCTCAGAATAAGGGGTCGGCCATTTAGGACTGAGATGATGAGAAATTTCTTCACTCGGAGGGTGGTGAATCTTTGGAATTCTCCACCCCAGAGGGCTGTGGAGGCTCAGTCGTTGAGTATATTCAAGACAGAGATCGATAGATTTTTGAATATTAAGGGAATCGAGGGATATGGGGATAGTGCAGGAAAGTGGAGTTGAGGTAAAAGATCAGCCATGATCTTATTGAATGACGGAGCAGGCTCGAAGGGCCAAATGGCCTACTCCTGCTCTTTCTTCTTATATTATGTACCTCTTTGACCAAGCTTTAGATCACCTGCCCTAATATCTCCTTATGTGGCTCAGTGTCAGATTGTGTTTGATAATACTCCTGTGAAGCTCCTTGGGGCATTTTACTATGTGAAAGGTGCTATATAAATACAAGTTGTTGTTGTATCTGCTATTCTCTCGTGTTGTTGTTGTTGTGGGTCTGACGTTCTGTGATACGGGGTTTATGGGGGCAGAGCCGCGATGTTAACCCACTCTCATTGTCCCTTGCAGGGAGCTGGTGAAGGACGACCCTTTCTTCTACGTACCGCCGGTGATTGACGAGCTGAGCAGCAAGCACGTCCTCACTACCGAGCTGGTGCCCGGCTTCCCGCTGGACAAGGCCGAGGAACTGAGCCAAGAGATCAGGAACCAGGTAATAATGGAGAGCCCAGGCAATCTCAAACGCTGCTTGTGGGCTCAGTCGTGGCTCAGTGGGTAGCACTCTCGCCTCTGGGCCAGAAGGTCCCACTCCAGAGACTTGAGCACAGAAACCCAGGCTGACAATCCAGTGCAGTGCTGAGGGAGGAGAACGGGAGGGAGGGGCAGAGGACAGGGAAAGGGGGGTCGTGAAGGAACAGGGAGTGGACAGTGGGGGCAGCGGTGTGATTTCCTTCCCTTCCCAAGCCTATATTTTTCTTTCCATGGGGAGGAAGAGCTGTTGAGAGTCTTGGGTTGGCTTCTCAGCATGGATTTGCTGGTCAGGATTCACTCTTGGTGGTGAGTGGGAACGGCAGGATTCACTTTCATTGTGGGCGGGGGAGGGGGTTCAGTCCACCGTCTGTCTTGAAAGAAAATACTTGCAGATAAAGTGAGTGAGGAGGAAAAGATGTGCCTTGATATAGCACCTTATCACAGCTCTTAAACATCTCGAGGGGCTTTACTATGTGCACCGTGGCCCAGTGGTAGTGCACTCGCCTGTCAGTCTGAAGGTCGTGAGTTCATGTCCCGCTCCAGAGACATGATTGCTTCATCCAGCCTGGCGCTCCGTGCAGTGCTGAGGGAGTGCTGCACTGTCTGAGGTGCCGTCTTTCGGATGAGGCGTTAAACCGAGGCCCTGTCTGCTCTCCGAGGTGGCCATAAATGATCCCATGGCACTATATCGAAGAGTAGCAGGGGAGTTCTTCCTGGAATCCTTGGCCAATATTTATCCCTCAACCAACATCACTGAAACAGATTATCTGGTCCTTATGACATTGCTGTTTGTGGGAGCTTGCTGTGTGCAAATTGGCTGCCGTGTTTTATTATAACATTGACTACACTTCAACAGTGCTTCATTGGCTGTAAAGCGCCGTGCGACATCCTGAGGTTGTGAAAGGCGCTATAGAAATGCAAATTCTGTGTGTATTTCAGCTAAAAGACGGCACCTCTGACAGTGCAGCACTCTCTCAGTACTGCACTAGACTGTCGGCCTGGATTATGGGCTCAAGTCTCAGGAGTGGGTCTTGAACTCCGCGGGGTATCGCTGTTTCAAATGATGGGAAGATATCTGTGTTAGCCGGGTGGCTGTGCTGGGGTCTAACCGCTTCCCTCCCTCTGTGTTCCAGATCAGTGTGAACATCCTGAGACTCTGCCTGCAGGAGCTCTTCGAATTCCGCTTCATGCAGACTGACCCCAACTGGTCCAACTTCTTCTACGATCCGCAGACCGGCAAGGTGGGTGGGAGGCTCTGGAGCCATCTCCTCACGGCCGTGGGTTGCTGCAGGCAAATGGAACCCCACTATTTAAAAAAGGAGGGAGAGAGAAAACCGGGAACCTACAGACCGGTTACCCTAACGTCAGTAGTAGGGAAAATACTAGAGTCTAATATGAAGGATGTGATAACAGGACACTTAGAAAATATCAACGGGATTAGACAAAGTTAGCATGGATTTATGAAAGGGAAATCGTGTTTGACAAACCTACTGGAGTTTTTTGAGGATGCAGCTGGTTGAATAGATAAGGGAGAACCAGTGGATGTGGTGCGTTTGGATTTTCAGAAGGCCTTTGATAAAGTCCCACATAAGAGGTTAGTGTGCAAAATTAAAGCACGTGGGATTGGGGGTAATATACTGGCATGGATTGAAAATTGGTTAACAGACAGGAAACAGAGAGTAGGAATAAATGGGTCTTTCTCGGGGTGGCAGGCGGTGACTAGTGGGGTATCGCAGGGATCAGTGCTTGGGCCCCAGCTATTCACAATATATCAACGATTTAGATGAGGGAACAAAATGTAATATTTCCAAGTTTGCTGACAACACAAAACTAGGTGGGATTGTGAGTTGTGAGGAGGATGCAAAGAGGCTTCAAGGCGATTTAGAGTGCGGGGGAGCTGGGGGACGAGAGCGGAGAGGATCGTTGTATCTCTATCCGCCCTGGAGCGTTGCCTCTCCAGTCAGTCAGGTCCTTAAACTATTGTGGAGAACAGGGTGGAAATTAATTCGTGCACTTTCACTTTCAGGTGGCCTTGTTGGACTTTGGAGCCACAAGATCGTTTGATGAAGACTTCACTGATGCTTACATCGAGGTAAGAGTAAGATTGTAAAATACAAGTATTAACATTCACGGCAGGTGATAGAGCAGAGGAACGTTTAATGTGTTCCTCTCCCTGGTATTGTGCCCAGGTTAATGTTATTGGACCCAGTCTGCGTCCAGGCCGCCGCTGGACCCGGTCTGCGTCCAGGCCGCCGCTGGACCCGGTCTGCGTGTAAACCACCTTCTTTTCTGTTACTTGTGCTGCGTGTAAAGTCCAGTTTATTGTAATCTGACAGATTGTGCGCGCTGCAGCGAATGGGGAGAGAGCGAAGGTGCTGAGAAAATCGATTGAACTGAAGTTCCTCACAGGCTATGAAACGAAGGTAGGAGGGTCTTTTAACAAAGTGTCCAGAGGTGCTGAGGAGGGCAGAGGTTCCAGCTCCAAATAGCTCTGTGCGGGCCTGTCCGTTCCTGTTCATACCCCACTGATGTGGCTGCTGTTATAGGCAGGCATGCTTTACACTGAATGACTCCGTCCGCCCCCATGGGTCAGTACTCAGCTGGTCATTCCCATTAACACAGTAGCTGTACCCAGCCTCTGCTGAAGCTCCCAGGCTCTGGTCCTAGTTGGTGCGGAGTTAGATGATCTTCACTGATGTGGCCTCAGTATCTGTGTGCTAGGGGAGGGGAAGAGGGGAGCAGTCCGTTTGCACTCTTGATCGCTGTCCCTTGCGGTCTGCCCTGGGTCTAATTTAAATCCACCATCCGCAGCGCACTGTTAGCTCGGGGTGGGAGTAAGGACTACTAATAGGGGAATTTGGTGAGAGTGGGAAGTCAGTGGTGAGGAGGCGATGAGCTGAGGGTAAATAGTACAGATCTGCTTTCTGTTGAACCAAATTAAAGCTTAGCATCTTAAAGCAAAATCTCTGATTCTAAGTGAAGACAAGGTGCCAGGACCTGATGGGATAGAACCGAGGATCCTGAAGAAGTTGGGGGAAATTGCAGAGGCTTGAGGATGTGTGCCGGGGTTTGGAGGGTGGCCAGTGTAGCACCTGTGTTTACTAAAGGGAGACCGAGCTAATCTGGGTAATTACAGAGCAGTTAGCTCAACATCTGGGGTAGGAAAATTTTTAGCGTCTTTAATTAAAAATGAAATGACCAAGTATGGAGATGAGGAAATTGAAGCAGCCAGCACGGATTTCAAAGGGGACGATCACTCTTGAAAAACCTCAAAACCTTACAGTATACTTTGAGGGGGGTAACGGACACGGTGCGGAATGGGGGGGCCGGGGGGAAGGAAAGGGATGTAGTGGGCGTGGGCATTCGAGGTATAGCATCCAAACCAGTGGTCCTCACGGGGACCGTCCTCTGGAGGCTGCCCCCACCCCCTGCCGATTGGTAAATACAAACTCGAACTCTGAACCAAATGTGGAGCCGGAGAGAGCTGGAGTGCCCCATCCGACTCCACATTAGAACTGTGGGCCGCTGCTGGCGCACGCGCGAAGCCCGGCGAGCTACCTCTGGAGTCGCGACTGGTGTCCGGAGCTCACCAATAATAAACTAACGGGGCTGGCGGACCAATAACCCGTGAGCCGGACGTTAGAAACGTCTTTAAGAAATTGTTCTGCTTCAGAAATAAAGGGTGATGGATTCACGCTAGAGTATTGTTAAATATATAGAGTCACAACGGCACAGGAGGAGGCCATTCGGCCCATTGAGTCCGTGCCGGCTCTCTGTGGACCAATCCAGTCAGTCCCATTCCCCCGCTCTATCCCCGTAGCCCTGCAAGTTTATTTCCCTCAAGTGCCTATCCAGTCTCCCCTTGAAAACATTGAGTGTCTCCGCTTCCACCACTTCCGTCGGCAGCGAATTCCAGGTCCTCACCACTTGCTGTGTAAAAAAAGTTTTTCCTCACATCCCCCCTGTATCTCTTGCCCATAACCTTAAATCTGTGTCCCCTAGTCCTTGTACCATCAACTAGTGGGAACAGCTTTTCCCCGTCTAGCCTATCCAAACCCGTCATAATCTTGTACACCTCTATCAAATCACCCCTCAACCTCCTTTGCTCTAATGAAAACAAATCCAGCTTCTCCAACCTGTCCTTGTAACTAAGATCCCCCATCCCTGGAACCATTCTGGTAAATCTCCTCTGCACCCTCTCAAGGGCCTTCACATCCTTCCTAAAGTGTGGTGACCAGAACTGGACGCAATACTCGCTAACCACTCTCTCAATATGTCCCTCCACCTTCAGGGACCTATGCACATTAACTCCCAGGTCCCTCTGTCCCTGCACACTCTTTAAAACTGTACCATTAAGTGTATATTGCCTCTCCCTGTTCCTTCTGCCAAAATGCATCACCTCACACTTCTCTGTATTAAATTCCATCTGCCACTTGTCTGCCCATTCTGCTAGCCTTTCTATGTCCTGTTGCAGTCGATTGGTATCATCCTCACAGTTTGCCACACCCCCAAGTTTGGTGTCATCAGCAAATTTAGAAATTCTACTCTGTATTCCAATATCCAGGTCATATATCAAAAAAAGCAGTGGCCCCAGCACTGACCCTTGGAGAACATCAGTGTCTACCATCCTCCTGTCTGAAAAACAGCCATTTACCACAACTTGCTGTTTTCTGTCCTTAAGCCAATTCCTTATCCAAGCTGCCACTGACCCACCTATTCCATGAGCCTCAATTTTGTTAACCAGCCTTCTATGTGGTACTTTGTCAAACGCCTTCCAAAAATCCATGTAGACAACATCTATTGCATTCCCTTCATCAATCCTCCCTGTTACTTCATCAAAAAATGCAATTAGATTAGTCAAACAAGATCTTCCTTTTACAAACCCATGTTGGCTCTCCTTAATTAGCTTAAACCTCTCCAAATGCCCGTTAATTTTTTCCTTGATTATTGTTTCTAAAACCACTGATGTTAAACTGACCGTTCTTGAACAATGGTCTCACATTTGCCACTTTCCAATCCTCGGGCACCTCCCCCGCATCTAGGGAAGATTGGAAAATTATGGCAAGCCCTTCCACTATCTCCTCCCCCAATTCCCTTAGCAACCTGGGATGCAAGCCATCTGGACCAGGCAACTTGTCCACTCTAAGCATACCCAGCCTTTCTAGTACATCCTGTCTATCAATTTTCACCCCTTCCATTGCTTCTACCTTTCCACTTTTACTGATATTTTGTCAGCATCCACCTCCTTAGTAAACACCTATGCCAAGTACTCATTGAGTATTCTAGCTTTGCCCTGTGCCTCTAAGCATATATCAGCTTCTTTGTCTCTAATAGGCCCCACCCTGCCTCTTACTACCCGCTTACTGCTTACATGCTGGTAGAAGATTTTTGGGTTCCCTTTTATGTTAACCGTCAATATTGATTAACTGTACATGCAATTATACAGATAGATAAGACTGAGGCTTCAAAAGCTTTGTTTGAAATGTGCATCTTTTCTATTTGAGATTATGCAAAACGCCCACATCGATGCGGTGATGATCCTCGGAGAGGCCTTTTCATCAATAGAGCCGTTTAACTTTGGGAATCAGAACACCACCAAGAGGATCCATGGGCTGATCCCAATCATGCTGCGACATAGACTGGTCCCGCCCCCGGAGGAGACCTACTCCCTCCACCGCAAGATGGCCGGCTCCTTCCTCATCTGCGGCAAGCTCAATGCGCAGATCACCTGCAAGGACATGTTCGAGGCGGCCTACCAGGGTTACTGGAACAGGAAGTCCAAGCAAGGAGGCACCAGCCTGTAAATGGAATGGCCCAGCTTGCTGTGAGAGGGTCGGAGTGGAAGAAGGTGAAGAGAAGAGGCACAAAGAGCGGAGGAAGATGCTGATGAACTAACCAGCTTACTGTGTTTCCTTTATTTTTTTAAATTTCTTCTCATTTCCTGTTTAAAGGAATTGTGGGTTCCGATGAACATGCAGCATTGCACAAGCCAGGCGAGTGTGGTCTTTGGCGGCAACAGAGAATGACATTTGGGGGGAACGTTTCGATTTCCCCATGGGAGGGACGTTGGAGAGATTTTACTGTATTGATTGAATTAATTACAAGAATTTGTACCATACCGAAGTGAAAAGAATGTGAGAAAACAATGAAGAATAGAATGACTTTAGAAATGATCATTGGCCAGTTTTTTTATATACCTGTCACGGTGTTGATTCAATTAAAGAAATCATGCTTGTGACCCAGTGGCCTGTGTTGGTTTACTGTACAGTAGCTGAGTGTGTACGGTTCTGCCCCTTTTTGTGATTTTGTTGTTGTAAGCGAGCTCTTCAAGACTTCTGATTGGAAGGTTCCTCCATGCTTTGAACCCCACGGCAGCATTCAACTCAAATCCAAGTCCAGTGCTTATGGACGTGATGTAGAATAAGGTGCCCCTCTACACCAGAGGTGTCCAATCTACAGCCTCCCAAACCCTGGCAATTTATCCCGTAAAGCCCAGGCAACTTGGTCCTATTTGTGCTTACATTTGTTACTCACTGGTTTGAAATTTGAGT
Source organism: Somniosus microcephalus (assembly GCF_052327205.1). Lineage (NCBI taxonomy): Eukaryota > Metazoa > Chordata > Chondrichthyes > Squaliformes > Somniosidae > Somniosus > Somniosus microcephalus. The sequence goes on from NC_140995.1 coordinate 231,201,212, forward strand.
GTCCGGAGGTTTGTTCTTAGCGCTGTTGGCTCAATCCCGACTCGGGACTTTTGAGATCCTTTAGTATCCACAGCTTGAAGAGATGCAAATTAATGGGAACATGCAACATTGATGGACAGGAGCCCAGCTGGTCTCTCAAGCTTGTCCCATCCAGTGTTGTTACAGCGAAGCATCATGCGACGTGACCCACCCACCCACTTCTCGCCATGAATCTCCTGGGAGTAGCAAAAAAACAGATTAAAACCCCTAGGTCAAGTCAGGGCTAAAAAATTATGGGAAATTCCCCTCTGACCTCCAAAGGCCTAGCCCAGGAAGACAAATATTGGACGTTCCTGCGCCATGCTTTCTGAATAACGTGGCAAAGCCTCAGCTTTTAGAGTAGCTCCCCACTACTGTACTGACCTCCAGCTCCCACATCAGCTTTCCTTATCTAAATGAGATAGGCAGTAGAACGGGCCTATGGCTCAGTTGGTAGCACCCTCACCTGAGTCAGAACGTGGTGGGTTCAAGTCCCACTCCAGAGACTTCAGCACAAAATCTAGGCTGACACTCCAGTACAGTACGGAGGGAGTGCTGCACTGTCAGAGGTGCCATAAAAGATCCTATGGCAATATTTTGAGGAAGAGCAGGGGAGTTCTCCCCGTGTCCCGTACAATATTTATCCCTCAACCAACATCACTAAAAACAGATTATCTGGTCATTATCACATTGCTGTTTGTGGGAGCTTGCTGTGTGCAAATTGTCTACCATGTTTCCTACATTACAACAGTACTTCATTGGCTGTAAAGTGCTTTTGGACGGGCGGTGGTCGTGAGAGGCGCTATACAAATGCAAGTCTTTTTTTCTCTGGAGTTTAGAAGAATGAGCGGTGATCTCATTGAAGTGTATAAAATGCATAGAGGAATTGACAGGGTAGATGCTGAGAGGCTGTGTGACCGGAAACTTTTTGCACGCATACTGTGCCCCTTTGATGGGCTGTTGTCCCGGGTTTGGACTTTGTGCACGTGCTGAGTTCTTGATTTGAGCGAGATCCTTTGTCCCGAGTGTGGAGGCTGCAGCAGGTGGTGAAAGAACTCCGCTGCACTTTGCTTATCTGTTCTCAGCCGGCTCCAGTGACAGAGGTTTGTGAGCAGGTCATGTACCTGCCTTCTTAAATCAGCAATAGTGCTGGGAGAAGAAGTCAACCTGTCGCTGGCGGTCGGTACGTCTTACCAATATGTTGATGGTATTAACTGGCCGTGATTACCGGCGGGCCTTGATTACTGGCCGTGATTACTGGCAGGCCGTGAATACTGGGCGTGATTACTGGCGAGCTGTGATTACAGGCCGTGGTTACTGGCGTGCCGTGATTGCTGGCGATCCGTGATTACTGGCTGTGATTACTGGCGGGCCGTGATTACCGGTGGTGATTGCCGGCGGGCCGTGACTCCTGGCGGGCCGTGATTACTGGGCGTAATTACTGGTGAGCCGTGATTACTGGCCGTGATTATCGGCGGGGCGTAATTATTGGTGAGCCGTGATTACCGGCGGGCCGTGATTACTGGCGAGCTGTGAATACTGGCCGTGATCACGGGGGGGCCGTGATTACTGGCGGGTCGTGATTACTGGCTGGCCGTGAATACTGGCTGTGATTACTGGCGGGCCATGTTTACTGTCTGGTCGTGATTACTGGTCGTGATATTTGGCGGGCCGTGATTACTGATGGTCTGCGATTACTGGTGGGTCGTGGTTCCATTTGAAAAGGGGTCCTTTAGCCAAAAAAGCTCGAGAACCACTGCTTTAACAGTCTTCGGTATGTTTCCATTAAAATCTTCACCTGCAGTCCTTAGGTTTGAACCCCTCCCACCCCTCGACCACAGTCCCGCACTATTGAAAGTCTCCTCCAACATATGGGCACTATTATTAGAATGGTTGCTACTCCTCTATGGTATCAGTCTACGCAGGATCTTAACACAAGCCTCCACCTTTTGATACTGTTCAACCCCTTACCTCGATCAGTCTTTCCTCCTGCTATCTTGAGTTTTTACTCATTTATATCCTCTTCTACTTTCAACCGTGGTGATGTCCTGCACTAGGGACCATTGGGCCTTCTCTTGGCTTTCTCACCCAGTTTAAGCTGGTAAGCAACAATACCTCCAATATCACGTCCCAAGCAGTATCTCCGCATGGCTCAGCATAGGGACCCGCTCCGAAGTAAAGAGGAGCAGGCAACGAGACCTCTTGATCTTTGGTCAGTCAGGTGTCCGTTACATGTGGAAACCCATCTTGGTAGAGCTTGTGTGCCTGATGCGTGCAATTTCTCCTCGTATTGACACTTGCCCAAACTCAGGGAGCGTAGGTGCAGGTTTTAACTTAGGGATCCACCAAGTGTGCACAGGGGTACTGCTGGTGGTTAATCAGCTAAAACTGTGCAATGTCGCAGCTCAGAGCACTGACCAAGCTTCTTCTCGTCTGTCCAGAGAGGATCTCTTACCTGCTGGAGCAGTGATTTGCAGGGTTATCTAGAGAAGAGTGGGAACAGCACCATAGTGGTCTTGTAACTAGACTAATAATCCAGTTAGAGGTGAGTTCAAATCCCACCACAGCAGCTGTGGAATTTAAATTCAGTTAATTAAATAAATCTGGAATAACAATCTAGTAATGGTGACCATGAAACTACTGGATTGTCTTAAAAACCTGTATGGTTCACTAATGTCCTTTAGGGAAGGAAATCTGCTGTCCTTAACATCCTTTTTGACTGACAAAGGTAAACTATCCCTCTTCGTCCTTCTCGACTTGTCTGCAGCCTTTGACACGGATGACCACTCCATCCTTCTCCACTGTCGTCGAGCTGGGTGGGACTGCACTCGCCTGGTTCCATTCTTATCTATCTAATTGTATCCAAAGAATCACCTGCAATGGCTTCTCCTCCCGCATCATTGCCTCTGGTGTACCCCAAGGATCTATCCTTGGCCCCCTTCTATTTCTGATCTCTATGTTGCCCCTTGGCGACATCATCCGAAATCACAGCATCAGTTTCCACATGTACGCTGATGACACCCAGCTCAACCTCACTACCTGTTCTCTCGACCCCTCCACAGTGTCTAAATTGTCAGACTGCTTGTTCGACATACAATTCTGGATGAGCAAAAATTTTCTCCAATTAAATACTGGGAAGACCAAAGCCATTGTTTTCGGTCCCCACCACAAACACTGTTCCCTAACCACTGACTCCATCCCTCTCCCTAACATCTGTCTGAGGCTGAACCACACTGTTTGCAGCCTTGGTGTCATATTTGACCCTGAAATGAGCTTCCGACCACATATCTGCCGCATAACAAAGACCGCCTACTTCCACATCCGTAACATCGCCTGTCTCAGCCCTTGCAGCTCATCCGCTGCTGAAACCTTCATCCATGCCTTTGTTACCTCTAGACTTGACTATTTCAACGCACTCCTGGCTGGCCTCCCACATTCCACCCTACATAAACTTGGTCATCCAAAACTCGGCTGCCCATGTCCTAACTCGCACCAAGTCCTGTTTGCCCATCACCCCTGTGCTCGCTGACCTACATTGGCTCCCGGTTAAGCAGCGCCTCGATTTCAAAATTCTCATCCTTGTTTTTAAATCCCTCCATGGCCTCGCCCCTTCCTATCTCTGTAATCTACTTCAGCCACACAGTATTCCAGCACACTCCTGACTTGTGCCTTGTAGATGGTAGAAAGGCTTTGGGGAGTCAGCAGGTGAGACACTCGCCGCAGAATACCTAGCTTCTGACCTGCTCTTGTAGCCACAGTATTTATGTGGCTGGCCCAGTTAAGTTTCTGGTCAATGGTGACCCCCAGGATCTTGATGTTGGGGGATTCAGCGATGGTAATGCCGTTGAATGTCAAGGGGCGGTGGTTAGGCGCTCTCTTGTTCGAGATAGTCATTGCCTGGCACTTGTGTGGCGCGAATGTTACTTGCCACTTATCAGCCCAAGCCTGAACGCCGTCCAGGTCTTGCTGCATGCGGGCACAGATTGCTTCATTATCTGAGGAGTTGCGAATGCAACTGAACATACAAATTAGGAGCAGGAGTAGGCCACTCGGCCCTTTGCGCCTGCTCCACCATTCATTGAGATCATGGCTGATCCGATTACTCCACATTCCCACCTACCCCCGATAACCTTTCACCCCCTTGCTTATCAAGAATCTATCTACCTCTGCCTTAAAAATATTCAAAGACTCTGCTTCCACCGCCCTCTGAGGAAGAGAGTTCCAAAGACGACCCTCTGAGAAAAAATTTCTCATCTCTGTCTTAAATAGGCGACCCTTATTTTTAATCAGTGACCCCCTAGTTCTAGATTCTCCCACAAGAGGAAACATCCTCTCCACATCCACCCTGTCCAGACCCCTCAGGATCTTATATGTTTCAATCAAGTCACCTCTTATTCTTCTAAACTCCAGTGGATACAAGCCTAGCCTGTCCAACCTTTCCTCATACGACAACTCGCCCATTCCAGTTATTAGTCTAGTAAACCTTCTCTGAACTGCTTCCAACGCATTTACATCCTTCCTTAAATAAAGAGACCAATACTGTACACAGTACTCCAGATGTGGTCTCACCAATGCCCTGTATAACTGAAGCATAACGCCCCTACTTTTGTATTCAATTCTCCTCGCAATAAACGAAAACATTCTATTAGCTTTCCTAATTACTTGCTGTACCTGCATACTAACCTTTTGTGATTCATACACAAGGACACCCAGATCCCTCTGCATCTCAGAGCTCTGCAATCTATCACCATTTAGATAATATGCTTCTTTTTCATTTTTCCTGCCAAAATGGACTTCACATTTTCCCACATTATACTCCATTTGCCAGATCTTTACCTACTCACTTAACTTATCTATATCCCTTTGTAGCCTCCTTATGTCCTCTTTACAATGTACTTTCCTACCTATCTTTGTGTCATCAGCAAATTTAGCAATCATACCTTCGGTCCCTTCATCTAAGTCACTTATATAAATTGTAAAAAGTTGAGGCCCCAGCACTGATCCCTGTGGCACACCACTCGTTACATCTTGCCAATCAGAAAATGACCCATTTATGCTTACTCTCGGTTTCCTGTTAGCTAGCCAATCTTCTATACATGCCAATATGTTACCCCACTACACCATGAGATTTTATTTTCCACAATAACCTTTGATGTGGCACCTTATCAAATGCCTTCTGGAAATCTAAGTACAGTACATCCACCGGTTCCCCTTTATCCACAGCACATGTTACTTCCTCAAAGAACTCCAATAAATTGGTTAAACATGATTTCCCTTTCACAAAACCATGTTGACTCTGCCTGATTACATTGAACTTTTCTAAGTGCCCTGCTATAACATCTTCCCTATGACAGATGTTAAGCTAACTGGCCTGTAGTTTCCTGCTTTCTGTCTCCCTCCCTTTTTGAATAAAGGAGATACATTTGCTATTTTCCAATCTAATGGAACCTTCCCCGGATCTAGGGAATTTTGGAAAATTAAAACCAACACATAAACTATCTCACTAGCCACTTCTTTTAAGACCCTAGGATGAAGTTCATCAGGACCCGGGGACTTGTCAGCCCGCAGCTCCAACAATTTGCTCAGTAACATTTCCCTGGTGATTATAATTTTCTTGAGTTCCTCCCTCCCTTCCATTTCCTGATTTACAGCTATTTCTGGGATGTTACTTGTATCCTCTATAGTGAAGACCGCTGCAAAATACCTGTTAAATTCAACTGCCATTTCCTTATTTTCCATTATTAATTCCCCAGACTCACTTTTCATAGGACCAACGCTCACTTTGTTAACTCTTTTCTTTTTAAAATATCTATAGAAACTCTTATCTGTTTTTATGTTTCTAGCTAGCTTTCTCTCGTACTCTAATTTTTCTCTCAATCGTTTAGGTTTTATATTCTGTCCAATCTTCTGACCTGCCACCCATCTTTGTGCAATTATATGCTTTTTCTTTAAGTTTAATACTATCTTTAACTTTTTTAGTTAACCACGGATGGTGGATCCTCCCCGTGGAATTTTTCTTTCTTGTTGGAATGTATATATTCTGTGTACTTTGAAATATCCCCTTAAATGTCTGCCACTGCAACTCTATTGACCTATCCCATAACCTAATTTGCCAGTTCACTTTAGCTAGCTCTGCTTTCATGCCCTCATAATTGCCCTTATTTAAGTTTAAAATACTAGTCTTGGACCCACTCCTCTCTCTCAAACTGAATGTAAAATTCAATCATATTATGATCGCTGCTACCTAGGGGCGCCTTCACTATGATGTCATTAATTAATCCTATCTCATTACACAATACCAGGTCAAGTATAGCCTGCTCTCTGGTTGGCTCCAGAACGTGCTGTTGTAAGAAACTATCCGGAAAACATTCCACAAACTCCTCATCTATGCTACCTTTGCCCATCTGATTGTTCCAGTCTATATGCAGATTAAAATCCCCCATGATTATTGCTGTACCCTTCTGACAAGCTCCCATTATTTCTTCCTTTGTACTCCCATCCTACCATGTGATTACTGTTAGGGGGCCTGTACACCACTCCCACAAGTGACTTCTTGCCTTTATTATTTCTCATCTCTATCCAAACCGCTTCTACATCCTGGTTTCCTGAACTTAGGCCATCCCTCTCTATTGTGCGAATACCATCATTAATTAACAGAGCCACCCCTCCACCTTCCTAAATGTCATGTACCCTTCAATATTCAGGTCCCAATCTGTCATCCTGCAGCCATGTTTCTGTAATGGCTATCAGATCATATTTATTTATTTCTATTTGCGCTATCAGTTCATCTGTTTTGTTTCGAATGCTACGTGCATTCAGATGCAGAGCCTTTAGTTTTGTCCTTTTATTATTTTTGTAACCTCTAGCCTTACCTGTTGATTTACTCTTAGATTTGTACTCTCCATCCCTTCCTGTCGGTCTGTTCATCATTTCCCATATTAATACCTTTCTCTCTTGCCTTGTCTCTACTCTTTGAATTACCACATCTTCCCAAATTTGATCCCATGCCCCCAATATTTAGTTTAAAGCCCTCTCTACCGCCCTAGTTATACGACTCGCCAGAACACTGGTCCCAGTACGGTTCAGGTGAAGACCGTCTCAACGATACAGATCCCAATTTCCACAGTACTGGTACCAGTGGCCCAGGAATTGAAACCCATTTCTCCCACCCCAGTCTTTGAGCCACGCATTCATCTCTCTAATCTCTCCCTATGCCAATTTGCTCGTGGCTCAAGTAATAATGCAGACATTATTACCCTTGAGATTCTGCTTTTTAATTTAGCCCCTAGTTGCTCATACTCTCTCAGCAGAACCTCTTTCCTAGTTCTACCTGATGAACTCCTGCAGCGGTGTCCTAGTGCTGAGATGATGGGCCTCCAACAACCACAACCTTCTTCATTTGTGCTAGGTATGACTCCAGCCAGTGGAGTCCCCTGATTCCTATTGATTTCAATTTTACTAAGGCTCCTTGATGCCACACTCGGTAAAATGCTGCCTTGATGTCAAGGGCTCTCACCTCACCTCTGGAAAATGCTCCACTGGCTGGAGTCATACCTAACACAAAGGAAGATGGTTGTGGTGATTGAAGGTCAATCAACACTGCCCCAGGGCAGGAGTTCCTCAAGGCAGTGTCCTAGGCCTAACCATCTTCAGCTGCTTCATCAATGACCTTCCCTCCAACATAAGGTCAGAAATGGGGATGTTCGCTGATGACTGCACAGTGCCATTCACAACTCCTCAGATAATGAAGCAGTCTATGCCCACATGCAACAAGACCTGGACGACGTTCAGGCTTGGGCTGATAAGTGGCAGGTAACATTTGCGCCACAGAAGTGCCAGGCAATGACTATCTCCAACAAGCGAGAGTCTAACCAACTCTCCTTAACATTCAATGGCATTACCATCGCCGAATCCCCCACCATCAACATCCTGGGGGTCACCATTGACCAGAAACTTAACTGGACCAGCCACATAAATACTGTGGCAACAAGAGCGGGTCAGAGGCTAGGTATTCTGCGACGAGTGTCTCACCTCCTTTCCACCATCTACAAGGCACAAGTAAGGAGTGTGATGGAATACTCTCCACTTGCCTGGATGAGTGCAGCTCCAACAACACTCAAGAACCTCGACACCATCCAGGACAAAGCAGCCCGTTTGATTGGCACCCCATTCACCACCTTAAAACATTCACTCCCTCCACCACCGGCGTGCCGTGGCTGCAGTGTGTACCATCTACAAGATGCACTGCAGCAACTCGCCAAGGCTTCTTCAACAGCACATCCCAAACCCGCGACCTCTTCCAAATAGAAGGACAAGGGCAGCAGGTGCATGGGAATACCATCCCCTTCAAGTCGTACACCATCCTGACTTGGAAATATATCGCCTTTCGTTCATCGTCGCTGGGTCACAATCCTGGAACTCCCACCCTAACAGCACTATGGGAGTACCTTCACCACACGGACTGCCGCGGTTTAAGAATGCAGCTCACCACCACCTTCTCAAGGGCAATAAATGCTGGGCCTGCCAGCGATGCCCACATCCCACGAACGAATAAAAGAGGTCACCGCTCAATGGTCCAGGTAGGCTCGTCAGTTACCAACAGTGCTCTGGAACTACCTACCCAGTTCAAGTTTGGGATTCGTGAGTTGATGGATCCGACCTCCCATTACCAAATGTGTCAGCACATGTGGCTATTCTGTGATCTTATATAAAGGCATAGCCTACTCTACACATTTGTCATGAGCACAAAATCTCGACTGTCCCTTTCTGATTGCTCTGCAGGCCTCCAGCCTCCATTGTGTGTGCTGCAACAACCCAAAGAACCATCTCAACAGCCAGGGATATCAGCAAGGCTCCTTGGTAGTTTTTGCATCCCTCTTCTTGTGAATAGACTTGAGCACAAAATCTAAGCTGAGAGAGTGCTGCACTATCGGAGGTGCCATCTTTCGGATGAGGCGTTAAACTAAGACCACAGCTGTCCTCTCAGGTGGATATAAAAGATCCCATGGTACTATTTCGAAACAGAGCAGAGGTGTCTCCCTGGTGTCTTGGCGATTATTTATCCCTCAACCAACATCACTAAAAACAGGTTATCTAATCATTTATCTCATTGCAGTTTGTGAGAGCTTGCTGTGCGCAATTGGCTGCCATGTTTCTTACATTACAACAGTGACTACACTTTGAAAGTATTTCATTGGGCGTAAAGCGCTTTGGGACGTTCTGAGGTTGAGAAAGGCACGATATAAATGCAAGTTCTTTCTTTTAAAAACCACAACTGCACTCTGGAACATTGAGGAAATGTGTGCCACCAATTGCATCCCATTTATTAACCTCAAAAGGTGGTCACAAAACAAGACACAAAAATCCAGCGCAAGGAACCATCAGACTAAGTGGGCCAAACTCTTACAGCTTCCATTTGATTGACTAGAAGGTTGATTATTTAAAGATACAAAGCTGTTCTCTGGGCTCCTTGACTCATTTGGACTGAAAGGATTTGATTCCAGGCCTCTGCCTGCACACATGAAAACATCCCCAGGGAGAATATAAATGCAGAACTTCCCTCCTTTGTGCAGACACCAAACCCTTGTCCCAAACCCCGCTAGCCTGGATGGAAGAGAAGCAATGTGGTGGCTGGCATGTGTGGAACCATTTCCCAGCAGGGAGTCAGCACCTTCAGGAGAGGAGGAACATAGGAACAGTAGGCCATTCAGCCCCTCGAGCCTGTTCCGCCATTCAATGAGATCATGGCTGATCTGTTATCTAACTCCATGTACCCACCTTTGGCCCATTTCCCCAATACCTTTGGTTAATAAAAAGCTATCAATCTCCGATTTAAAATTAACAATTGATCGAACATCAATTGCCATTTGAGAGTTCCAAACTTCTACCACCCTTTGTGTGTAGAAGTGTTTCCTAATTTCACTCCTGAAAGGTCTGGCTCTAATTTTTAGACCACGCCCCCAGTCCTAGAATCCCCAACCAGCGGAAATAGTTTCTCTCTATCTACCCTATCTGTTCCCCTTAATATCCTGAAAACTTCAATCAGATCATCCCTTAACCTTGTAAATTCTAGGGAATACAACCATAGTTTGTGTAATCTCTCCTCTTAACTTAACCCTTGAAGTCCGGTAAACCTATGCTGAATTCCCTCCAAGGCCAATATATCCTTCCAAGGTGTGGTGCCCAGAACTGCTCACAGTGCTCCAGCTGTGGTCAAACCACCTGCAGCATAACTTCTACCCCCTTGTACTGTAGTCCTCTCGATATAAAGGCCAGCATTCCATTAGCCTTTTTGATTATTTTCTGTACCTGTTCATGACATTTTAATGATCTATGTACCTGGACCCCCAAATCTCTTTGGACCTCCACTGTTTTTAGCTTTTTGCCATTTAGAAAGTACCCTGTTCTATCCTTTTTAGGTTCAAAGTGGATAACCTCACATTCGCCTACACTGAAATCCATTTGCCACAGTTTTGCCCATTCACTTAACCTATCAATATCCCTTTGTAATTTTACGCTTTCATCTACATTGCCTACAGTGCTGCCTATCTTTGTGCCATCGACAAATCTGGATATATGACTTTCTATGCCATCATCTAATAAATATTGTGAATAGTTGAGGCCCCAACACAGATCCCTGCTGGACACCACTAGTCACATCCTGCCAATTTGAATACCTACCCATTATCCCTACCGTCTCCTGCTGCTCAGCCAATTTCCTAACCAATTCCTCATTTGTGTGGGCTTCTACCTTAGATAACAGTCTCTTATGTGGGACTTTATCAAATGTCTTCCAAAAGTCCATATAAATAACATCCATAGACATTCCCCTGTCCACTACTTTAGTCACCTCTTCAAAAAATTCAATCAGCTTTGAATGAATGTCAAGCATGACCTACCTTTCACAAATCCATGCTGGCTCTCTGATCAATTGAAAATTTTCAAGATGTTCAGTTAGCCTATCCTTAATTATAGACTCTAGCAATTTCCCGACAACAGATGTTAGGCTAACAGGTCTATAATTCCCTGGTTTCCCCCTCTCACCATTCTTAAAAAGCAGAAATGATATGCGCAATTTTCCAATCTAAAGGAACAGTTCCTGAATCTAGAGAACTTTGGAAGATTATAGTTAGAGCATCTGCAATGTGCTCACCTATTTCCTTTAAAATCCTGGGACGGAAACCATTTGTCACTCCTTAGTGCCATTATTTTCTTCATTACTGTTAGAGGATTAGATAGATACTTTCAAATCATATCAAACCTATCTGAACTTCCATTTCATTTCAAACCCATCTGAACTTTCATTTCATTTCAAACCCATCTGAACTTTCATTTCATTTATTACAACCAAAATTTCCACCGTCTGCCTCCGATCAAAAGGAGCACTGAGATGCTTGGCTCCTATCAAAAGGAATCGGCGCACTGAGATGCCTGATTCCGAGTCAGTCTGCCCCTCTGCTTTCACAGCATACCCTAAAAGCAATAACAATCCAAAAACAATCACATTTGTAACAGTTCCCTGTTTTATTGAAATACATCAAAGTCTTGGTTAATATTTAGTGTGTGTCACCAACATAAAATAATGGCGGCTGGTCTTTAATAGTTCGACTGCCCACCTTAAATATTCTTGTGCAAAAGAATCTACAATCAGCAGAGTTTCTCTTACAAATTAACCCCTAAAAACATTTTTAAGGGCAAAAAGGAGTGATAAAGCCAAGCAATTAATTTACTTAAGTCAGCCTTTAACCTAAACAAAAGAAAATTTAAAAAAAAACTGATTACATCTATGACATGCAAAACTGTACAATAATCTTACAAAAAGGGGGAAAAAAACCCTAAAAACTCTTGAAAATAAATGATATGAAATTGCCATAGTCAAAGGCAGGCCAGTCCCCACTGAACGCCAACACTGGTAAATGTACCCTCCCCTCCCTGCTCGCAGTTCCCTGCACAATGATGCCTACAAATCACAGTTAGAGTTTGACAGCTACCAGCTTTCTCTCCATTTTATCTGTACATCCCCTAACTCCAGCAGGAAGATCGTGCCCACCTCTCCCACCCCACCCCACTCACACACGTTTCTGCTGTTGAAACAAAAGTTCAAGGCAGTGACAGCTGTCCGGGGGGAACTTTTTTTATTTTGCACTTTCAAATCAGATGTCAAACCCATCTGAAATTCCATTTCATTCATTTAAACCAAAAGCACCTTTACTGCATCCAACTGACTCGGAGCTCGATTAAGAGTGTGGGAGTCAGAGAGCAGTTGGGCTCCCTTGCTTTTCCCACTCACCATGTGCAGGGAAGTATTTTTAACTAATCTTTATCCCCCTCCTCCTCCAAATACAAGGACTCAAAGGGTTGCCCCCGACTACTGCCCGACAACTCCCACCGGGGTCTAAACGTTTGCCAAAATGTTTTCACACTCTTGGCTGCGAATTAAACATCGTTTAACCTACTCAAGCCTCCTCAATGAGCTTTGTGTCTCTTCCCCTCCCCCAGTACAGAAAGCAATGTATGGAAAGTAGCGAGAGGTTGGCAGAAACAGGAACCGGTGGGGTTGAGGAATATACAAAGGGAATGTAGGAATCCTTTACTGGCAAAAGCAAACTAACCATTAAAGCATTCAGTGTCCCAGGCTTTCAGACTCCAGGTTTTTTTGTTTAGTGTAACAGTACATAAATATCTGGGGAGGGATGTGGCGAGGCAGACACGAGAAGGTGGCAGGGCAGTTAATTCCCCCTTCCCCCCTGCCCCAAGTCAGCTGTGTATAATGTACAAAAAAATATATATAATGTCGCTCTGATATCTGGGTGTTTAATCAAATACTGCCTTTGAATGACTACAAAAAGGGACATTCTTTATTCAAAACTGGATCAACAGATCTCCCCTGAACAGAGCAGAGCCTCAAACTAGTGCAGTCTCGTTTTTGATTTTGCAACATGCGACATAAATCAATCATTTTCTGTCTATATATCGGACTTTTATTACTGAAGTACAGTGGCTCTGTCTAAGTACTTTTCATCACAGCTTCAAAGTTGCTGTTTCTTTTTAAACTTTAAATTTCAGCTGCGTCTTGGGTTCTACACTGAAGAACTATATATATATAGGTATAGATATATATAAGAATCTACCAGCAGGGACCATGACACCACACACAGTAACCTTTCCTTCAGTCGCTGTTTCAACAAGTAAAACTATACACAACTTTATATATATATACTTTATATATATTCTATATCACAAAAGATTTTTTTTGTGTGTTTTTCTTTTAGTAAAATAAGGTTTGGTGATTTGTTTGCAGATGTACACACATCATTATTGCAAAATAAAATAATAATTAAAAGAAGCCTGACCGCACTAGTACAGAGAAAGAAAAGCCGGCTGACACTTTGTTTCTGGAACAGATCGAAGTGATGATAGAAAGTCAAGGCTGCATTTCCCCCCACCCCCCACCCTGTTTATTCTTTGAGGGTGTACGTGGTTCGTGAGGCTGCAATGAGCAACAACACCTTAAACATCAGTTACACGACTTAACAGAGATCCATTTTTTTTTAAACAGGGTAAACTACACCCACAAATACCCTAAAGAGCAGCTAACGTCACTGTGTGAGAGAAACAAAATTTGCTTTTCCTCATTTTACGAGAGAGAAACGTAAAACGGTCAGCAGGGAAAAGCTCCTGCATGATGTGTGCGTGTGCGCGAGATTCACGAGATCAGGCCTTGTCCCTGGCTCCACAATGCTTCGGTTTCTTTTTGATGGATCTGCAGCATTTGCCCGGCACAGATCGGAGAGGGGAGTCGGACTGGGTGCAGCGAGACAGGAGTAAGGGCTGATTTGTTGGAATTTCTTTCCGGAATCGAGTGATTTCATGTTTCCCAGCTCCCGCGCTCCGTGTTTTCCAGCAAGAGGGACTGTGGTTTGTGGGGTGAGATGGGGCTGGGCGGACTGCTCAGGTTGGAGCTGTTGGAGGCTGTGGAGTGTCGAGGGGAATCAGAATCCTGAAAGAGACCAAAAAAAACCTGATGATTGATACATTTAAACAAGCTGGGGTTGACTGAAAGCATCAATACAACTTTGCCGTAATTTGCTCCCTTGCCTTCTCCCCACAATCCATATCCACAGGCAAACCATCCCCCTCCGTTTGGATGGCAAGAAGACACTCAACAAGAAAGCTTGAAATGAGAAAAGGCCAATTTTTTAAAATGTATCCATGGGATGTGGGCGACATGGGACAGTATTTACTGCCCATCCATCATTACCCTGAGGGCAGTAAGAGTGAACCACATAGTGTGGGACTGGAATCAGACCGGGTAAGGATGGCAACTCTCCTCACGCTGAAGGCTATTAATGAACCAGTAGTTTTTTGTGACAGAATTCCAGCAGATTGTGATAATTTTTTACCCTGGTACCACAAATGAACAGATTTATTGAATTAAATCTCAACGTGCAATGGTGAGATCTGAACTCTCGACCACTGGGTTACTAGTCCAGTACCATAAACACTAGAGTGCTGTATCCATATCAAGCCTACTCCCCCCCCGCCAACCCCACAGTCCATACATGACTACCTCAATCATGGACGCATCTCCCCAGAATCTCTATACTCTCTTCCTAAACCCCATGTGAATCTTTCAAAGGGACGTGCTCTGACCGCAGGCTCTCCGATATTTAAAAGACTCCACTGGCTAATTTTAAATTGGCTCAGCCGAACTGGCTGCAGTAGGACCACATGCTGGGTGGAGATGGGCGGCGGGCTGGGCGGAGCCGGACCTCGGGCTGGGTACAGCTGGACCTCGGGCTGGGTGGAGTTGGACTGCGGGCTGGGTGGAGCTGGACCGCGGGCTGGGTGGAGCTGGACGATGGGCTGGGTACAGCTGGACGATGGGCTGGGTGGAGCCGGACCTCGGGCTGGATACAGCCGGACCTCGGGCTGGGTACAGCTGGACGATGGGCTGGGTGGAGCCGGACCTCGGGCTGGGCGGAGCCGGACCGCGGGCTGGGCGGAGCTGGACGATGGGCTGGGCGGAGCTGGACAGTGGGCTGGGCGGAGCTGGACGGTGGGCTGGGCGGAGCTGGACGGTGGGCTGGGTGGAGCTGGACGGTGGGCTGGGTGGAGCTGGACGATGGGCTGGGTACAGCTGGACGATGGGCTGGGTGGAGCCGGACCTCGGGCTGGGCGGAGCTGGACGGTGGGCTGGGCGGAGCTGGACGGTGGGCTGGGCGGAGCTGGACGGTGGGCTGGGTGGAGCTGGACGATGGGCTGGGTACAGCTGGACGATGGGCTGGGTGGAGCCGGACCTCGGGCTGGGCGGAGCTGGACGGTGGGCTGGGCGGAGCTGGACGGTGGGCTGGGCGGAGCTGGACGATGGGCTGGGTGGAGCTGGACGATGGGCTGGGTGGAGCCGGACCTCGGGCTGGGCGGAGCTGGACGGTGGGCTGGGCGGAGCTGGACGGTGGGCTGGGCGGAGCTGGACGATGGGCTGGGTGGAGCTGGACGATGGGCTGGGTACAGCCGGACCTCGGGCTGGGTGGAGCTGGACCGCGGGCTGGGTGGAGCTGGACCGCGGGCTGGGTGGAGTTGGACTGCGGGCTGGGCGGAGCTGGATGATGGGCTGGGCGGAGCTGGACTGCGGTCTGGGCGGAGCTGGACGTTGGGCTGGGCGGAGCTGGACGATGGGCTGGGTGGAGTTGGACGATGGGCTGGGTGGAGTTGGACGATGGGCTGGGCGGAGCTGGACGATGGGCTGGGTGGAGTTGGACGATGGGCTGGGCGGAGCTGGACGATGGGCTGGGTGGGGCTGGACTGCGGGCTGGGTGGAGCTGGACGATGGGCTGGGTGGAGTTGGACGATGGGCTGGGCGGAGCTGGACGATGGGCTGGGTGGGGCTGGACTGCGGGCTGGGTGGAGCTGGACGATGGGCTGGGTGGAGTTGGACGATGGGCTGGGCGGAGCTGGATGATGGGCTGGGCGGAGCTGGACGATGGGCTGGGCGGAGCTGGACGATGGGCTGGGTGGAGCTGGACCGCGGGGCTGGGTACAATTGGACGATGGGCTGGGTACAGCTGGACGATGGGCTGGGTGGAGCTGGACCGCGGGCTGGGTACAATTGGACGATGGGCTGGGTACAGCTGGACGATGGGCTGGGTGGAGCTGGACGATGGGCTGGGTGGAGCTGGACCGCGGGGCTGGGTACAGCTGGACGATGGGCTGGGTACAGCTGGACGATGGGCTGGGTACAGCTGGACGATGGGCTGGGTGGAGCTGGACGATGGGCTGGGTGGAGCTGGACGATGGGCTGGGTGGAGCTGGACCGCGGGGCTGGGTACAGCTGGACGATGGGCTGGGTACAGCTGGACGATGGGCTGGGTACAGCTGGACGATGGGCTGGGTGGAGCTGGACGATGGGCTGGGTGGAGTTGGACGATGGGCTGGGCGGAGCTGGACGATGGGCTGGGTGGGGCTGGACTGCGGGCTGGGTGGAGCTGGACGATGGGCTGGGTGGAGTTGGACGATGGGCTGGGCGGAGCTGGACGATGGGCTGGGTGGGGCTGGACTGCAGGCTGGGTGGAGCTGGACGATGGGCTGGGTGGAGTTGGACGATGGGCTGGGCGGAGCTGGATGATGGGCTGGGCGGAGCTGGACGATGGGCTGGGCGGAGCTGGACGATGGGCTGGGTGGAGCTGGACCGCGGGGCTGGGTACAATTGGACGATGGGCTGGGTACAGCTGGACGATGGGCTGGGTGGAGCTGGACCGCGGGCTGGGTACAATTGGACGATGGGCTGGGTACAGCTGGACGATGGGCTGGGTGGAGCTGGACGATGGGCTGGGTGGAGCTGGACCGCGGGGCTGGGTACAGCTGGACGATGGGCTGGGTACAGCTGGACGATGGGCTGGGTGGAGCTGGACGATGGGCTGGGTGGAGCTGGACCGCGGGGCTGGGTACAGCTGGACGATGGGCTGGGTACAGCTGGACGATGGGCTGGGTACAGCTGGACGATGGGCTGGGTGGAGCTGGACGATGGGCTGGGTGGAGCTGGACGATGGGCTGGGTGGAGCTGGACCGCGGGGCTGGGTACAGCTGGACGATGGGCTGGGTGGAGCTGGACGATGGGCTGGGTGGAGCTGGACCGCGGGGCTGGGTACAGCTGGACGATGGGCTGGGTACAGCTGGACGATGGGCTGGGTGGAGCTGGACGATGGGCTGGGTGGAGCTGGACCGCGGGGCTGGGTACAGCTGGACGATGGGCTGGGTACAGCTGGACGATGGGCTGGGTACAGCTGGACGATGGGCTGGGTGGAGCTGGACGATGGGCTGGGTGGAGCTGGACGATGGGCTGGGTGGAGCTGGACCGCGGGGCTGGGTACAGCTGGACGATGGGCTGGGTGGAGCTGGACGATGGGCTGGGTGGAGCTGGACGATGGGCTGGGTGGAGCTGGACGATGGGCTGGGTGGAGCTGTACCGCGGGCTGGGTACAGCTGGACGATGGGCTGGGTACAGCTGGACGATGGGCTGGGTGGAGCTGGACGATGGGCTGGGTGGAGCTGGACCGCGGGGCTGGGTACAGCTGGACGATGGGCTGGGTACAGCTGGACGATGGGCTGGGTACAGCTGGACGATGGGCTGGGTGGAGCTGGACGATGGGCTGGGTGGAGCTGGACGATGGGCTGGGTGGAGCTGGACCGCGGGGCTGGGTACAGCTGGACGATGGGCTGGGTGGAGCTGGACGATGGGCTGGGTGGAGCTGGACGATGGGCTGGGTGGAGCTGGACGATGGGCTGGGTGGAGCTGTACCGCGGGCTGGGTACAGCTGGACGATGGGCTGGGTGGAGCTGGACCGCGGGCTGGGTACAATTGGACGATGGGCTGGGTACAGCTGGACGATGGGCTGGGTGGAGCTGGACGATGGGCTGGGTGGAGCTGGACGATGGGCTGGGTGGAGCTGTACCGCGGGCTGGGTACAGCTGGACGATGGGCTGGGTGGAGCTGGACCGCGGGCTGGGTACAATTGGACGATGGGCTGGGTGGAGCTGGACGATGGGCTGGGTGGAGCTGGACGATGGGCTGGGTGGAGCTGGACCGCGGGCTGGGTACAGCTGGACGATGGGCTGGGTGGAGCTGGACCGCGGGGCTGGGTACAGCTGGACGATGGGCTGGGTGGAGCTGTACCGCGGGCTGGGTACAGCTGGACGATGGGCTGGGTGGAGCTGTACCGCGGGCTGGGTACAGCTGGACGATGGGCTGGGTGGAGCTGTACCGCGGGCTGGGTACAGCTGGACGATGGGCTGGGTGGAGCTGGACCGCGGGCTGGGTACAGCTGGACGATGGGCTGGGTGGAGCTGGACCGCGGGGCTGGGTACAGCTGGACGATGGGCTGGGTGGAGCTGTACCGCGGGCTGGGTACAGCTGGACGATGGGCTGGGTGGAGCTGTACCGCGGGCTGGGTACAATTGGACGATGGGCTGGGTGGAGCTGTACCGCGGGCTGGGTACAATTGGACGATGGGCTGGGTGGAGCTGGACCGCGGGCTGGGTACAGCTGGACGATGGGCTGGGTGGAGCTGGACCGCGGGCTGGGTGGAGCTGGACCGCGGGCTGGGTACAATTGGACGATGGGCTGGGTGGAGCTGGACCGCGGGCTGGGTACAGCTGGACGATGGGCTGGGTGGAGCTGGACCGCGGGCTGGGTACAGCTGGACGATGGGCTGGGTGGAGCTGGACCGCGGGCTGGGTACAGCTGGACGATGGGCTGGGTGGAGCTGGACCGCGGGCTGGGTACAGCTGGACGATGGGCTGGGTGGAGCTGGACCGCGGGCTGGGTACAGCTGGACGATGGGCTGGGTGGAGCTGGACCGCGGGCTGGGTACAGCTGGACGATGGGCTGGGTGGAGCTGGACCGCGGGCTGGGTACAATTGGACGATGGGCTGGGCGGAGTTGAAATGCTGGAGGTGATGAGCTCAGTGGTTGGATTGGCTTTTTCTCAATCGTGCCTTCTTACACTAACAGATCTTACAGTAGAAATGAGAAATTGGGACAGAAAGGAAAAAATTAAAACCAAAATTACATCGCGTTCGAACTCCCTTGTTGGCACGTCGCTTCCAGGATCCATCCCACCAGAGGATAGAGACCCATCAGACGGAGACGTCATTGGTTGACGTTTGTTGACGTAGTTACCCCCTGAGAATTCCCTTCGAAGGGCACTTCCATTCTGTGCCGTCGACCCTGTGTGAACATCAACACGTGAAGCATGTACATAGTGAATCTGATTCGACAGCACGGTACGAGGATGTGTTAAAGGCTGTCTCATGGCAAAAACAGGGACGTCATGAGGGAAAATGAAATCAAACGCTATCCAACAACAACTTGCATTTATATAGCGCCTTTAATGCAGTAAAATGTTCCAAGGTGCTTCACAGGAGCGTTAATTCACCAGAGAATTTTTCTTTTCAATTATGATTGTACCGAGTACAGACAATTAAGAGTACCTTGCTTGTGTCATCGTCACTTGGAGGGAAGGTTCCCCATTTGCCTGTATTTTGATCCACCACTGGTAGCAGATCACTCAGCCACCTGGATCCCAGTCTTTGGAAATCCCTCCCTAATCTGCCCCATTCCTCGTTCCATCTTTAAAATCCTTGTCAAGACCCACCTCTACGCCCAAGACTTTTGTCACCCCTCTCAGCTCTCCTTCCCCGGCCTGACGTCCGGTTTTCCCTCACGCCTCAGGACATCTCGAGTATATAAATGCAAGTAGTTGTAGTAAACTGTGACAGTAAAACCAAGAGGCACAGGTTCAAACTGGTGAAAAGCAAATTTAGGTCTGATATCAGAAAGCCCTTCTTCACACGATCAATACACAAAATTTACTCCTGGGTAAAATGAAGGAGGCGAGAACGCTGGATGTTCTGATGGGGTGGGGGAATTGTAGAGTCTTTCTGTATGGCTGGGTAAAGATGGGCCGACTGGCCTTCCTATCTGTATCTGTTCTGTGATTTTAGGAACAGGTCTTGTCCAATTGAGCACTTTCCCCTGACAGCACCGCACTAAATGGCTCGGTGTCAGAAGCAGATGAACAAAGTCCTGCTCGACCGCCCTCTTACAGCCCACCAGAAGTAAAGGAAGCAACCAACCGCAGCATTAACAATGTCGAGCGGTCTGTCTCACAACAGGACCATCACCCAATGGGTTTACAGATTCCTTAAGGAAAGAGGCCGAGTGTCAAATCTTACTTGATGAGAGCCCACTGCTGGCACTCATGGAGCGTCCTGGCTCTGTGCGAGACCGTGCAATGGCGGGGATGCTGACGGAAGCGCTAAACATAGTCCGACTCTTCTCATCCTGAGGGCGCAGATTCTATAAAGAAACAATCGGGGTGGGGGAGGGAAAAAAAGATCAACTAAGACATCTGTACAGTTTAAACAGAAGGAGCCAAGAGATTATCACATTAGAGGTCTTTATTTAAAGGCTTAGACTTCTGGTTAAACCAGCCTGCTCCACTCACAGTGGAGCAGCACTATGTACTTGTGAAATGTCACTTCAGTCCATTTCTAAAACCTATTTACTCGCCTCCTCCATTGCTGAAGGAGTGGAGTCTGTGCAGGGACGGGATTCCAGGGCACCAATCACCTTGCCCAAATGATCATTCTTCACACGAGGCAAGGCAGTGAAAGCTGGCAGACTACCGCATTGCCGCATAGCCTGAAGCAGTCCTTATGCGCACTTGCCGGCAGGGATCACTGGATTGGCGAGCTGAGGCCAATCGTTGTACCCCAACTGCTGCCCAAAGGCTGAGATCAAGCAGCGCAGCACAGGCCGGCTGGCCACTAAACCTGGAATTGCCTGGTCAGCACAGCTTAGTGCTACACTGGGGGACCTCACTGGGGGAGCTCACCAGACAGCTGAACAGCACTACCTGGGAAGGTGTCCATATATTCCATTTGTCCATTAATTATAACTGGGGCACGTGACTGGGCATCACCCTCCATCCTGTGGTATATACATCTACACTTGGCAAGTGACTGGGCATCACCCTCCATCCTGTGGTATATACATCTACACTTGGCAAGTGACTGGGCATCACCCTCCATCCTGTGGTATATACATCTACACTTGGCAAGTGACTGGGCATCACCCTCCATCCTGTAGTATATACATCTACACTTGGCACGTGACTGGGCATCACCCTCCATCCTGTAGTATATACATCTACACTTGGCACTGGTAGCACAATTCTGTATTGCAGAGTCCTGGCGGAGATGAGGATGTCGGTTTCCAAGTGGATCCGAGTGATAAATGAGTTGTCGCAGCCCTCACTTGCCCTAATTATATTATAGATAACACATTTCCATTTCCAATTTGTTTAAAATTCTCAGCAAATTATTTTGTCCGGCTCACAAAATGGCAATGGTTTGTGAGCGATCATCGTTTAACCAAAAATGGCAATAGCAAATCAAAAAAAGGTAGATAAAAGTCACCAACTGCAGTGCACTGTCTGTCCACCTGCATGGAGGTTTGTGATGGTGAAAAGGTAAGCAACAGTTTTAATGCAGCAAAGCTGAGTGACAGACAACAGGCACAAACAATTCAAAGCACCTGCAGCACGAGTCCCCGGTTTGATCAGAGCTGCCCACACTCTATTTCATTACAACTCACTTATTTCAGAAGCCAACATCAATCTTAAGATTCAGCAGGTCAGGCAGCTTTTGTGGAGAGAGAGAAACAAGAGTTAATGTTTCAGGTCGATGACCTTTCATCAGAACTCATAGGTCAATCGACCTGAAACGTTAACTCTGCATCTCTCTCCACAGATGCTGCCTGACCTGCTGAGTATTTCCAGCATTTTCTGTTTTTATGTCAGATTTCCAGCATCCGCAGTTTTTTGCCTTTTGTTTTAATCTCAAGATTGCTTGGAGCATCTTGATTCACAACACAGCACGAGAAGCATCTCCTGGAGGTAGAGGCTTAAAATAACAGGGAACATATTGAGCAGCAGGAAAATCAGCTTTCGAGCTAATCGCCTGTAAAATATTAAGGGGTCAGCCTTGACTCAGTCTCTTATCTCCGAGTCAGGTGGTCGTGGGTTCAAGCCCCACTCCAGGGACTTGAGCACGTAATCCAGGCTGACACTCCAGTGCAGTGCTGAGGGAGTGCTGCACTGTCGAAGGTGAAGTGCTTCGGATGAGACGTTAAACCGAGGCCCCGTCTGCCCTCTCAGGAGGGCGTAAAAGATCCCACGGCACTATTCGAAGAGCAAGGGAGTTCACCTCGATGTTCTGGCCAATATTTATCCTTCAGCCAACATAACTAAAACAGATTATCTGGTCATTATCTCATTGCTGTTTGTGGGACCTTGCTGTGCATAAATTGGCTGCTGTGTTTCTTACATTACAACAGTGACCACACTTCAGAAGTACTTAATTGGCTGTGAAGCGTTTTGGGACATCCTGAGGTTGTGAAAGGCGCTATATAAATGCAAGTCTTTCTTTCTTTCCGAGTATCTTAAATTTACCCCGTTTTGGAATATTTTCTTCTCACACCACAGTTCATTCCCTGGAAGATGACCTGCTCCAGTGTCTCTGCTAATTCTGCCTTTCAGAAGCTCGTAAGAACAGACTGGCTTGACTTAACTCCTGTCTCTTCTTCCTCCTCCTTCGCTCTCTCTTAATATCTGCTCACTATCCCTCCTACCCCCCCGCCCCCCCCACCCTGCCCCAACCAACACAACTGAGATCAGAATCCTGCCGTGTCTGGGGGAGAAATGCTGGGAGCTTTGCACCAAGTACCCAGGAGGTTTACAGTACACAGAAAGAAGCTGCTGTTTGGGAATTGTTAAGGGTCGAAGCGGATGGTGTGATGCAAGGTTTGGTTCGGTTAGTGCCACACACACACACCCACATGGGCACCGCACATCGGTTAGTGAAACAGTCACCACACACACCATACCCTCGGTGTCATGGAATGTGGCGAGCTGGAGGCAGAATCTGGTGGAGGGGAGCAGGCGGGGATTTTGGGATCGTGGCACAGGAAGTTCTCGGCAGAGTGGACAGTCATATGATAAACGTGCTCGAAGTTGGTTGGAGTGGAGATCAGGCTGAAGTGATGGTTGGGGGGTGGATGGGGGGAGCCTGGCTATCGAGGGAGCAACAGAAAGAAAGAAGTGTCATGGAAAAGGAGAAAAAAAGCATGAAATCAACTGGAGGAATCCATCAGTTCTAGGCAGTAATGGTACAGAAAGGTGGCAGCAGCTTAGTCATGTAAAAGTTAAAAAGTACAAATTAAGTAAATAAAAGTAACAAATTATACAAGTGATTTCTGCTGATCTTAGACATC
Source organism: Somniosus microcephalus (assembly GCF_052327205.1). Taxonomy (NCBI): domain Eukaryota; kingdom Metazoa; phylum Chordata; class Chondrichthyes; order Squaliformes; family Somniosidae; genus Somniosus; species Somniosus microcephalus. The sequence continues at coordinate 231,224,562 of NC_140995.1, forward strand.
TAAAGAGAAACTGTGAGCTACTACTGATTACTGATTTTCCAACATTCACAATCTGTGTTGCCATTAGGATTTGACCCCAATTATGAAGGGCCTTGAATCATTTTGCTCCTATAAACGGTAGCGTAGTGGTTGTGTTACTGGTTAAGTAATCCAGAGGCCTGGACTAATGATCCGGAGACGTGAGCACAAATCCCACCACGGCAGCTGGGGAGTTTAAATTCAGTTAATTAAATAAATCTGGAATAAAAAGCTAGTATCAGTAATGGTGACCATGAAACTATCGGATTGTCGTAAAAACCCACCTGGTTCACTAATGTCCTTTAGGGAAGGAAATCTGCCGTCCTTACCTGGTCTGGCCTATATGTGACTCCAGACCCACAGCAATGTGGTTGTGCCCTCTGAATTGGCCTAGCAAGCCACTCAGTTGTAAAAAACCGCTACGAAAAACAAAAATAGGAATAAACAGGACGGACCACCTCGGCACCGGCTACGGCACACCCAGTCCAGTCGACCCTGCAAAGTCCTCCTCACCAACATCTGGGGACTTGTGCCAAAATTGGGAGAGCTGTCCCACAGACTAGTCAAGCAACAGCCTGACACAGTCATACTCACAGAATCGTACCTTTCAGCCAATGTCCCAAACTCCTCCATCACCCTCCCTGGGTATGTCCTGTCCCACCGGCAGGAGGCACAGTGGTATACAGTCGGGAAGGAGTGGCCCTGGGAGTCCTCAACATTGACTCCAAATTCTCACGGCTTCAGGTCAAGCATGGGCAATCAAACCTCCTGCTGATTACCACCTAAGGCCCTCCCTCAGCTGATGAATCAGTACTCCTCCATGTTGAACACCACTTGGAAGAAGCACTGAGAGTAGCAAGGGCACAGAATGTACTCTGAGTGGAGGACTTCAATGTCCATCACCAAGAGTGGCTCGGTAGCACCGAGTTGAAGGACATAGCTGCCAGTCTGGGCCTGCGGCAGGTGGTGAGAGAACCAATATGAGGAAAAAAACAATCTACCTGTTGCAGATGCAACTGTCCATGACAGCATTGGTAGCAGTGCCCACTGCACAGTCCTTGTGGAGACGAAGTCCCGTCTTCACACTGAGGACACCCTCCATCGTGTTGTGTGGCAGTGTCACCGTGCTAAATGGGATAGATTCAGAATAGATCTAGCAGCTCAAAACTGGGCATCCATGAGGTGCTGTGGGTCATCAGCAGCAGCAGAATTATATTCCACCACAATCTGTAACCTCATGGCCCGGCATATCCCTCACTTTACCATTACCATCAAGCCAGGGGACCAACCCTGGTTCAATAAGGAGTGCAGAAGAGCATGCCAGGTGCAGCACCAGGCATACCTAAAATGAGGTGCAAACCTGGGGAAGCTGCAACACAGGACTACATGCATGCTAAAAAGCGGAAGCAGCATGCTATAGACAGGGCTAAGCGATCTCACAATCAACGGACCAGATCAAAGCTCTGCAGTCCTGCCACATCCAGTCATGAATGGTGGTGGACCATTAAACAACTAACGGGAGGAGGAGGCTCCATGAATATCCCCATCCTTAATCATGGTGGAAGCCAGCACGTGAGTGCAAAAGACAAAGCTGAAGCGTTTGCAACCATCTTCAGCCAGAAGTGCCGAGTGGATGATCCATATTGACCTCCTCCTGAGGTCCCCACTGTGGTGTATGTGCCTTTAAGAGCAATTATGGTGTATGTGCCTTTAAGAGCCCCAGGTGTGCGTAATGCCGGTAATTGCCACTTGGGCTATATAAGCCTGTGTATTGTGTATATCCTTTAGAAACCCCCCCCCCCAGACTTGCTTAGTAAATACCTATGAACCAACTCCTGTCTTCAGTGTCTTTATCTACACACGGACACTACAGTGGCGACGAAGTGGAAACGGACTTACCTGCAATTCGGCAGCACCTCAAGGACATCGATTCCTCCAGCGTCCAGAAGACTCAAGGAAGTAAGAGAAACTGTGGTTTCACCAGCTGGCCAAGCTGGTGACAGGTACTGTGCTAATCCTTCCTGGGCGTCAGGCTGGAGCTCCAGCGGTGGGCTCTACAGCTGAGACAGGCAGCGAAATCGGAGGCAAGCAATAACGGACTGGGAGGGTGCACTCGAGAGACGGCCGGCGCGGCAAGCAGGTCAGCGTTTAGACCTCCGTCGGGAACGAGTCTCCAACAGTGAATAAACGGAAACCACAGTAAAACAGCGTTGTTATCGGTAGCAGCGGCGGGAAAGCGCGGGAAGCGCCATATCGTTGCTACAGAGAGAAAAAAAAAGAGCGCGGGAAGCGCCATATCTTTTCTGAAATGCCTAAATCTGGTAATATTGAGGCTTTTGATGGCGAAATAGAAGATTGGACCACATACGTGGAAAGAGTAGAGGTTTATTGCACTGCAAATGGAATAACAGATGAAAAAAAGCTTCAGTACTTCTGAACTTAATGGGCGCGAAGACATACGGGCTGTTACGAAATTTAATCACTCCAGCCAAACCAAAGGACAAGACTTTTAAAGAAATTGTTGATACCCTGCAGGAGCATTTAAACCCAACACCACTGCTGATAGCGGAATGATTCAAGTTCTTCAAGGGAAATCAGCACAAGAATGAAAGTAACGCTGATTACCTAACCGAATTAAGAAAGCTATCAAAGTACTGCCAATTCGGAGCAGGACTATCGGATTATCTTCAAGACAAATTCGTTTGCGGTCTCTTAAGTGAAGGAACACAAAAAAGACTGCTTTCTGAAAAAGATTTAACATTGGACAAAGCTTTCAGTATGGCTGTATCATACAAAGCAGCAGCAAAAGGAGCTGCAGAGATACAACAAGAGACACAGGACTTCGGCACCCATAAAATGACACAGGAGTTCGGAAGATGTTATCGCTGCGGCAGATCCACCCATAACCAGAGGGACTGCTGGTTCAAGGGCAAAGCATGCAGGCAATGTGGTAAGATTGGACACATTGCACGGGTATGCCAATCTGGACAAAATAAATCCACTGACAGAAAACAAAAAAATCAATAAAGAAAAGTACAGGAAGGTACAAATGATGACGGACAATAGCTCCGAAGACCAGAATAGCGTTAGCGACTCCGGAAACAAGAGACTAAGCTGTCTCAAATTACATAATGTACTTGCCAAAGAGGATTACCAAACCATTTGGGTTACCCTCACAATAGCAGGGTCCCCAGTTAAAATGGAGCTAGATACAGGATCAGCTCTAACCGTAATAAATCGACGAGATTATGAGAGGCTATTTTCGCATATACCTCTAAAAGACACATCCATTATCTTAAAGACATATACGGGGCAGAAAGTCTACCCCAAAGGAAAAATAAGGGTGCCTGTGGTATACAACGGCAAAGAAATACAAAAGTTGTATTTATACATTCTACAAGATGGTGGTCCACCGTTGTTGGGACGTGAATGGATAAGGAAGATACGTTTAGACTGGCACTCCATTCAGGCACTGACGGTGACCAGTAAGGAAAAAAACAATGATGACATCATACCTGAACGATTAAAAGACATCTTGGCCAACGCCAAAGAAGTGTTTCAAGAGAAACTAGGAACCTTGAAAGGCCATGGGTAATGAAGACATAAAACTTCAGCACAAGGTGGATAACTTCTTATTTGCATATAGGAATGCAACGCATATGGTTACTAACCAAACTCCCGCCATGATGTTCTACAATAGAAACCTAAGATGCCGGCTGGATTTGGTCAAACCCAACATCCGAAGGGACGTGGAGAACCGGCAGTTTCAGGGCATGAATGAAAGGCCAACTAGGGCCTTCCAGATAGGCCAACCGGTTTTGGCCCGGGACTACCGTACCGAGAAATGGCAGCCTGGAACTATCTGCACACGATTAGGACCACTGATATATACCGTGGACATCGGAGACAGCATAATAAGGCGCCATGCTGACCAAATCATCAAGTCATCCGAAAAGGGACAACCTACACCACCACTCTATACATCTAATGATGAAGTAGAGATACCCATATCTACCTCCGATCCGGTGATACTGGAGCCCGATGAACCCGACACTGGCCTTCAAGCCGAATCAGCCTTGCCAGAAGAACCTACTACACCACCAGAAACTACTACACCCCCGAGGCGTTATCCGGACCGAGTCAGGAAGCCTCCTGAGAGACTAACTTATAATTAATTAATACAGCAATTAATGGCTGCAGTCATAACTAGCACAAAGGAAGATGGCTGTGGTTGTTCGCGGTCAATCATCACAGCCCCAGGACAACGCTGCAGGAGTTCCTCAGGGCAGTGTCCTAGGCCCAACCATCTTCAGCTGCTTCATCAATGACCTGCCCTCCAACATAAGGTCAGAAATGGGGATGTTCGCTGATGACTGCACAGTGAACAGTGCCATTCGCAATTCCTCAGATAATGAAGCAGTCCATACCCGCATGCAACAAGACCTGGACGACGTTCAGACTTGGGCTGATAAGTGGCAGGTAACATTCTCACCACACAAGTGTCAAGCAATGACTATCTCCAAAAAGTGAGCGTCTAACCATGGGTGGAATACTCTCCATTTGCCTGGATGAGTGCAGCTCCAACAACACTCAAGAAGCTCAACACCATCCAAGACAAAGCAGCCCGCTTGATTGGCACCCCATCCACTACCATAAACATTCACTCCCTCCACCACCGGCGTACCATGGCTGCAGTGTGTACCATCTACAAGATGCACTGCAGCAACTCGCCAAGACTTCTTTGGCAGCACCTCCCAAGCCCATGACCTCTACCAACCAAGAAGGACAAGGGCAGCAGGCGCATGGGAACACCACCACCTGCAAGTTCCCCTGCAAGTCACACACCACCCTGATTTGGAAGTATATCGCCGATCCTTCATCGTCGCTGGGTCAAAATTCTGAAACTCCCTCCCTAACAGCACTGGCGGAGTACCATCACCACACGGCCTGCAGCAGTTCAAGAAGGCAGCTCACCACCACCTTCTCAAGGGCAATGAGGGATGGGCAACAAATGCTGGCCTTGCCAGCGATGCCCACATCCCATGAACGAATAAAAAAAAATGGTCGTCAATAAATGATGGCGCCTGAACAGTGTATCCTTGGCTAACTTACCATTGGCAAATCCTTCAAGATCTGTATGCCATCACCTGGACCCATGTGTACAATATGGTTGAAGTTGGTTGGGTTTGAGATTAACTTAGATCTCATTTCTGGATCCCGAAGCATTTCTCTGCAACAGAAAAGCAATTTAAAATCATCTCACATCCAAATAAATTTTGTTTATTATTGCTGTTTTAAAATCCTCTCCCCCTTCACTGGCTCAGAGGATGATGAGGTAATGTTCACTGTTTAAAGTCTCTCTGGCTCAGATTATGATGAGGTAATGTTCACTGTTTAAAGTCTCTGTGGCTCAGATTATGGTGAGATAATGTTCACTGTTTAATGTCGCTCTGGCTCAGATTATGGTGAGGTAATGTTCACTGTTTAAAGTCTCTGTGGCTCAGGTTATGGTGAGGTAATGTTCACTGTTTAATGTCGCTCTCTAGCTGGATGTCGAGAGACACAGGAAAGCATTTCCCCAGTGAAGCACTAGCTAAGGCCGAGGACGAGATGTGGGAGGGCAGGGGTGGGCCGGGAAAGAAGCGTATCAGATCCTATGGGCTGCCACAGCACCAACATACCACAAACCCACCTAATTCAACCTCCCTTTGGAGCCAGCCATACATAGCAGTACTTTCCGGAGTACTGACAAAATAAATCCCACATCTACACGACTTCAGCTGTCCATGGCGAAGTGAATCATCGCCCTCAGCAGCCGGTTGTAATGAAAGTACTTTTAGGAACACCTATCAATTACAGCAAGTTACCGTTTGCCAAGTTTATCAACAGTAGCTTTTAATCACGGGCTGAGGGATGAGGGATTCACACCGGTTGCGAGTCAGAGATTGCCACTGCAGAGAATATGCTATGTCTTGGTGGTGTCTACTTTGGAATGCAGTTTATTAGGAATAAAAACAGAAAATGCTGGAAATACAGCTGGTGAAAGGCAGATTGTTAATTGGGGTAGACCTTAATCAGCCCCAGTGAAAGGCTCTAAAATGTCTTCTGGTTTCACATGCTGATGGGTCAGCTTCTCTGTTTTGAGGCAGGACAAGGAGGAGGGGGAACGGGGCAGGGGGGGGCAGGGTTGGGAGGGGGAACGGGGCAGGGGGGGCAGGGTTGGGAGGGGGGGGCAGGGTTGGGAGGGGGAACGGGGCAGGGGGGGCAGGGTTGGGAGGGGGAACGGGGCGGGGGGGCAGGGTTCGGGGGGGCAGGGTTGGGAGGGGGAACGGGGCAGGGGGGGGCAGGGTTCGGGGGGGGCAGGGTTGGGAGGGGGAACGGGGCGGAGGGGGAACGGGGCAGGGGGGGCAGGGTTCGGGGGGGGCAGGGTTCGGGGAGGGCAGGGTTCGGGGGGGGCAGGGTTGGGAGGGGGAACGGGGCAGGGTTCGGAGGGGGAACGGGGCAGGGTTCGGAGGGGGAACGGGGCAGGGTTCGGGGGGGGCAGGGTTGGGAGGGGGAACGGGGCGGAGGGGGAACGGGGCAGGGGGGGCAGGGTTCGGGGGGGGCAGGGTTCGGGGGGGCAGGGTTCGGGGGGGGCAGGGTTGGGAGGGGGAACGGGGCAGGGTTGGGAGGGGGAACGGGGCAGGGTTCGGAGGGGGGGGCAGGGTTCGGGGGGGCAGGTTTTGGGGGGGGCAGGGTTGGGGGGGGCAGGGTTGGGAGGGGGGGCAGGGTTCGGGGGGGGCAGGGTTGGGGGGGCGGGGTTGGGAGGGGGGCGGGGCAGGGTTCGGGGGGGCAGGGTTGGGAGGGGGGGGCAGGGTTGGGAGGGGGGCGGCAGGGTTGGGAGGGGGGGGCAGGTTTCGGGGGGGGCAGGGTTGGGGAGGGGGGGGGCAGGGTTGGGAGGGGACGGGGGCTTGTGTTTGCTGTGACGCTGGAGGCTCTGCCCACCTCCTCTGCTGAAGCCTCTCCTCTTCAGGCACCCGAAAGGAGTATCTCCGCTTGCTTCTGGTCCTGACCATCTGTTTGCGACTGTTGTCTGACGTTTCAGGAACGACGAGCTCGTCCCCTTCTGTGGGAGTGAAACAAACGGAAACCATTAAGAGACAAGATGGTGATCAAAAGTAAAATGCTGAGTTACTGTTAAAACTTTGGGGTGGATTTTGTCAATGGAGGCACGTTGGGGGCGGGACTGCTAGCTTTCGGGTTTCAGTCCGTTGTGCAAAGCCACGTGCCGAGAGCAATCAAAAGCTGATGATTACTGTGGCAGCTCTCTCCTTGGAGAAAGGGCAAGGTTATTTAAAGGTCAAGAAAATCCAGCAGGAAATGACTAGCTTTCTGTTTTTATATTTGAACAAAACATTATTCAGTGATGATTTGTTTGTGTTCTATACAAAGTGGGATACCTGAAGTGCAAGTCAGGATGTAGATATAGAACAATAACAATTCAAAACCAAGACGATCATGACGCACAAGCAGTGGTGCTTACAGGAATGGCCACGGACCAATGTGGGTAATGCACTTTGAAGGTCACATGTTTTACATGTCCATTCATGGCCAAATATTGCTGGCCAGTTTTGCTTCTGCTCCACGCGGTCTGGGGGCTCAGAAATGCATGCTGCCATTTAGCAAACCCTGAAATAACTAAATACGTTAACAGTAAGTTTGCTGATTTACGTAAACATAAAAGCCACTTACTAGACGTACCTGCCATCTTATTTTTGAAATAGATTAACCTGATTGTCTCGAGACCGAGCAGGTTAAGTGTTCCCTCTGTATTAAGTGGCCGAACCTGCAACAAGAGGAGCTCACTGTAACAAATCCCGCAAGATATTTCTGAAACAGAACTTTGTTTGATTTCCCCCTAAATCCGGCCCACATGACATTCCCAAATGGTGCTTTTCCCAGTCCTCTGCTGATGCTCCTGCTCAAAGCTCAGCTGTTGGAGAGTACATTACAGCAGATGGGCGTGGCATATTAAATACTGTAATACAGATAGGGCTGACATGGAATGTTATTAACAAATCATCAGGAAAAGTAGGGCCAGAGGACACAAATTTAAATTAGATTGCACTCTAAATAGTCAAACTCAGAGTGGATGAATAAAGGGATATATGTATACAAGTCATTAAAGCTAGCTCACAGATACAAAAGCGATTTAGGCGGTTAATGGAATGTGGGATTTCATCATAAGATACAGAATATAAAAGCAAGGAAGTACTCGAGCGTGATAGTCAAACTTCACTTAGAATACTGTGCTCAGGTTTGGGCTCCCACTGTAGGAAGGATGCACTGGCCTTGGGGACAATCCAGTGACAATTCAGAAAGATATCTGGGATGAAGGGATTTCGTTATAATGAGGGACTCAGTAAACTTGGGTTATACTCACTAGAGATGGGGAGCTCGGGGGGTTATCTGATTGATTGAGGGAGGAAGAAAGAAAGGAGGAAGGAAAGAAAGGAGGAAGGAAAGAAAGGATGAAGGAGAAAGAAAAAGCAAGCTGATGCTCACTGTGGAACCATATCGCAGCAAGGAACAAGAGAGGAAGGAAAAAAGTATAAACAAAACTAACAGCTGGCGAAACAAACTGAACGTACCTTCTTTAGTGCAACTGTCTGAATCCACTCCATAGTGTTCACATCAAATACATCGACAGCATTCTCACTATACACAGACAGATATGGAGCATTGTAACCTGCAGAAATACAACACAACCGACAGTGTCAGATTCAGGTCTTTGGGTCCACTGCACTTCACGATCAATCACATTTACGTGCGATAGCAAATTAATTGCAATAGCCTCACCCGATCAGTGTTCCCACTTAGATTATTTAGTGTAATGGTGCCGATATCTATACTTGGCCCCCTCCTATTTCTCATCTACATGTTGCCCCTTGGCGACATCATCTAAAAACACAGCGCCAGTTTCCACATGTACGCTTACGACACCCAGCTCTACCTCACCACCACTTCTCTCAATCCCTCCACGGTCTTTAAATTGTCAGACTGCTTGTCCGACATCCAGCTAAATTTTCTCCAATTAAATATTGGGAAGACCGAAGCCACTGTTTTCGGTCCCCATCACATACTCCGCTCCCTAGCCACCGACTCCATCCCTCTCCCTAACATCTGTCTGAGGCTGAACCACACTGTCGCAACCTAGGTGTCATTTGACCCTGAAATGAGCACGTAACTAAGACCACCAATTTCCACCTCTGTAATATTGCCCGTCTCCGCCCTTGCCTCAGTTCATCCGCTGCTGAAACCCTCATCCATGCCTTTGTTACCTCTAGACTTGACTATTCCAACGCACTCCTGGCTGGCCTCCCACATTCTACCCTACGTAAACCTGAGGTGATCCAAAACTCGGCTGCCCCTGTCCTAACTCGCATCAAGATGCGTTGACCCATCACCCCTGTGCTCGCTGACCTACATTGGCTCCCTGTTAAGCAATGCCTCGATTTAAAAATTCTCATCCTTGTTTTCAAATCCCTCCATGGCCTCGCCCCTCCCTATCTCTGTAATCTACTTCAGCCCCACAACCCGACCCACCCCCCCCCACTCCCGAGGTATCTGCGCTCCTCTAATTCTGCCCTCTTGAGCATCCCTGATTATAATCGCTCAACCATTGGCCTTCTGTTGCCTCGGCCCCAAGTTCTGGAAGTCCCTGCCTAAACCTCTCTGCCTCGCTACCTCTCTCTCCTCCTTTAAGACACTCCTTAAAACCTACCTCTTTGACCAAGCTTTTGATCACCTACCCTAATTTCTCCTTACGTGGCTCGGTGTCAAATTTTTTGCCTTTTAATACTCCTGTGAAGCACCTTGGGACATTTTACTACGTTAAAGGTGCTATATAAATACAAGTTGTTGTTGTTGATACTACAGGGGAACAATCACACTTGAACCGTAAGACTTTAATGTGCGAAAACACTTTTTGTGCCACACTTTTCAGTTCGTTTTACCGGACTGCTCCCACCGCTATCTACACATAAAGAGACCTGTACCCACCAGTACTTCATCCCAGTGTGTAATACACTGGAAACATTCCCTCCAGACACAGCCTGCATTTGGAAGAACAGAATCTGTAGTGGTACTGCACAGTTAAATTATTCCATAACCCAACCACCTGTTGTGGGGACAAAAGTCCAACCTCAATTCTTGTCATACACCAGATTTTTCACTTGTAGCCCTGGTATTTGAACCTTTCACCAATACTGACAGCTTATCTGGATCCGCTTTATTAGCGCCCTTCATAATTTTGAAAATTTCAATTGAGCTACCTCAAAATCTTCAAATTTCCATAGGAAACAGTGCCTCAACTTAGACCAGGACCCAGATTTACTAAGACTCAGCTTTATGTTAGAGTTCCCATCGGCCATTGTTGGAGCAGAGCCTCTACCCGCCCCAAAAAAGACCACGACACTCCCAGCGCTAGCTCTCAGGGGGACCCGGCACATCAGCCGTGATGGTATGCCTGCTGCCAAATGGCGGATGTGAGTCCCACCTGCCGGTGCAGATTCTGTGTGCCGAATGGCCTCCTTCTGTGCTGTACTGTTCTATGATAGCTCCTTTCTGGGGTGGGTGAATATCACTCACATTTGGATGCAAATAAAAGGGACCTCTCCCACCACATCCAACCACTTAGATTCTAGATATCTAGCGCACCTTGGATGCTTCCAACTGTATCCATTCAAGTGAAATACTACCTGTCTTATGATTAGATGACCAAAACCGCACACAGTATTCCATATAGTGCCTAATACAGTAAAACTATAAACTTAAATAACAACAGAAAATGCTGGAAACACTCAGCAGGCCAAGCAGCATCCGCGGAGAGAGAAACAGAATTAACATTTCAGGTCAGGTTCAGCATCCGCAGTATTTTGCTACAGTAAAACTATAAACTTGTTTGATTTGCACTCCATCACTCTGCAAATGCCACCTACTAACTTATCTGCCTTTTTTTTACTAAAGTCAAACATTGAGTTGCAATAACACTTCAATCAGCAGCTAAAAAGTCAAAATCAAGAGTGTTGGATTGATATAGGATATTGTCATATATCACTATTGCCGTTATGTGCGTATTATGTGCGTATTCTCGATCTTCCTTGCTGCAATGCTCCATCTCACCCTCAGTAAGCTCCCCGCTGGAGTGAGTTAATCTACAGAACAAACGGGAAACTGTTCAACCTCCGTCGCCTTCAGTCCAGATCCAAGGTCGTCCCATTCTCTGTCATCAAATTACAGTATGCAGACGACGCTTGCGTCTGCATACACTCGGAGGTCGAACTCCAAACCATTGTTAACACCTTCACTGAAGCGTACGAGAGCATAGGCCTTACACTAAACATCCGTAAGACAAAGGTCCTCTGCCAACCTGCCCCGCCACACAGTACTGCCCCCCCGATTATCAAAATCCACGATGAGGCCTTGGACAACTTTCCATAGCTTGGGCACTTACCGTCAACAAGGGCACACGTCGACGACGAAGTCCAACACCGCCTTCAGTGTGCCAGTGCAGCCTGAGGAAGAGAGTGTTTGAAGACCAAGATCTGAAACCTGGCACCAAGCTCATGGTCTACAGAGCAGTAGTGATTCCTGCCCTCCTGTATGCTTCAGAGACATGGACCATGTACAGCAGGCACCTCAAAGCACTGGAGAGGTACCACCAACGCTGCCTCCGCAAGATCCTGCAAATCCATTGGCAGGATAGGCGCACCAACGTCAGTATTCTCGCTCAGGCCAACATCCCCAGCATCGAAGCTTTGATCACGCTCGATCAGCTCCGATGGACGGGCCACATCGTCCGCATGCCCGATACGAGACTCCCAAAACAGGCGCTCTACTCGGAGCTCCGACACGGCAGGAGAGCCCCAGGTGGGCAGAGGAAACGCTTCAAGGACACCCTCAAAGCCTCCTTGAAAAAGTGCAACATCCCCTCTGACACCTGGGAATCCCTGGCCCAAGACCGCACAAAGTGGAGGAGAAGCCGGGAGCAAGCGGAAGCCAAGCGCAAACAGCGGAAGGAGCGCACGTCAATCCAAGCGCCCCACCCACCGTCTGCCCCACCTGTGACAGGGACTGTAGGTCCTGCATTGGACTCATCAGTCACCTGAGAACTCATTTTTAGTGTGGAAGCAAGTCATCCTCGGTTCCGAGGGACTGCCTAAGAAGAAGAAGAAGAATATCACTATTGCCGTTACGTGTGTATTATGGGATGTCACATATCCCTATTACCCTTATGTGGGTATTATGAGATGTCATATATTCCTACTGTCCTTATGTGGATATTATGGGATGTCATATATCCCTACTGTCCTTATGTGGGTATTATGGGACGTCACATATCCCTATTGACCTGATGTAATACATTGCTATTCACCGTACATTGATATTATGGGATATTTTCATATCGCTATCACCCTTATGTCCATATTATGGGATGTCATGTCACATATCCCAATTGCCCTAATGTGGGTATTATTAAATATTGGGAAATATTCTCCAATTAAATATTGGGAAGACTGAAGCCATTGGTTTTGGTCCCCGCCACAAACTCCGTTCCCTAGCCACTGACTCCATCCCTCTCCCTAACATCTGTCTGAGGCTGAACCAGGCTGTTCGCAACCTTGGTGTCATATTTGACCCTGAAATGAGCTTCCGACTGCAGCATAAATAAGACCGCCTATTTCCACCTCCGTAACATCGCCCGTCTCCGCCCTTGCCTCAGCTCATCCGCTGTTGAAACCCTCATCCATGCCTTTGTTACCTCTAGACTTGACTATTCTAAAGCACTCCTTGCTGGCCTCTCACATTTTACCCTACGTAAACTTGAGGTGATCCAAAACTCAGCTACCCGTGTCCTACCTCACACTAAGTCCCGTTGGTCCATCATCCCTATGCTCACTGACCTACACTGGCTCCCGGTTAAGCAAAGCCTCGATTTCAAAATTCTCATCATTTAAAGTGAGAGGAACATCTATTAAAAATGAGTTAAACTGTCTGTACAGCAATGCACACAGTGTCCGTAATAAAACAGGGGAGCTGGAGGCAATCATGTGTTGCGAAGAACCATAGCAGTGATTACTGAGACATGGCTACAGAAAAATCAGAACAGCGAATTAAACATTGCAGGGTAGAACATATTTACAAAGATAGAGAGGGAAAAAGGGGAGGTGTAGTAGCTGTATTTATATTATATAACAGCAGTAGAAAAAAGGGACGCTGCTATCAGCAAGACAGAAATAGAATCCATGTGGATAGAGATAAAAGATAATAAAGGATCAATCACACTAATAGGGGTAGTCTACAGGCCACCTAATACTGGAAGGGAGGTGGAGGAAGAAATATGCAAACAAATTAGGGAAATGAGTAAAAAACATTGAATAATAATATTGGGGGAATTTCACTACCCTGATATTAACTGAACACAAGATGTAGGTAAAGGGGATAAGGGAATGGAGTTCCTACAGGATTCCTTTCTAACCCAATATGTAAAAAGCTCAGTAAGGGAAGATTCGCTATTGGATCTAGTAATGGGGAATGAACCAGAGCAGGTAAGGGAAGTAAAAGTCGGGGAACATCTAGGCAATAGTGACCATACTATAATATGCTTTAAAATAATAATTGAGAAGGACATAAGTATGACGAAGACCAGGGTAATAGATTGGAGAAAAGCTGATTTTGAGGGGCTGAGAATAGAACTTTGGGAAAATTGAGGGTAAGGAAAGGGGCATGCATTATGTACATGGACAGCAGGGCAGAGCATGATAAGGGAAAATACAAAGAGATTTGAAAAGAAGTCAAAAAAACAATTTGGAAGGCAAAGAGGAACTATGAAATTAAATTAGCAAGGAACATAAAACAAAATAGTAAAATATTTTGCAGGGACATCAATAAAAAAAGGTTGGGATGGGAATAGGACCACTAAGGGATGGACAGGATAATACCACAGGCAGTGAGAGAGAGATGGCAGAAATATTAAATAATTACTTTGCCTCAGTATTTACCAGGGAGATAGAACAGGTGGACATGACATTGGATCATGAGTTTAGTAATGAAATAACTGTATTTAAAATAAAAAGGAGATATATTAAATAAACTAATCAAACTCAAAGAGGAAAAAAAAACATGTCCGGATGGATTACATTTGGCATTTTAAAACATAGAAACATTGAAAAATAGGAGCAGGAGTAGGCCATTCGGCCCTTCGAGCCTGCTTCGCCATTCAATATGATCATGGCTGATCCTCTATCTCAATACCATATTCCCGCTCTCACCCCATACCCCTTGATGCCTTTTGTGTCTAGAAATCTATCTATCTCCTTCTTAAATATATTCAGTGACTTGGCCTCCACAGCCTTCTGTGGTAGAGAATTCCACAGGTTCACCACCCTCCGAGTGAAGAAATTTCTCATCTCAGTCCAAAATGTCCTACCCCATATCCTGAGACTGTGACCCCTCGTTCTAAACCCCCAGCCAGGGGAAACATCCTCCCTGCATCCAGTCTGTCCAGCCCTGTCAGAATTTTATACGTTTCAATGAGATCCCCTTTCATTCTTCTAAACTCTAGTGAATACAGGCCTAGTCGACCCAATCTCTCCTCATACGACAGTCCTGCCATCCCAGGAAACAGTCTGGTGAACCTTCGCTGCACTCCCTCTATGGCAAGTATATCCTTTCTTTGGTAAGGAGACCAAAACTGCACACGGTACTCCAGGTGTGGTCTCACCATGGCCCTGTACAACTGTAGTAAGACATCCTTGCAATGAAGGTCAACATATCATTTACCTTCCTAACTGTTTGCTGCACCTGCCTGTTTGCTTTCAGTGACTGGTGTACAAGGACACCTAGGTCCCTTTGTACATCAACATTTCCCAATCTATCACCATTTAAATAATGCTCTACCTTTCTGTTTTACCTACCGAAGTGGAAAACTTCACATTTATCCACGTTATACTGCATCTGCCATGTATTTGCCCACTCACTCAACTTGTCTAAATCGCCTTGAAGCCTCTTTGCATCCTCCTCACAACTCACAATCTCACTTAGTTTCGTGTCGTCAGCAAACTTGGAAATATTACATTTGGTTCCCTCATCCAAATCATTGATATATATTGTGAATAGTTGGGGCCCAAGCACTGATCCCTGCGGTACCCCACTAGTCATCGCCTGCCACCCCAAAGAATCTAGGGAAGAGATAGCAGAGGCATTACTACACATATTTAATAATTCATTAGAAAAAGGTGTAGTGTCAGAGAACATAATAATACCTATATTTAAGAAGGGAGATAGAACATGTTCAGGGAACTATAGACCAGTCAGCTTAACATCGGTTAAAGGAAAAATAAAGGAATCCCTACTAAAGGAGAAAATAGAAGAACGTTTCGAAACCAAAAATATAATAATGAATAGTCAGCATGGATTTCAGAAGGGAAAGTCTCTCTTGACCAACCTCATTGAATTTTTTTGAAGAGGTAACAGAGGGAATAGACAAGGGTAATGCAGTAGATGTAATTTATCTAGATTTTCAAAAGGCCTTTGTTAAGGTGCCCCATAATAGGCTGATGAACAAGATCAGAGAATGCAGAGTCAGGGGACAAGTAGCAGAATGGATAGCTAGCTGGCTTCAGGACTGAAAGCAGAGAGTAGGGGTAAAGGGTAGCTCTTCATAGTGGCAGAAGGTGGGTAGTGGTGTTCCACAAGGATCAGTGCTGGGACCACTGCTGTTCACAATTTACATTAACAATTTAGACTTTGGAATCAAAAACACAATTTCTAAATTTGCGGATGACACCAAATTGGGGGGGATAGTCAATACTGAGGAGGACTGCAGCAAATTACAGGAGGACATTAATAAACTTGCAGAATGGGCCTATAATTGGCAAATGAAGTTCAACACAGATAAATGTGAGGTATTACATTTTGGTAGGAAGAATAGGGGGGTCACTTATTACTTGGGAGGATGCGAGTCTGGATGGGGTAGAGGAGCAAAGGGATCTCAGAGTACAAATACACTTAAGAGTACTGCATACAGTTCTGGTCGCCATATTATAAAAAGGATATAGAGGCACTGGAGAGGGTGCAGAGAAGACTTACAAGGATGATACCAGAAATGCGAGGGTATACATATCAGGAAAGGATGAACAGGCTGAGTCTCTTTTCTCTTGAAAAAAGGCTGAGGGGTGACCTAATAGAGATCTTCAAAATTATGAAAAACTTTGATAGAGTGGATACAGAGAGAAAGTTTCCAGTTGTAGGGACGAGCATAACTAGAGGCCATCAATATAAGATAGTCACCAAGAAATCCAATAGGGAATTCACAAGGAATTTCTTTACCCAAAGAGTGGTGAGAATGTGGAACTCGCTACCACAGGGAGTGGTTGAAGCGAATAGTATAGATTCATTTAAGGAGTGGCTAGACAAGCATACGAGGGAAAAGGGAATAGAGGGTTATGCTGATAGATTTAGATGAGGAAAGATGGGAGGAGGCTCGTGTGGAGCATAAACGCCTGACATGGACTGGTTGGGCCGAATGGCCTGTTTCTGTGCCATATATCCCATGTAATCCCTATTGCCCTTATGTGGGGTATTATGGGATACTGTCATAGATCCCTATTGCCCTTATGTGGGGTATTATGGGATACTGTCATAGATCCCTATTGCAATTCTGTGGGGTATTATGGGATACTGTCATAGATCCCTATTGCAATTCTGTGGGGTATTATGGGATACTGTCATAGATCCCAATTGCCCTTCTGTGGGGTATTATGGGATATTGTCATAGATCCCTATTGCCCTTATGTGGGGTATTATTGGATATTGTCATAGATCCCTATTGCCCTTATGTGGGGTATTATTGGATACTGTCATAGATCTGAGTGGACCTGCGGGAGGAACGGAGTCGGAGACTGGGGATATAGGCAGCGCGGAGCAGAGACCTGGGAGTCTGAGTGAGTGGAACTGTGGGAGGAACGGAGTCGGAGACCGGGGATATAGGCAGCGCGGAGCAAAGACCTAGGAGTCTGAGTGAGCGGACTACCTGCGAGGGAGAGTCGGCAAGCGACACAATGAAGGAGTGATGTCAGAATTCAAAGGTGTCGCTGGCACAAGGGAGCTGAGAGCCGAGGACAGGTTGAGTATTTGTGGTAAGTTTTTTTTGTTCTGTTTGAGTATATTTCTGCTAAATAAATCATAGCCTATCTAATAGAGGGAAGTGCTGATTGGTGGGTAGCTGTGTGTTTCTTGTTAAGTTTTAAGTTTATTTCTGCTAAATTACCTCCATAGTCTGGTAAATAGAGGCATGGCAGGGCAGCTCAGTCCCGTGATTTGCACATCCTGTGCCAGGTGGGATATCCTGGGCTGCTCTTGCAGCCTGGACAACCACGTGTACAGGAAGTGTCGCCAAATGCAGCAACTCGAGCTCCGGGTTGAGCTGCAGCTGGAGTCACTACAGTGCATCCGCAAGGCTGAGAAAGCACGTTATAGAAGTGGTCACCCCGCAGCCTCAGAATGTGCCAGGCAGAGAGGGAATGGGTGACCGCCAGACAGAGAAGGAGGACCAGGCAGGTAGGGCAGGAATCCCCAGTGTGCATCTCGCTCGCTAACCGGTTCACAATTCTGGAAACTGGTGGGGGTGATGGCTCCTCTGGGGAGAGCAGCCAGAGCCAAGGCTATGGCACCACATGTGGCTCAGCTGCACGGGGGGGGTGGAGAAGGGTGGAAGAGCAATAATGATAGGGGATTCATTGGTTAGGGGAACAGATAGGCGTTTCTGTGGACACAGACGTGACTCCAGGATGGTATGTTGCCTCCCTGGTGCCAGGGTCAAGGATGTCACTGAGCGGCTGCACGACACTCAGAGGGGAGGGTGAACAGCCAGAGGTTGTTGTACAGATCGGCACCAACGACATAGGCAGAAAGAGGGATGAGGTCCTGCAGGCAGACTATAGGGAGCTAGGAGAGAGATTAAAAAGCAGGGCCTCAAAGGTAGTGATCTCCGGATTACTCCCGGTGCCACATGCTAGTGAGTACAGGAATAGGAGGATAGAACAGATGAATGCATGGCTGGAGAGATAGTGCAGGAGGGAGGGCTTTAGATTCCTGAGGCATTGGGACCATTTCTGGGGAAGGTGGGACCTGTACAAGCCGGACGGGTTACACCTCAATAGAGCCGGGACCAATGTTCTCACGGGGAGGTTTGCCAGTGCTGTTGGGGAGGATTTAAACTACCTTGGCAGGGGGGTGAGCACCAGCATATAGTAGAAAAGAGGAATAAGGTGCATAAAAGAGTGAGTGTGTTGGATAGTACTAGAGAAGAAAGTAGTACTAGAGGCAGAAGTAGTACCATATTGGATAGGAGCAGACTAAGAAAGTGTGTCAGTATTTACAGTGGGCCCCCGGGAGTGTGTCAGTATTTACAGGGGGTCCCCAGGAGTGTGTCAGTATTTACAGGGGGCCCTGGGAGTGTGTCAGTATTTACAGGGGGGCCCTGGGAGTGTGTCAGTATTTACAGGGGGGCCCCGGGAGTGTGTCAGTATTTACAGGGGGTCCCTGGGAGTGTGTCAGTATTTACAGGGGGTCCCTGGGAGTGTGTCAGTATTTACAGGGGGTCCCCAGGAGTGTGTCAGTATTTACAGTGGGTCCCCGGGAGTGTGTCAGTATTTACAGGGGGTCCCTGGGAGTGTGTCAGTATTTACAGGGGATCGCCGGGAGTGTGTCAGTATTTACAGGGGGTCCCTGGGAGTGTGTCAGTATTTACAGGGGGTCCCCGGGAGTGTGTCAGTATTTACAGGGGGTCCCCGGGAGTGTGTCAGTATTTACAGGGGGTCCCCGGGAGTGTGTCAGTATTTACAGGGGGTCCCCGGGAGTGTGTCAGTATTTACAGGGGGTCCCCGGGAGTGCGTCAGTATTTACAGGGGATCGCCGGGAGTGTGTCAGTAATTACAGGGGGTCCCTGGGAGTGTGTCAGTAATTACAGGGGGTCCCTGGGAGTGTGCCAGTACTTACAGGGGATCGTCGGGAGCGCGTCAGTATTTACAGGGGATCGTCGGGAGTGCGTCAGTATTTACAGGGGGTCCCCGGGAATATGTCACTATTTACAGGAGGTCTCCGGGAGTGTCAGTATTTACAGGGGGTCCCGGAAGTGTGTCAGTATTTACAGGGGATCCCTGGGAGTGTGTTAGTATTAATAGGGGGTCCCCGGGAGTGTGTCACTATTTACAGGGGGTCCCCAGGAGTGCGTCAGTATTTACAGGTGTTCCCCAGGAGTGCGTCAGTATTTACAGGTGTTCCCCAGGAGCGCGTCAGTATTTACAGGGGGTCCCCAGGAGTGCGTCAGTATTTACAGGGGGTCCCCAGGAGTGCGTCAGTATTTACAGGTGTTCCCCAGGAGTGCGTCAGTATTTACAGGTGTTCCCCAGGAGCGCGTCAGTATTTACAGGTGTTCCCCAGGAGCGCGTCAGTGTTTACAGGTGTTCCCCAGGAGCGCGTCAGTGTTTACAGGTGTTCCCCAGGAGTGCGTCAGTATTTACAGGTGTTCCCCAGGAGTGCGTCAGTATTTACAGGTGTTCCCCAGGAGTGCGTCAGTATTTACAGGTGTTCCCCAGGAGTGAGTCAGTATTTACAGGTGATCCCCAGGAGTGCGTCAGTATTTACAGGTGTTCCCCAGGAGTGCGTCAGTATTTACAGGTGTTCCCCAGGAGTGCGTCAGTGTTTACAGGTGTTCCCCAGGAGTGCGTCAGTATTTACAGGTGTTCCCCAGGAGTGCGTCAGTATTTACAGGTGTTCCCCAGGAGTGTGTCAGTATTTACAGGGGATCCCCGGGAATGTGTTGGTTGATCTCTCGTGGTGTTGCTAACAGATAAATAAATAAATTCCGTCTCTCTGCTCGCCTTCCACTCTCTAATTCTTTGTTTCCTGTTGTCTCTCACTCTCATCCTTTGCTTCCCACTCCAATTCATAGTTTCCCTCTGTTTTTCCGTGAGAACTCAGAATATATCTAATATTAAATGTAAGTTCTAATTAGAAAACCAGAACCTTGGTCCCTGCTAAACAAACCTCAGCATATATATGTACAAATAAAACATATGGGAGAGGCATTTAGTAATTTGACAAAACGCGCCGAGTTTTGGAATACAGGTACACACAAAAAGGTCGTTAGTCAGGGGCTGGCATCATTAGAAAGAAACAGATCAAACCCGTTCCTAACTCCAGCAGAAATATAGCAAAATAAGAGCTTGGTGGTATGATAACTGGGGTATTATAGGCCCAAAGGAGGGGGAGACAGAGGAAGGGCAATGGAGGGGAAGGGGAGAGGGTGCAGCAATCATGGTGGGAGGCAAGGAATTGGGATCGGGGTGAGGCAGTGACAATGGGGGAAGGGTTTAGCAGTCATATGGAGCAGCAAGGCTCGGACTCAAGGGAAAAGAGAGGGTGCAAGGGGAAATAGGGTATGGGTGGTGAGGTTAGTGCATACAGGTGATTGTAGGATCGACGGTAGGGGGAACAGGACAAAAGGGTGAGTATGAAGGGAAGAGGTGGAAACAGGGAGGATTGATGGAGACGTGACAGAATAACAACTTGCATTTATATCGCGTCTTTAATGTAGTAAAGCGTCCCAAGGCACTTCACAGGAGTGTTAGCAAACAAAATTGGACACCGTGCCATGCAAGGATATTAGGGCAGATGGCCAAAAACATGATCAAAATGGTAGGTTTAAAGGAGCGTCTTAAAGAAGAAAGAGGTAGCGAGGCAGAGAGGTTTAGGGAGGGAATTCAAGAGCTTAGGGCCGAGACAGCAGAAGGCACAACTGCCAATGGTGATGCAATCAAAATAGGGAATGCGCAAGAAGCCAGAATTGGAGGCGCGCACAGATTTTGAAGAGTTGTAGGATGTTAATAGGATAGGGAGGGGCAAGGCCATGGAGAGATTTGAAAACAAGGATGAGAATTTTAAAACTGAGGTGTTGCCAGACCGGGAACCAATGTAGGTCAGCGAGCACAGGGGTGATAGGTGAACGGGACTTGGTAACAATGATCGGGTGGTGGAAAGCTGCAACAGGATAGGTACGGTAGCATAGTGGTTATGTCACTGGGCTAGTAATCCAGAGGCCTGGACTAATGATCCAGAGACGTGAGTTCAAATCCCACCACGGCAGCTGGGGAATTTAAATTCAGTTAATTAAATAAACCTGGAATATAATAGTATCAGTAATGGTGACCATGAAACTACCGGATTGTTGTAAAAACCCATCTGGTTGACTCTTAACTGCCTAGCAAGCAACTCAGTTGTACCAAACCGCTACGACAAAGTCACTGCGGGAGTACCGTCACCACACGGACTGCAGTGGTCCAAGGCGGCGGCTCAGCACCACCTTCTCAAGGGCAATTAGGGATGGGCAATAAATGCTGGCCTTGCCAACAATACCCACATCCCGAGGATGAATTAAAAAAAATATGATGCTGGGGAACTCTCAGAGTCAAGAGAATGACGGAGGAGAGAAAGAGAATGACTGAGAAAACGATGGAGAGAGAATGAGCTTGAGAACCAGGGAGAGAGAGAGAGAGAATGACAGAGAGAGTGAGCGAGAGAATGAAGGAGAGAGACAGACAAACAGAGAGAGAGAATTACTGAGAGAGAGGAGAGAATGAGAAAGAGATAGACAGACAGAGAGAGGAGATAAAGGGGCAGACACAGCGTGCATGGAGAAGCAGAGCAAAGAGAATTTGGAGAAAAACTCATCTGACTTGCTGTGAGCAGCATCTATGGGACATCCACTAATTGAAAGAAAGGAGGAAGAAGGTTATCACGAGAAGGAGAAAGATGGGGGATAAGACGACCATCAAGAGAGTGGTGGTACTGGGGATGGAGAGAAGGGGAA
This sequence comes from Somniosus microcephalus, assembly GCF_052327205.1. NCBI lineage: Eukaryota > Metazoa > Chordata > Chondrichthyes > Squaliformes > Somniosidae > Somniosus > Somniosus microcephalus. The sequence continues at coordinate 231,246,493 of NC_140995.1, forward strand.
GAGGTTTGAAAGCAGAATTGAGAGGGGGATGAGAGAGAGGGAGTATCAAAGGAGAGGGGATGGATGGAGAAACATTGAGGGGGCAGAAGGGAACATCAAGAGATAGTGAAGATGTTGAGAGAGAGAAGGTAGGGGATGGAGAGATTGAGAAAGGAGTGGAGAGTAGAGAGAGCGAGAAAGGGAGCAAGTATGAGTGCATTGGGGGGGGGGGGTTGGAGGAAAGAAAAACATTAAAAGGATGAAGACGCAGAGGGTGATTCTGGAGTAATTGTGCCAGTTCTTGTACACACACCATCCGAACACCCCAAGTACCTCACTGTCTTTTAATGGTTCCCAGGTGTCTATTTGTCTCTTTGCTTAATGGGGAGTTCCTATTCGCAAGAACAAACTTAAGTTGCTCATTGACTGAAACAAGCATGTGGGTCACAGTGCCTTTCAGCTTAACTCAAAAAGGGCTGCAGTAACTTTCACAACATGAATATAGATGAGGATGGCCATTCAGCCCATCTTAGCTCATTGGTCCAAAAACACCTCGGATCATGTCATCCAATAAGCTACTGGATGAGTCAGGTTTTTGCCTCCACTGCCTTTCCTGGAAGTCTATTCCGAGTCTTCTGTCTGATTCCTGTCTGTATGAAGAAATTCTTCCAGGCATCAGTCCTAAATTTGTCCTTCGCCAGTTTGAACCTGTTCGCCCAGGTCCTGCTGTTGTTATTTAGCTTGAAGTACTGCACCAGATTTATTTCCTCCACAAGGTCTGGCCTCAGTCACTTCCCCATCAGCCCGCAGAGCCCAGTGTCTCTAATCTACACTTCTAGCTCAGGCTTCTGATACTAGGGCTCAGTTTTGTGGCTCTTCTCTGAATAGCCTCCAGCACTGGAATCTTTTCTTGTACTTTGGTTGGCAAAACTGAGCACAGTTCTAGGGACTGCAGTCTGACCAGAGGACTATCCAGTTTTAACAGAACCTTCTCTGACGTACACTCTACTGATTGGCAACTTATTCAGCACTTTTTATTTTAATTGCTGCTCCATCTCTCAACCTTTCCATCGCCTTTAGCTATTCCTACACTGTTCTTAAGAGCACGTCTGCAGGAAATGTCTCTGCCTTCAGTCACTTCAGCTCAGAGTCACTGAGCTGGAGTGCGAGTTAGAGACGCTCTGAAACATAAGGAAGGGGGAGGAATTTCTGGATAGTTTTATCCAGAATACAGTCACACCCCAGAGGAAAGCACAAGTTCAGGAAAGGGAGGGTATGACTGTTCAGGAGCTGGGTAGCAGGGACTTAGGAGAGGTTGAGCAGGAGTTCCCACAGACACTGGCCCTGTCCAACAGGTACAATGTACTCGCTACCTGTGAGGACAAGGAGAAAGACTGTGGGGAGGACAGCCAGAATGCACACCAAGGCACCGTGGCTCAGAAGGCTGTCCGGTGGAGAGCAGAATAGAAATGTGGTAGTGATAGGGGATACTATAATTAGGGGGATAGATAACGTCCTCTGCAGCCAAGAATGAGAATCCCGAAGGGTGTGTTGCCTACCCGGTGCCAGGATAAGACATATCTCGTGGCGGCTGGAAAGGAATTTGGAAAGTGAGGGGGTAAATCCAGTTGTCGTGGTCCATGTCGGAACAAATGACATAGGTAGGAACAGGGAGGAGGTCCTGCTGAGGGAGTATCAGGAGTTAGTAGCTAAATTAAAAAACAGGACCTTGAGTGCAATAATCTCTGGATTATTGCCCGAACCATGTGCAAATTGGTATAGAAGCAGTCAGATCAGGAGAATTAACACATGGCTAAAGGGCTGGTGTGGGAAAGAGGGGTTCCTTTTCATGGGGCACTGGCACAAGTTCTTGGACAGGAAGGAGCTGTACCAATGGGATAGGTTCCACCTGAACCGGGATGGGACCCGTGTCCTAGCGGAAAGGGCAAGTAGGGAGATGGCAAAGGCTTTAAACTGGTAAGATGGGAGGAGGGATCTACAATAAATGAAACCAGCCTAAATATAAACAAAACAAGAAAGGAGAGCATAGGAAAGAATAAAGTAAGGGAGGACATTGATGGCCAGGGAATAAATAGAGTTATAGAACAGGGCCTAGAAATTCACTGTAGCCCCGTTTGGGGCGCCAGCCTCGCCAGGGCGCTAAAAGTAGCGCCCGCAAGCAGTCGCGGCCGCCCACCGGAAATTCAGCTTGCGCGCCCCAGAGGGAAGCGCAGCGCTACTGGAGGCGCCCCGCATCCCTCTTGGGGCGCTGCAGCTGAATATCGCTGCGCAACGTGCCGCAGCGGTACTACAGGCCTTCCTCCCCTTCTTAAAGGCGAGGGGCCTTGTGCAGCGCGATCGAGGATCACGAGTGCCGGCAAAAGAGCCCGGCACCAAGGAGAAGTGCCGGGCTCTTGGAACGCAGTCGGCACTCCGCGGGGGGGGGGGGGGGGGGCGGGGGCTCAGAAGGCTGGGGACGGCAGCGCGGAGAGGTGCTGGCAGGCGGCCAGCAAAAAAAAATGGCCGCCCCGCACCTCCTTTAATTAGCGCCTCTACTGCCACAGGTAGGCCTCCCTGAACCGGTCACAAATAGCGTCCGGCGTTAAAGCAGGGGGCGCATCTAAATATCGCGATCAGGGCGTTAGCGGGGCGCTGCGCACACCGATGACGTCATCGGTAACGGTGCAGCGCTAACGGCTAGTGCTGCCATTAGCATCCCGCTGAATTTAGCGGGAGGCGTGGCCAGTGGCTTCCAACCCACTTAGCGCCCTCTTAAGGCGCTAACGGGTGGCGCAGCCCACTGAATTTCTAGGCCCAAGAGTTTAAAAAGATGGTTAAAAATAAAGTCAGAGGAACATCTATTAAAAATGAGTTCAACTGTTTGTATAGCAATGCACACAGTGTCCGTAATAAATAGGGGAGCTGGAGGCAATCATGCGTTGTGAGGAACCAGACATAGTGGAGATTACTGAGACATGGCTATAGAAAAATCAGAACTGGGAATTAAACATTGCAGGGTACAACATATTTAGAAAAGATAGAGAGGAAAAAGGGGAGGTGGAGTAGCTGTACTTATTAGGGATAACATAATGGCAGTAGAAAAAAGGGACGTAGCTATCAGCAAGACAGAAATAGAATCCATGTGGACAGAGATAAAAGGTAATAAAGGATCAATCACAATAATAGGGGTAGTCTAATAGTGGAAGGTAGGCGGAGGAAGAAATATGCAAACAAATTAGGGAAATGAGTAAAAAAAAATTGAATAATAATATTGGGGGAATTTCAACTACCCTGATATTAACTGAACAGAAGAGGTAGGTAAAGGGGATAAGGGAATGGAGTTCCTACAGAAATTTGTTTCTAACCCAATATGTAAAAAGCCCAACAAGGGAGGATTCACTATTGGATCCAGTAATGGGAAATGAACCAGAGCAGATAAGAGAAGTAAAAGGTAGGGGAACATTTAGGCAATAGTGACCATAATATAATACGCTTTAAGATAATAATTGAGAAGAACATAAGTATGAAGACCACCATGGTAATAGATTGGAGAAAAGCTGATTTTGATGGGCTGGGATAGAACTTGGGAAAATAAAATGGACAACAATATTGGCAAACAATGATGTAGAACAGCAATGGAAAACAGAGTCCAGGAAAAATATATTCTGCCAAAAAACAAGAACAAGCTAAACACAAATGAGACACCATGGATGAATAAAGCCATAAGGGAAAAATTGAGGGTAAGGAAAGAGGCATACATTAAGTACACAGATACCAGGGGAGAGTATGATAAGGGAGAATATGAAGAGATTAGGAGAGAAGTCAAAAAAACAATTAGGAAGGCAAAGAGGAACTATGAAATTAAATTATCAAGGAACATAAAGCAAAATAGTAAAATATTTTACAGGCACATCAATTAAAAAAAGGAAAGTCAGGATGGGAATAGGACCATTAAGGGATGGACAGAATAATACCACAGGCAGTGATAAAGAGATGGCAGAAATATTAAATAATTACTTTGCTTCAGTATTTACCAGGGAGATAGAACAGGTGGACATGACATCGGATGATGAGATTAGTAATGAGTAATGCATTTAAAATAAAAGGAGGAGATATATTAAATAAACTAATCAAACTCAAAGAGGATAAAACCCTTGGTCCGGACGGATTACATCCGTGTATTTTAAAATAATCTAGGGAAGAGGTAGCAGAGGTATTACTATACATATTTAATAATTCATTAGAATAACGAATAGTGCCAAAGGAATGTAATACCTATATTTAAGAAGGGAGCTAGAACATGTCCAGGGAACTATAGCTTAACATCGGTGGTAGGAAAAATAATGGAATCCCTACTAAAGGAGAAAAAAGAACATCTAGAAATCAAAAATATAATAATGAATAGTCAGCATGGATTTCAAAAGGGAAAGTCTTGCTTGACCAACCTCATTGAATTTTTTGAAGAGGTAAGAGAGAGAGCAGACAAGGGTAATGCAGTAGATGTAATTTATCTAGATTTTCAAAAGGCCTTCAATAAGGTACCACATAATAGACTAATGGGTCAGAGAATGTAGAGTCAGGGGACAAGTAGCAGAATGGATAGCTAGCTGGCTTCAAGACAGAAAGCAGAAATTAGGGGTAAAGGGTAGCTATTCAGAGTGGCAGAAGGTGGGTAGTGGTGTTCCACAAGGATCAGTGCTGGGACCACTGTTGTTCACAATTTATATCAACAATTTAGACTTTGGAATCAGAAAACAATTTCTAAATTTGCAGATGACACCAAATTGGCGGGGTGGGGGGGGGGGGAAGACAGTCAATGCTGAGGAGGACTGCAACAAATTACAGGAGGACATTAATAAACTTGCTGTATGGGCATATAATTGGCAAATTAAGTTCAACAGAGATAAATGTGAGGTATTACATTTTGTTAGGAAGAATAAGGAGGTCACTTATTACTTGGAGGGTGCGAGTCTGGGTGGGGTGGAGGAGCAAAGGGATCTCAGAGTACAAATACACAAATCACTACAAGTGGTGACACAGGTTAACAAGGCCATAAAAAGCAAACCAAGCACTAGGGTTTATTTCTAGAGGGATAGAATTGAAAGTAGTGAAGTTATGCTAAGTTTGTATCGAACCGTGGTTAGAACTGCGTACAATTCTGGTTGCCATATTATAAAAGGGATATAGAGGTACTGGAGAGGGTGCAGAGAAGATTTACAAGGATGATACTAGAAATGCGAGGGTACACCTATCAGGAAAGGATGAACAGGCTGGGTCTCTTTTCTCTTGAAAAAAGGCTGAGGGTGACCTAATGGAGGTCTTTAAAATTATGAAAGGTTTTGATAGAGTAGATAATGTTTCCACTTGTGGGGAACAACATAACTAGAGGCCATCAATGTAAGATAGTCACCAAGAAATCAAATAGGAAATTCAGAGGAAACTTCTTTACCCAGAGAGTGGTGAGAATGTGGAACTCGCTACCACAGGGAGTGGTTGAAGTGAATAGTATAGATACATTTAAGGGGCGGTTAGATAAGCATATGAGGGAGAAGGGAATAGAGGGTTATGCTGATAAGAGTTAGACGAGGAAAGACGGGGGAGGCGCGAGTGGAGCATAAACGCAAGCATGGACTGGTTGGGCCGAATGGCCTGTATCTGTACTGTATATCCTATGTAGTAGTGTATGTCACCCAATTCCCCCTCCCCCATGCGCAGTACATTAAATTTCACCTGCCAATTTTGATTTTTTTCTAACTCTGTCTGTTGGTCTATGGCCCTTTCTTTTGATTTAAACTCACCCCCCTGGTTTGGTATCATCTGCAAACTTGATAACTTTGCTTTTGAGTTTGAGTCCAGGTTGTTAATGTACCTTAGGAACAGTAGGTAGTCTTGGTAACTTTGATACTGAGTATCTGGTCATCACTGGATGTTATACATGATTTGATGCCAGGGAAATCTAACCACTTTTCAAATCTACGCATTGATTGATAAAATCAGAGGCAGTTAGCAGTGAGCACACCAACTTGAATGGCGCAGTACTGAGGGAGCACTGCGCCGTCAGATGTGTCATCCTGTGGATGAGATGTTGAACCAAGATCTCAGTCTGCCTGTTCCAAAGGTTAAAAAATCCCATGAAAACTATTTGAAGAAGAGCAGGCAGTTCTCTTGGTGTGTTGGCCAACACTCCTCCCTGAACAAACACCACCAAAACAGAAGCTCCGCGTGTACCAGGAACGGGAGGAGGTAGCTGAGAACAGGTAGGGCTAATACAAAAAGAAAATACTGCAGATGCTGGAAATCTGAAATAAAAACAGAAAATGCTGGAGGTACTCAGCAGGTCAGGCAGCGTCTGTGGAGAGAGAAACAGAGTTAACGTTTCAGGTCAATGATCCTTTGGAAAGGTCATTGACCTGAAACGTTAACTCTGTTTCTCTCTTCACAGATGTTGCCTGACCTGCTGAGTACCTCCAGCATTTTCTGTTTTTATAACAGATAAGGCTAGTCTGGCCACACTCCCAGTGTGGCCTTTGCAATGCAGAGCTCAAGGAGGTTTAGAGCCTCTTGAATCTGAGCAGGCTGTCAGTCAAACCCTGCAGAACGCCAGCATACAAATAGCTTCCACTAGGTTAGGCATCAAGACATCACACACAAGCACCTGCCCAAAGGGGCAGTAAAACCCACCAGCATCACTCAATCTACAATATATTACAATTGATACATGCATCACCTGCTCCATTTCAGATATAGATAAACATTCCCAATATTAAAATGTCAACAATTGGCAGCCATCATTCTCTGTTATGACACTAGGTGTCCCCTCAGTTGGATTCCCCATCATTCAGTGAGCAGCTGTTAGCTGTCACGGTCCCAGTCTCACCAGCAGGTCCAACGGTACCACTAGATGGAGCTTCAGAGTCTCGCAAACCCCAGAGGGCAGCCAGCATTGCTGAATATCTACTCGTTCTCAAACTCCCAACTCTCCGTCTATGTCCCACTTATAAAATAACTAAATGTTAATAATTAATAAACAACAATTGTATTTTCCCACATTAAGCCTCTCGCCCCTCCTCACTGCTGCCTGCTAGTCTCGCCCCAGTCTTTTAAGCTGTCTTCCTTTTTTAAATTTGTCTTTCTTTAATCATCACAGACTCCTCCATTACTATCCCTGGGTGTGTCCTGTCCCAGTGGCAAGATACAGCCCCCAAAAGCGGAGTGGTTCGGGGGGGGGGGGGGGGGCCCATACAGTGGGATGGAAGCGGCCCTGGAGGCCCTCACTATTGACTCCAGACCCCGTGAAGTCTCACAGCTTCAGATCAAACAATGTCAAGTAAACGTCCTGCTGATTACCACCTCTCCCCCTCAACTGAGAAACTATTACTCCTCCATGCTGAATACCATTAGAAGGAAGCTCTGAGGGGAGCAAGGACACAGGATATACTCTGGGGGTAGGGGGGGGGGGGCGGACTTCAAAGTCCTCCACCTAGACTGGTTTAATGGTACCACCACTGACCGAGTCCTGAAGGACACTGCTGTCAGTCTGGGACTGAGAAGGGTGGGGAATCAACCCCGATTAAGCCTCTACACGACCACCCCAGTGTTCCCCAGCTCATCAATTATAAATTTACCTTCATTGTATCGTTTAACCATGGATTTCCAGCTTTATATTTGAAAAAGAGCCCAGGAATAGGCCTCTGAGCACATCCCTACTGTCCCACACCATGGACTGGATTTTGTCAATGGGGAGCTTTTGGAGCCGGGATTTAGTCCCGCCTCCATCGACTTGTGGCCAACCCACGCTATTTTCCCTTGATTGACCTCGTTAAGCCCGCCCAGCTTTAGACAGATGAAATGTCAGCGTTTGAGAGCTCTGTGAAGCTGTCAAACACTGACTATCTGTCCTTTAAGTTCAGTCCTGTCACTCAGGCTGAGTTAGAGAGCTCTCCTGAGCAGAAAGCAGAAGGCTGCAGCTTTTGACAGGTCAGCGGCCATTCTGCTTTCTGTGCCGGTGAGCTGAGGGACTCCTGAGACCTGAAGGGAGGAAGCCTGCAGGAAGAAGTAAAGGTAAGTAAAACTTATTAGAACACTTTACACACACCTCACACACTTACCTCTGCACACATGCACCCATCACTCACCTGCACACCGGACATCTCAGCCCCTCCGACCCCCGCAGACCGACAGCTCCCCTCGCAGCCATCGGGAAGCCCACACTTCAGGGCTCAAAATGGGGATTAGCCAAAAAACTGCCTGTTAACTACCTGTTAACAGGCAGTTAATTGGCACTAATCCCCTTCCCGCCTCGAGGAGACGGGATCTGGCGCGGGTCGGGTACCCGCCTCCTGGGAAGATGGCACTTAGGTGGGTTGGGGGCGGGATGGGTACCCGCCCCCAGATTCTGCCATTTTCCCAGCAGTCCCGCCTCCAAACCCGCTGGCAAAATCGCCCCTCTAGTCTTCACATCACTATCTTCAAATTATTCATTACAGGAAACTCTCTTTTAACCGGCAACTAAATAACCGGAAATCTCTGTTAACCGGCAAAATTCAGGAGTAGGTTCAGGTAAGTTTTACTTCATATTAGTGGCAGTTCCTGGATCTGTGGCCGTGTTACTGGGGTTCGTGCACTTGTTGCTAAGCAACGGGGACGCTTGGTCTGTGGCCGGAGTTCCTGCACATGTTGCTAAGCAACAGGGAAGCCTGGATTTGTTGCTGTGTGCGGAGCTCTCGTACCTTTTAAACTATACCTCTCTGTAATCCAGACTTTTTGATAAACCGGCACCACGCCGGTCCCGTCGGTGCCAGATAATAAAGAGTTTCCTGTAATATGTTGAGATGAGCAAATAGATTTTAAATACTGATATCCAAATAATTTTAAGAATGATTTTTTTTAACATTTTGCTGTTAAATTAGATGATTGATCATTTTACTACTTTACTGAACATTATGATTTTCATATTTAACTCAAATAAATAGGATAAATGATGACATGTTTTACCGAGTGAAATTGCCTAAACTAAATTAAAAAAAAATCGTTAACAACAATTTACAACCTGCAGGAATGAGACTCCCATGTCAATTGTTCCCTTTCTGGGTCAGAGAGGTTGAGTGACATTGCAGGAACATAAATCTCATTAAAAAGGTGCTTACACCGTTAAGTACCAGCCCTAACTTTTTATTGGCAATTAATGTGCAAATTTAGCAATTTCTTGAAACTCACGGGAGGTTGAGGGTGAGCTGCTGTTTTTGCAAGGCTAACAGCGGAGTCGTGCAAATCGTCCAGCAACTTGTGGTGATTCACAACTCACAGGGAATCTCTTCCTTGCCACAAATTGCTGGGTGAGTTACACACTAATAACGGCGAGCACATTAGACTCGAACTCACTGTTAAATCTGGGCCATTGATTCAGCTCACAGTACAGCTGCACTTACCACAGGGCTGCATGGTACTGGAGCGCCATCTACAGGACACTTTACCCATCACCTCAGAAACATTTCAGTCCTTTCCTTTAGGAAGCCCCATCACAAGGGACCTAATCTTACTGGAGAAAGAATGGCATGTTAACCACGCACACCGTTATTGATGCGCAATTTGGCCAGTAGATTCAGGGAATGAAGAGATACGCGAGCTGCAAATCTCCAGAACTTGCTGGTTGATTTATGCAGCTCCGCCGTTTGCTTCACACAAATAGCATCTCACCCTTAGCCTCCCTGTTATTTTTAAGAATTGCTGGCTTTCTACATTAATTGCTCATTAAACTCGACGTGGAGAGTTAGGGCTGGCTTTAAGAGTGTAAGTCCCCCTTTTAATGATGTGATAATTGTTAATGCAATGCCAAATAACTGCTCTGTCTCTCCTGCACCCTCCACCTTCTGTTTCTTTCCCAATCCTTCAATTGGTTAAGGAGATACACTGTTGGTCCTGCTGTTCACTAAAGTCCTAGGTGCCCCGTTGCCCTCGCTGCGCAGAACCAGCTCGCACTTCCAAACAACTTACAGGGCAAAAAAACTTTTGAGCTAAAGGGTGCAGGTACGCTACGAGATGGTCCACTCCAGCAAGATATGGCCAATTGCGAGGCACACATCATAGAATGTTATTTTAATATACAATAGATCATTCATATGATTATTTAATAAATTATGATTTTAATATTTATTTGGGATTAGGTGATATTCCATGACATGCACCAGAAGGTATTCATGCTCCACATTACTTTCACTTTGTCTTCCCTAGACAGTGAGCAACGTCTCAAGACACTGACTAACCCTCTATGTGTCCTGGGCAACACTGGCATGGGAGCACTTACTGCCTGTCCCTAGTTGCCCTGAATGTGGGACTGGAGATACATGTAGGCTTCTGGATTTATCAAATTCAATTTCACAACTTGCCAGGGTGGGGTTTGAGTAGCATAACCACTAGGCTACCGTATCCTGATGAGCTTAAAAGAACGAACATTTATGATGGCATACTGTTAGGAACAGCTCAGCTTACTTGCTTGCATTTACGTGACCAACACATTGACCTACACATATCAATAATAAAAAACGGTTACCCTGCCTTGTTTTCTGAGACCACTTATCTGATTGCTCTTGTCTGTCAGCAGGGACCAATCAGATGCCAGACCTCCATCGGCTCAACAAGCTCTCCTGCTTTGTTCCAATGAGCTCCTCTCTCTCACACTGGCCTCGGCGATCCAATGAGCTCCTCTCTCTCACACTGGCCTCGGCGATCCAATGAGCTCCTCTCTCACACTGGCCTCGGGGATCCAATGAGCTCCTCTCTCTCACACTGGCCTCGGGGATCCAATGAGCTCCTCTCTCTCACACTGGCCTTGGGGATCCAATGAGCTCCTCTCTCTCACACTGGCCTCGGGGATCCAATGAGCTCCTCTCTCTCACACTGGCCTCGGCGATCCAATGAGCTCCTCTCTCTCACACTGGCCTCGGGGATCCAATGAGCTCCTCTCTCACACTGGCCTCGGGGATCCAATGAGCTCTCCTCTCTCACACTGGCCTCGGCGATCCAATGAGCTCTCCTCTCTCACACTGGCCTCGGGGATCCAATGAGCTCCTCTCTCTCACACTGGCCTCGGGGATCCAATGAGCTCTCCTCTCTCACACTGGCCTCGGGGATCCAATGAGCTCCCCTCTCTCTCACTGGCCTCGGCGATCCAATGAGCTCTCCTCTCTCACACTGGCCTCGGGGATCCAATGAGCTCTCCTCTCTCACACTGGCCTCGGGGATCCAATGAGCTCTCCTCTCTCACACTGGCCTCGGGGATCCAATGAGCTCCCCTCTCTCTCACTGGCCTCAGGGATCCAATGAGCTCTCCTCTCTCACACTGGCCTCGGGGATCCAATGAGCTCTCCTCTCTCACACTGGCCTCGGGGATCCAATGAGCTCTCCTCTCTCACACTGGCCTCGGGGATCCAATGAGCTCCTCTCTCACACTGGCCTCGGGGATCCAATGAGCTCCTCTCTCACACTGGCCTCGGGGATCCAATGAGCTCTCCTCTCTCACACTGGCCTCGGGGATCCAATGAGCTCTCCTCTCTCACACTGGCCTCGGGGATCCAATGAGCTCCTCTCTCTCACACTGGCCTCGGGGATCCAATGACCTCTCTCCTCTCTCTCACTGGTCTCGGGTATCCAATGAGCTCTCCCCTCTCTCTCACTAGCCTCAGTGATCCAATGACCTCTCTCCTCTCTCTCACTGGCCTTGGGGATTAAATAACATAAGAAATAGGTGCAGGAGCAGGTCATTCGGCCCCTCGAGCCTGCTCAGCCATTTTATAAGATCATGGCTGATCTGATCTTGGCCTCAACTCCACTTTCCTGCTCGCTCCCCATAACCCTCGACTTCCCTGTTGCTCAAAAATCTGTCTATCTCAACCTTGAATATATTCAATGACTCAGCTTCCACAGCTCTCAGGGGTAAAGAATTCCAAAGATTCACGAACCTCAGAAGAAATTCCTTCTCATCTCCGTCTTAAATGGGCGACCCCTTATTCTGAGACTTTACCCCCTCGTTCTAGATTCCCTGACGAGGGGAAACATCCTCTCAGCATCTACCCTGTTCAACCCCCTCAGAAGAATCTTATGTGTCAATAAGATCACCTCTCATTCTTTTAAACTCCAATGAGTATAGGCCCAATCTGCTCAACCTTTCCTCATAAGACAACCCTTCCATCCCAGGAATCAACCTCGTGAACCTTCTCTGAACTGCCTCCAATGCAAGTATATCCCTCCTTAAATAAGGGGACCAAAACTACGCAGTATTCTAGGTGTGGTCTCACCAGCGCCCTGTACAGTTGCAGCAAGACTGCCCTACTTTTATTCTCTATCCCCCTTGAAATAAAGGCCAACACTCCATTTGCCTTCCTGATTACTTGTTGCACCTGCATGCTAACTTTTTGTGTTTCCTGTACAAGGACACCCAAATCCCTCTGTACTGCCACATTCTGTAGTCTCTCTCCATTTAAACAATGTTTTTCTTTTCTATTCTTCCTACCAAAGTGGATACCTTCACATTTCCCCACATTATACTCCATCTGCCAAATTCTTGCCCACTCACTTAACCTATCTATATCCCTTTGCAGACTCTTTGTGTCCTCCTCACAACTTGCTTTCCCACCTATCTTTGTATCATCAGCACATTTGGCAACAGTACACTCGGTCCCTTCATCCAAGTCATTAATATAGATTGTAAATAGTTGAGGCCCCAGCACTGGTCCCTGTGGCACCCGACTAGTTACAGTTTGCCATCCTGAAAATTACCCATTTATCCCGAGACTCTGTTTCGGTTGGTTAGCCAATCCTCTATCCATGCTAATATATTACCCCCAAAACCATGAGCTCTTATCTTATGCAGTAACCTTTTATGTGGCACCTTGGATTTTCAAAAGGCATTTGGCAAGTACACTACATCAACTGGTTCCCCTTTATCCACCCTGCTCGTTACCTCCTCAAAGAACTCTAATAAATTTGTCAAACACGATTTCCCTTTCATAAAACCACGCTGACTCTGTTTGATTGTATTTTGATTTTTTTAATGCCCTGCTACTAATTCCTTAATAATGGATTTGAGCATTTTGCCAATGACAGACGTTAGGCTAACTGGCCTATAGTTTCCTGCTTTCTGCCTCCCTCTTTTTTTGAATAAGGGCGTTACATTTGCGGTTTTCCAATCCGCTGGGACATTTCCAGAGTCAAGGGTATTTTGGAAGATTACAACCAATGCATCCACTATCTCTGTAGCCACTACTTTTAAGACCCCAGGATGCAGGCCATCAGGTCCAGGGGACTTGTCAGCCTTTAGACCCGTAAGTTTGCTAAATGACCTCTCCCCTCTCTCTCACTGGCCTGAGGATCCAATGAGCTCTCCTTTCTCTCTCACTGGCCTGGGGATCCAATGAGCTCCTCTCTCTCACTGGCCTGGGGATCCAATGAGCTCTCCCCTCTCTCACTGGCCTGGGGATCCAATGAGCTCTCCCCTCTCTCACTGGCCTGGGGATCCAATGAGCTCTCCCCTCTCTCACTGGCCTGGGGATCCAATGAGCTCTCCCCTCTCACTGGCCTCAACCTGCTGCTTATCCCTCTCCCGGCTTCAGTATGTAGAATTCTCTCTCCTCAGTGTTGGTCTGCTGATGTCGCTCTCCATAGCTGCTCCCCCTCCCCACTATGTATGGATGAATTTCATGCATGGATGTTTAAAGAAGCGGCCGCTGGACTTGACCCTTCCTTGCCAAAAAATCACCAGAAATAGGAGTAGCACCAGAGCTAATCCCAATCTTTAAAAAGAGACATACCAAGGTACACAAATTGCTCCGTTTTAGCAGCAGAATATATTATGTGTAAACACCGCATAATGCTCTTCTCAGTATAAACAGTGTCTCCTCTGATTCAGCATGAGGGGCACCGCGGGAGATCTGTGTCTATATGATGAACACTTCCAAATACAGCACTAACAATGTAATCTAGGTAGAAAAGCTCAAGTAATTTTTAACTGGGGTTGGAGAATCTTTTTGTGGTCTTTCTTTATACAGAACAGGACCTTGCATGAAAACCTGCTGCACATCTCAGCGCATTAACAGCAATGTTCTGTGTTAAATTTAGGCAAGTTCAACCCGCTATTTGTGGGCCAAAAAGGAAAATTGCTGCGTTTTGTTGGTTTTTACCCATCTCGTTTCTTCCTGCACTGAGGGCGCTCGACTTTGCATCGGAGCTCCCCCAAGTCCTGGCAGGAATCGGCTGATACAACACAAAGGAGGCCAGATGTTTTTGGGTTGAATGGCCGAGTACTGCGCTGGGAATTAGATTTACCTGCTAATGAGTTACCTGGACAACCCCCAAATCTACAAGTAGAAGAACCAAACCAACTTACAGCATGTCATGGGAATAGCCGGCCACATCAGTTCCTGCTGCCTTGACCTTCGACCCTGGCAGTCCACATAAATGCCCACAGTACTGAAACACAATAAATACTCCTTGCCCGAGATTTCCACTGCACAGATTGCATCGTTGGGCTGCTGAGTGATAAAGGAGAGCGTGTGGTCGTCGGAGTGGAGTAGGCTGATGGGATTCCCGTCTCCCTGCAGCGGGTACTTGAGAAAGCCCGACTGATAGCCGACAAGCAAGCGCTCGCTGAAGATGGCCATCCACTGCACGGTGCCCGGCACTTGGATCTCCTTGAACTTTTTATGGCGGGTTTTGCTCTGGTTGAGTTCGTAGCACTGCACCTGCCGTTTCATGGCTACACACAGGCACGTGGTTGCGCCGTGACGCACCGATCCCGACACCAGCGTTTGGCAGCCCTTCGTCTCCACCAGTTTGAAGAAATCGCCTTCCCGGCCGTCGAGGGCCGACGTGGGGAAGAGGCGGACGTGCCGGTTTCGCCCTGATATGACGGCGATCAGCTGCTCCCCTGAGATGAGCTCAATCTGGTGGACCTTCTTGTTATCACCAACACGGATTATTTCTGCCGAAGAGAAGAAAGGAAAAGTTTTCATTCTGCTTACGTGCATTTCTGCAGCGCCTTTCACGACCTCAGGACATTCTAAAGTGCTTTTGAAGTGAAGTCATTGTTGCAATGTAGGAAACAGGGCAGCTAATCAGCACACAGCAAGCTCTCACAAACAGCAATGTGATAATGACCAGATAATCTGTTTTTAGTGATGTCGGTTGAGGAATAAATATTGGCCAGCACTGGGGAGAACTCCCCTGCTCTTCTTTGAAATAGTGACATGGAATCATTTACGTCCACCTGAGACGTAAATGACAATGGCAAGACAAAACCTCAGTTTTACATCTCATCTGAAAACAGCACATCCAACGGTGCAGCACTTCCTCAGCACTGCACTGGAGTGTCAGCCTGGACTATGGGATCATGTCTCTGAAGTGGGACATGAACTCGCAACCTTTGGACTGACAGGCGAGTGCTCTACCACTGAACCATGGTGCACACAGTAAAGCTCCTTAAGATGTTTGAGAGCTGTAATAAGGTGCTATATCAAGGCACATCTTTTCCTCAATATCCACTTCAGCTGCAAGTATTTTCTTTCAGGACAAACGGTGGACTGAAGCCCCCTTTCACCCACAAAAGTGAATCCTGCCGTTCCCACTCACCGCGAAGAGTGAATCCTGACCAGCAAATCCTCCCCATGGAAAGAAAAATATAGACTTGGGAAGGGAAGGAAATCACACTGCAGCCCCCACTGTCCACTCCCTGTTCCTTCACAACCCCCCTTTCCCTCCCGTTCTCCTCCCTCAAGAGAGAAGGGATATAGAGAGATAAAGAAGCACGGCATGGGCAGGAGAGATTGAGGGGGCAAATGAGAGAGAAAGAAAAAGAGAGAAATGGGAGTGTGGTGCAGAGAGGGAGGGAGAGAAGGAGAAATTCTGAAGCCAGCTGATTATCTCACCTGTGTTTTGTTGACAGTTAGAAAAGATCAATACTACTGACTTACAGTCAGACAGATCCTAATTTCTAACATGACCGAAGAAAGTGAGAGAAAAAGCGAGAGCGAGAAAGAAAGCGAGCGAGAGAAAGCAAAAGAGAGAGAAAGCAAATGAGAGAGAAAGCGAGAGAAAGAAAAAGTGAGCAATCCCAGGCTTCAAGTGGAAATTTTTACTTTAGGAAATAGTTGCACCAAATTTTGAACCACATTTGTGCGTTCAGAGCATGTGCAGTTTGTAGATTTGAACGGGGACTTGAATTTGTTCTGGAAGGCTTGTAGTTTTTGTGCATGGGGGCGGGGCTTGGATAATTTGTATGGGGAGGGCTCATATTTTTGCGTAGGGCTTCACACTTCCGTGTAACCACTTGCAACCCACTCTGACGTGTATCAGTCCCACGTCCAAGAAGCTAAACATCCCTGACTTAAAGCACTGCATCTTCCCCAGCTGGAAGACCCCATGGGAGGAAACTAAAGGAGAAAATTTACAATTAAATTACACAACAAATGAGCACTCACAGGAGCTCAAAACCGTAAGGAACAAAGTAGGAAACATATTTGCTGTTTATGTTGTTGATAAACAGAACGACTAATAAATCTGAAACATTACTGCTTGCGGAATGGTACAGACTCTGTTTAGTGAAAATACGAAAGAAATCTACTTACCGTCTTTGGTGACATGCACTACAAACAATCCTTCTTCATTTCCCAGTGCTATCCTTTCATGATCTGGAATACAGTAACAGTGAGGGGGACAGGTGTTAATATTTGGCATCTTGCAATATGGTTTTCTCTTACGGGTCAATGTTTCATGCTTAACAAAGGTGCGAGATACAAGCCACTGTGCCCCAATAGCACATTTCAGCTCCAACCTCAAGTATTACTACTGCACCAGTGTGAATTTTCTTTTTCCTCACATCAGCAGTCCTGTGGCTCCCCTGATTTTAATTGACAAAATGGATGCCAAATTATAGGCAGTTCTGTGCAGGGCCCACTAGAAACTTGGACTGCCCAAAATGATTTTGGCGTGAAAAGTGGTTATGGCCCATTCTCAGGTCCATAACCGACAACGCACGTTTCAACCGGGAGGCCCGAGGCCAGCCCGATATTGGTCCTCGGGCTTCATTAACATGTTTTGCATGAGCAGCTGGCACCTGTCGGCCCTCCACAAGTTCATTAAGGTGCATTCACTAAGAAGAATATTTAGCTGCTTGCCTCACAGGCAGTGGCTTGAAGTTAAGTCCCAAAAGGGGGATTTTCCTCCTTTAAGACCTTCCTTAAAACTGACCTCTTTGACTGAGCTTTTTGTTACCCCATCTAATATCGTCTTCTTTGGCTTGGAGTTGATTTTTGTCTGATTGCGCCTCTGTGAAGCGCCTTGGGAGGTTTTTCTAAGTGAGAGATGCTGTATAAATGACTGCTGGGGACCATTCCCATGGGTCCCCAGCGGCGGCCTCCAGCTGCACATGCCCTACACCGCCTGATGTCTTCCATGTTATTCCTGCCAAGTTTGGGAGGGAATTGGGCCTGGACTAAGGTAATGAGGCCCGGGAGTTAAAATTGCCAGGGCCTCACATCAGCGGGTCGGAGCGAGCCTGCAACACGCCAAGTGAAGTTAAAATCGGAGCTAGTATCACTGCTTGGAACCTACCACAAGCTGACCTGCTGGCCCAAGTTCAAATCATTGCTTGATTTCTCCCACCCCCCCGCCAAGAGGAGGTTGGGAAAGAACTTAGTATTCCTTAGAGTAGAGGATCAAAGGGCTGTGTGGGTGGGAATATAATCCATGATAGAATAATCAGACATAGGCTGTGGATGGAGTGGGTTTGATGGGTCGAATGACCTTATCTCGCTCTGGATGTTCTTATATTCCTAAAGCTACCTGTGAGGCCTGTTGTCTCATGATTTCCATATACAAAGAAACATGGAAATACCAAATATTAAAGTGAGCGAGAAAAGGCCCATCGGGTCATTTATATCTCATGATGATTTAAGTCCTAATTCTACAAAACCCAACAACTAACTTCCAGAACATGAATGACTTTGGGTTAAACTTGAGAAAACACAGGAGTCACAGTCTCAGAATAAGGGTTGGACTGAGATGAGGAGGAATTTCTTCACTCAAAGGGTTGTGAATCTTTGGAATTCTCTACCCCAGAGGGCTGTGGACGCTCAGTCGTTGAGTATATTCAAGACAGAGATCGATAGATTTTGGGATACTAAGGGAATCAAGGGATTTGGAGAGAAGGTACTGGAACAGTACCCATGGATTGGAGGGTAGCTAATGTTACCCCACTATTCAAAAAAGGTGGTAGAGAAAAAGCGGGGAATTATAGACCGGTAAGCCTGACATCGGTAGTGGGGAAAATGCTAGAGTCCATTATAAAAGATGTAACAGCAGAGCACTTGGAAAACAGTGACAGGATCGGACAAAGTCAACATGGATTTACAAAAAGTAAATCGTGCTTGACTAATCTACTGGAATTTTTTGAGGATGTAACTGGTAAAATTGATCAGGGAGAACCAGTGGATGTGGTGTATTTGGATTTTCAGAAGGCTTTCGATAAGGTCCCGCATAAGAGATTAGCGTGTAAAGTTAGGCAAATGGGATTGGGGGCAAGGTATTGACTTGGATAGAGAACTGGTTGGCAGACAGAAAGTAAAGAGTTGGAATAAACGGGTCTTTTTCCGAGTGGCGGGCAGTGACTAGTGGGGTACCGCAGGGATCGGTCCTGGGACCCCAGCTATTCACAATATATATTAATGATCTAGACGAGGGAATTGGATGTAATATCTCCAAGTTTGCAGACGACACAAAGCTGGGTGGGAGTGTGTGCTGTGAGGAGGATGCAGAGAAACTCCAGTATGATTTGGACAGGTTGGGTGATTGGGCAGAAGCATGGCAGATGCAATATAATGTGGATAAATGCGAGGTTATCCACTTTGGTGTCAAAAACAGGAAGGCAGATTATTATCTGAATGGCAATAGATTGGGAGAAGGGAAGTGCAACGAGACCTGGCTGTCCTTGTGCACCAGTCGCTGAAGGTAAGCATGCAGGTGCAGCAGGCGGTTAAGAAGGTAAATGGTATGTTGGCCTTCATAGCGAGAGGGTTCGAGTACAGGAACAAGGATGTCTTGATGCAGTTGTACAGGGCCTTGGTGCGACCACACCTGGAGTATTGTGTGCAGTTTTGGTCACCTTATCTGAGGAAGGATGTTCTTGCCATGGAGGGAGTTCAGCGAAGATTCACCAGGCTGATACCTGGGATGGCAGGAATGACGTATGAGGAGAGATTGGGTCGATTGGGCTTATACTCGCCGGAGTTTAGAAGAATGAGAGGGGATCTCATTGAAACTTATAAAATACTAACAGGACTAGATAGACTGGATGCAGGAAGGATGTTCCCGATGGCCGGGGAGTCCAGAACCAGGGGTCACAGTCTAAGGATAAGGGGTAAGCCATTTAGGACAGAGATGAGGAGGAATTTCTTCACCCAGAGAGTGGTGAACCTGTGGAATTCTCTACCACAGAAGGCAGTAAAGGCCAATTCATTAAATATATTCAAGAAGGAGTTAGATATATTTCTTAAGGCTAAAGGGATCAAGGGATATGGAGAGAAGGCAAGGACAGAGTACTGAATTTGGATGATCAGCCATGATCGCATTGAATGGCGCAGCAGGCTCGAGGGGCCGAATGGCCTACTCCTGCTCCTATTTCTTATGTTCTTAACACAAACAAGCCCTTCAAGCCTAACAAACTTGTCCGATGGGAAGTCCTTGCCCCCTCTCTCCCTCACAATAAAAGAGTTAGAAGACTCACAGCACTTGGCATTCTTCTCTCCCCATTACTGAATCTGTTCAATGTCCAGTGTCGCAGTGAGACTTTCTCTCTGCACCACAGAATATCAGCCACCTTTTCTAACTACAACACCTCCTGAATGTTCCATTAAAATTCTCAGCTGAGCTTACACTCACACTAGTGACACAATAGTAATTGTTTATTGTTGACTGTCACCTTTGACAAGGATGGGCCACTGTCCAAAACATTAACTTGTCTTTTCTCTTTTCAGACATACTGTGTATTTCCAGCATTTTTTATTTTTATTCAGCACTGTTTCATTACTCATTCTTGAGGGGGGGGGGGTAGCGAAGAGGAAGAAAGAAAGAAAGAACTTGTATTTATATTATGCATTTCACATTCTCTGGCTGTCTCAAGCACTTCACAGCCAATGAATTGTTGGCAGGGTGAGATGAAGATGGGAGGAGGCTCATGAGGAGAATAAACACCAGCATAGGCCAGTTGGGTCGAATGGCCTGCTCCTGTGCCGTAAATTCTAGGCGTGCTCACTCTCGTTATGTTATCAAACACAGCAGCTAAGTTACACAGAGCATGGTCCCAAAAACAGTAAAAATGAAATTACCAGCTAATCTGTGATTTTGGTAAATGCTGGCCAGGACAAAGGGATAATTCTGATGCTCTACTGTCTCATCCAAAAGACGGCACTCCCTCAGTACTGCTCTGAATCATCAGCCTAGATTATGTACTCAAGTCTCTGGAGTAGGGCTTGAATCCATGATCTTTTGACTGAGAAGCCCCACTGAGCCAACAATGGCATTTAGAAGAAAGAAAGTAGACCAGGAAAATCTTCTGACTGAAAGTTTTTGATATGTTGAATTAAAAGAGAGTTTGAATTTACATAGCACCTTTCATGTCCTCAGGGTGTCCCAAAGCGCTTTACAGCCAATTAATGACCTTTGAAGTGTAGTCACTATTTTTACTATGTAGGTAAACATGGCAGCCGATTACACTTTATGATGTTACATGCTGGGAGATACCAGCTTCAGTGAAAGGACGATCAGCTGGCTCCTACCTATGATGGCGGCCGACTGCGTTGTCTTAATGAGTGGCAGGGCACTGTCATAAGCTTCCTTCGGAACGAAGACCGATCGGTCCTTGAGTTTGTTCTTCTTCAGGATCCGGTGCAGCTCGTTCAGCAGCCCCACCCACTTATTTTTCTCATTCTCGCTGTCAGCCAGTATCAGGATCGAACACTTGTTGTTGGATGTTGACAGCTGGGAGGCTGTAACCTGCAAAGAACAAGGAGATGACTTAAGTTAAAGGGAGAACCCAGGCAGCATTGATCGCAGAGTTAAACTGCCTGCGCGCTTTTATTTTACCAGAGCCTCACATGCTTTAACGTTGTGATGAAGTATATGTCTTCATCAGCCCCTGTGTTTTACCTGCATTGTATTGTGTACCGCCCCCTTTTCCCCTATTGTGTGTATTGGCTCCGCCCCTGTCTTTTGTCATATAAAGGTCTCAAGAGCTGTACGAGTCATTCTGCCAGACGAATCCGATGTGGAATGACGTGCAATGTTCTTAGCGATTAAAAGCCTTCAGTTGAATCCTTTAACTTCTTGTCCTTGAGTTATTGATGGCACATCAAACATGCTCTATTAGATTACCCGAAAACTCTGCTGACTGGAGACAAGCCAAATTGTTTAAAAAAAACCTCTCTGCTCAACCCTTTGACTGCTTCACTGATGGCTGACCTATCCAGACACATTTAATGTTCTACCTCCTGCCCTGCAGTCTTGGCAACCAGCACCTATTTAAAAATAATTCCAGCCCCTATCTGCATGGTCACTATGTAAACTACTTTGAAGGAGCAACTGACAAATAAAGGTATAAAATGCATCAAACATATTAATCTTTACAAAGATCTCTACACTTTAAATGGACAGCCTACACCAACACAGTCCACACCACTTATACCGTCCACGCTTATCACGGGCAGCTATCTATATTGGGCAAATAGTGCTAAACATTTGCCAGTACCATAGGAGTCAATTACAAAGGCACCACTTATAACCTATCAAGTCTACTGGCTATTTCGGGCAGACTTTGTCATGGAATCCTTCATTTAATGGATTTCCCTGTTTTGGTCCCTCACAGAGATGTCTACTTTAAGACTAAGGTTTTATTGCAGATATTTTGATGCCCATTCTTTGGAGCATTAACATTTTTTGCTGTCTGTATGCAAGATCTGGAAAATAACCCAACTTGTCAGTCTCCAGGCTTCATTTTATTTTTAGTTGGGTTGTCTCAGTGTAGCAGTGCATTATGCAGTAGGATTGTCAGATTCATACTCTATATAAGCAATAAAATTGGCCTCAGCATCCATAGGATTAGAAGGATTAAATAACCGATGGACTGAGCTGGCCACCTGGGCAGTATACTGGAGTTAACCCATGGAACGGTGCCACACTAAGAGGCAGCACTTTCAGGAGCGGAGGGGATAAGGTAGAGGGAGAAAAAACAGGTCACTGTGGCGAACTACTGATCTCAAGAAAGAAGGAAATGAAAAAAAACAGAACTCCTAGGATAGGTAACTTGATGTCATTCTGGTGCATCTCCTAACAGGAAGAAAGGAGTTACATTTATATAACTCCTTTCACAACCTCAGGTTGTCCCAAAGTACTTTACAGCCAATGAAGTACTTTTTTGAAGTGTAGTCACTGTTGTAATGTTGAAAATGCGGCAGCCATTTTGGGCACAGCAAACTCCCACAAATAACAATGAGATAATGACCAGATAATCTGTTTTAGGTGTTGGTTGAGGGATAAATGTTGGCTGGGACACCGGGGAGAACTCCCCTGCTCTTCAAAATAGTGCCATGGGTTCTTTTACATCCACCAGTTGTGGCCTATGAAGAAGCATGCCCGCTCAGTCATGGAAGAAAGCAACAAGCTAAACAAAGACCATTTTTATATATATACATACAATTGAATATATTGTTTTATATACAACCGATCGATCTAATAGGATATTTTAACCAGCTATTTTCAGTGTATAATTTCTATTTTTAATCATCCTAGGTGCTAATTATGACCTGGTAGTTGCTCAGTGGAATTGACCGTCAATCCCTGCTAAGTAGATAAAAATGCCACATGACAGCTTTCATCCATTATCATAAGTGTTAATAAACCGCACAAACTCTGGCATGCTTCTGCTGCTAATATTCATCGGCTTCCACAACTGCAGAAAGTGAGGGCCTGGGCCAACAACGAAACCTGGTAAACATCAGGCATCAAAAAGTGAGAGCCTCACAAGTGGCTGTATTATCACATCACTCCTGCTTACCAAAAATATTAAAATACAAGTAGCAATTTTAAGAATTAATGTGCTTTCATGACCTTTCCAGGCTTGTTCAACAAAACAAAACAAAAAGCACGTTTTCACAATGACATAGTCATACAGTTTAGTGATTACAGTTTTTGTTAGTACATGAAACATATAACGGAAGCATTGCACTTTGTCTGGTACAGGCGTGATGGGCTGAATGGCCCCCCTTCTGCGCTGTAATTTTTACCATACTTCATGGAGGTTGGGGTTTTAAGAAAAAAAAAAATTCAGTTCATGCAGCTCTTGTCCCACCGTTTACACCACAGAATGTGTTTCCCCCACCCCCGCCCCAAACCATCCCTTCAGTGAGAGTAATTAAACCAGGCAGGAGTTCAACAGAAGGCTGATCATCCAAATTCAAAATGGGTTTTATAGAGGGCCAGTCAAATCCGCTATGCAGCATTGCGATTGTGTTGCTGTTAGGATCATGGAAACCTCTCCTGTAGAATAGAGCTTGGCAGGGTTCAGTAATACAGGTTTAATGGTGGACTGATAACGTGAAGCTTTCATATCATTACTCCCGGGGTCAGGGAGAGATCTTTCAATTTGTGCTATTCACCTCCCGTAGGAGAGTAAGCTGAGGAAAATCTACGACCCCCAAAAATATACATGGTCAATTGGAGCAGCGAGCTTTACTTCCTCAATTGTGGAAACTCATTTATCTGTGTCTCAGTTACCTGCACTCTGAATTATTTTTGCGGGAGTTGGGATTGGGAGGCTAGTTGGAATTGTGGATCGGCAAAATTTAAAAAAAAATTATTTGCGGGATGTGGGTGTCGCTGGCAAAGCCGCATTTACTGCCCATCCCTAGCTGCCGAGAGGTGGTGGTGAACCGCTGCAGTCCTTGTGGTGATGGTGTTCCCCACATGGGTCTTCGGTCGGGAAATTATTTTTTCTTTTGAAAAACTGTTTATACTGGATAAATTAATTTAAAACACCCACTAAAAGGTAATGTGGGAATCCTCGATTATCTGCCAGTTTCTAATATCCCTCCTTTGCGGTGAATAATTGCGATCCCACTGCAGTTGTGGCCCGGTGCAAAACAGGATTTTTATTCATGGATAAATCCTCCACTTAAGAGGATAAACAAGTTCACTTGAAAGGTTGCTGCTCATGAGTTATGTGGTCACACTGCCCTTGTGGAGAAAGAAAACATTAAATAAGGAAGAAAAAGACGTCCATGAAGTATTTTAAGAAGTACTTGTTGAGTTTTAGTTCTATACTGGGGAAGAGCAAGAGTGGCATCGTCTTCAGGTCCGATCAACAGTAGGTAAGTGGTCCTTAGAGGGTCTACATCACCAAGGAGTACATACCAGGGGAATGCAAAGATATGGAAGTGTCAGCTCCATGAGGAAGGAACAGCATTAATTGTACAGAGAGTAAAAATACCTTAACATGAGTCGCAGTTTTACGATCGCGTGCGGAATGGAGTTTCGGGGTCTGTTTAATGGGCCCAACCCACCTACCCGGTTCTGCTGTAAGCGGAACCTAAGGCAGAGAAGAGAAAAGCTACATCAGTGGTCACCAGTCAGAAGGGGTTGAACTACCACATCCCCTATGGCTAAGAGGGGGATGAGAAGAGGAAGAGAGTTGAATTCAGAAGGGGCTCTAAATGTGGTGAAGACAACTTTCACAGAGGTTAGCTACTTCTCACACCAAGTGCAGTCAGATGATACAGTTGAGAAATGCTGAGAGTCTTCGCATTATATACCTCTCGGGTGACCATGAGCACATCCTCAAACTAATACCTGATCATTTGATTGACAATCTTCTCCAAAGGAGACCAAGCAAACAATGAGGAGGATCAGGCAGAAAGCCACTGTCTATAACTATGGTGGCAGGAGGCAAAAAATCCAGTGACAAAAGAGTTTAATCTGGGGACAGGACCAAAGGCTAGTGATATGGAAGCTCATGTTTTGACACTATCTCCAGCGTAGATCAGACACACACGGGCTCGTATGATAAAGTTGGGGAGAGGTGTGATAGTAGTATCCATGTACCAATGTTGGCAGAGTTTTCTTTGGTTAGTATTAAGCATCATGTCCCAAACCTCTTGTCACATCTCATTGATAACAGACTCGGATCAGATCCATCAACCTCACCTTTTGAGAATTATCCTATGGCACATCAAGATATTATTATTACTCCTAGATCAGTTATGTTGAAGAATTACTGGGAATGTAGGTATTGGGAAAAAGTCTGACTAAATGAGACAATATGATGTGATTCTTAGTCCTCTACCAGTGTGGGCTGGTTTCTGTATAGCAGATTCTCAAGTTATGAGAATGGGTGGATTTTTTAGCCGCCTGGTTTGCTCAGAAACACTGAAAGAGAGTTTTCTCTTTGGCAGGAACTTTGAAGCAACGCCAGGGAACGTAAAGTGAAAATAGTAAATACAGGAAACTTTGTGCTATCCGGCACCCACGGGACCGAGCTGCTGCCGTTGCCTGAAAACTGCCGTACTCTCCAGAGTTAATGTTGAGAGATACAGAGATTCTTATCTCCGTATGTGACAACAAACACTGTTCAACAGCTTCTAAACACTCGGGTGTGGCCCTAAAGCTCTGTAGCTGAAGCTGTTGCTATAGCTACAGACCTTACACAGCTTGACTGTTCAAACAAAGCAAAAAAAACAAACAAAAAGAATTAAAAACGGCTGCTGATTTTTGCCGGTGGCTCCAGATTGCCGGATAGCTCACCTCCGGATAGCACAAAGTTTCCTGTATATGAATTACATAAAAAGTAAAGAACAGAAAGAAAGGGTAGGGCTAATTGGAGACTAAAAAGGAAACTTCTTTCATGGAGGTGGAAAGAACGGAGGAGATGCTAAAAGAACACTTTTACAGAAGAGTGCGACAGTGGGAATGAAAGGGTACAAGAGGTATGGGGTTCGGGAGGGAAAGTGGAGTTGAGGTTGAAGATCAGCCATGATCTTATTGAATGGCGGAGCAGGCTCGAAGGGCCGTATGGCCTACTCCTAATTCTTATTTCTTATGAGGTGGTGCTGGAGCAATTATATGGGGTAAGTGAAAGAGAACAACATAGTACGGAAACATTGGTGAACTCAAAGTGAGGGAGACAGTGGGGGCCCAAATAGCATTCCAGCATTCTAGGGAAGTCAGAGGGGAAATAGCAGAGGCTTTAATGACAATCTCTCAAATATCCTTGGATCTGAAAGTGTTGCTAATGTAACGCTCCTGTTCAAAAAGAGATAAACCAGATAACTACAGACCTTACATCGTTAGTGAGTAAGCTTCTGGAGACCATAATGTGGCATAAAACTATCAACTTAGAAGGACATGGATTAATTAAAGACAATGCAGATTGGCAGAAGGCAAGTCTTGTCTGACAGATTTAATAGAGTGCTTTGAGGAAATACAATCGTATCGATAAAGAAAATACAGTGGAGTTGTGTATAAGAATCTTCAAAAAGGTACATATAGGAGGCTTGTTGATAAAATTTAAAGGGAATATGGCAGCATGGATAGGAAGTTGGCTCAAAGACAAAAAAGAGTGGTTAATGTGTGCTTTTTGTACTGGAGGAATGCAAATAGTGGTGTTGTCCAGGGGTCAGTGTTAGATCATTGTTTTATATATAAATATAAATGATCTGACTCAGATTATAGGGATGCAAACCTCAAAATTTAGACAACACAAAAATTGAGAGCAGTTAACTGCCAAGAGGACTGTAAATGAGCAAAAGGATACGGACAAGTTAGTACATTGGGTTGATTGAGGTCAGATAATATTTACAGAAAAATTAAGATGGTGTGATTGGACTGAAGATTGAGAGAATATATACATTAAATGGTAAAACTTTAAAAGGAGTAGAGGAGCAGCGAGGTTTAGGGATTCAGATATACAACTATTTAAAAGTGAGGCCAAATTGATGATAAAAAGCATATGGGATCCTCGGTTTTATCATAATGGGGCATATATTACAATAGGAAAACTCTGATGGGAGACTTAAAGAAATCATTGGTTAGGTTGCAGTTAGAATACTGTGTTTAGTTTTGGGTATCCTGCTTTAAGAAGGATATCAAGGCCATGAAGAGGATGCAGAAGAAATTCACTAAGATGTTACTGGGTTTTAGAAAGTTAAATTATGAGGACAGTTTTCATAAACCTGGCTTGTATTCCCTTGCGTATAGAAAATTGAGTGGTGATCTAATCGAGATATTTAAACTGACTAAGGGATTCAATAGGGTAGATAGAGAGAAACTATTTCCTCTGGTGGGGGAATCAAGAACATGGGGACATAATGTGATGAGGTGATGCATTTTGGGAGGACTAACAAGGCAAGGGAATACACAATGTATGGTAGGACCCTAGGAAGGACAGAGGATCAGAGGGACCTTAGTGTGCATGTACATAGATCCCTGAAGGCAGCAGGACAGGTAGATAAGGTGGCTAAAAAGGCATATGGGATACTTACCTTCATTAGCCAAGGCATAGAATATAAGAGCAGGGAGGTTATGATGGAGCTGTACAAAACGCTAGTTAGGCCACAGCTGGAATACTGTGTGCAGTTCTGGTCGCCACACTATAGGAAGGATGTGATTGCATTGGAGAGGGTGCAGAGGAGATTCATCGGGATGTTACCTGGGCTGGAGCGCTTCAGTTATGAAGAGAGACTGGACAGGCTGGAGTTGTTTTCCTTAGAGCAGAGAAGGCTGAGGGGGGACCTGATTGAGGTGTACAAAATTATGAGGGGCATAGATAGGGTAGATAGAAAGGAACTTTTCCCCTTAGTAGAGGGGTCAATAACCAGGGGGCATAGTTTCAAGGTGCGCGGCAGGAGGTTTAGAGGGGATTTGAGGAAAAACTTTTTCACCCAGAGGGTGGTTGGAATCTGGAACTCACTGCCTGAAAGGGTGGTAGAGGCAGGAACCCTCACAACATTCAAGAAGCATTTAGATGAGCACTTGAAACGCCATAGCATACAAGGCTACGGACCAAGTGCTGGAAAATGGGATTAGAATAGACAGGGCTTGATGGCCGGCGCAGACACGATGGGTCTCTTTCTGTGCTGTATAACTCTATGGGGGAAAAAATTCGGTTGGTTTGCGCCTCCCGTTAGCGCCTTAAGAGGGCGCTAATGGGGTGCAAAGCAACTAGCGCCTGTGCGCGGAGATGTTTGCGCCACTCACGAAATTGACTAGATATTTTGCGGCGGCGCTAAACACTACCGCCACGATCTCCTGCGCCCGCAGATCGTGACGTCAGTCGAGCGTGCAATGCCCCGGTAGCGACCCGGACCGGATATTGAGTGGCGCCCCCTGTCTTACCGCCTGCCGCTAGCAACGACAGGTTGAGGGGAGCGTTTTGCAGTCAGGAAGGGACTGGGGGAGCGCTATTTAAAGGCGACCACTTCCTGCCTTTTTTTTCACCACGCATTCTGAGTGAGTGAGAGAGACTGCAGGAGATATTCAAAGCTGTGTTGAGGAGTTTTGGGTACTGAGCAGCACTTTGTAGGTTCTTTTTTATTTGATCTTCTTTGTATCGATTTAGAAGAGAATATGGGGGCTGCACTCAGCTCTTTCCCTGGGCCTCTCCATTGTTCTTTCCAACAGATTTGATGCACAGGTCTCTCCAGGCCGAGATTCAAGGCTGCAATGAGCAGGGTGTGAATGGAGAGCAAGATCGACCCCTCCCCTTTAAGAACTGGTCAGCGCCAGTGTGTCTGTGTTCCATTGCTGACTGACATCACATGAGCTTCGCCAGTGCTCTGAGTTAACGCCTCGCTCCTCGGCCTTTGCGCCTTAAGACAGGTGTGTAGCGCCTGATTTAGCGCTCTAACCACCTCCAGGGCTGATAAAAGCCAAGTTTGCAGTCGGAGGCGATAATTAGCGCCAGGCGCTAAACTTTGCGCCCGGCCGATAATCGCGCCCCAAATGGGGCGATACTGAATTTCTCCCCCTATGACTCTTGTGTATTTTGAATGTGTATTAGAATTGTCCCACATGGGATACCGTAGTGGTAATTTGCAATGCACTATGGGAAATGTAGTGCATTGAGTGAAGAAGCACATTGTAAATAAAATGGCCGTTAACTAAACTCTCCACCCCGGAGTCCTTCTAAATTGTTATATAGGTAAGGGTATAAAACCCCTTGAGACACAACAACTCTAATCTTACAATTACGGCCAGGCCGTTCAGGAGTGAAATCAGGAAGCACTTTTTCACACAAAGGGTAGTAAAAGTCTGGAATTCTCTCCTAAAAAAGGCTGTGGATGTTGGGGGACAATTGAAGCCTTCAAGACTGAGATCAGTAGATTTTTTTTTAGGTAAGAGTATCAAGGGATATGGAATAGAGGTGAGTAAATGGAGTAAAGGTACAGATCAGCCACTATCTAATTAAATGGCAGAACAGGCTTGAGGGGCTGAATGGCCTACTCCTGTTCTTAATGTTCCTATGAGAGGCTTTAATTATGAGGAGAAGGTAGAGAAACTGGAGCACTTTTCACTAGAATATAGAAAGTTCCAAGGTGATTCCAGTGATCCATGCTTAGGCCCACAGGCTTGCATTACAGCAGAATAGTCCCTTCTGATTCTGATGATCCCATTTATTAAAACGGTAATCTCTGACACAGAGCTGGTAGATACACTAACAGCTGCCAGTGGTAGGATCCGTGGAGCAGGCGGCGATGGCGGGGGCGACATAGAGGAGGGAAGGAAAAAATATCAACCACGGGGCCAACCATCTTTTAGCAGCACTGACAGTAACCTGGAAACAGCTCACCTTCTCTTTCCCCATGGTGTGTGACATGCAGAGTGCAGAATACACAGGAAATAGCCCTGTTGCCATTTCAAAGGACTTGATTTGCAAAGAGATTAAGGCTGTAAACATAGTGCTACATGTCATGCAGACAAAACGAGGTATTTACAATTAAGATGGCTCAGTTAACAGGCACTTGTGCAATGACTGCAGACAGAAAATACTTTTTGGGGCGATACTTTACTGAGACACTGTGCCACAAAATGGGAAGATGTAGGTACATGCAACACAAGCAGTGAGAGAAAAATATATAACCAAATAGGACTCCACCAATTTATAACATGTAAGTAAGAACTCGAATGGAGCAGGCTCCCATTTACACAATTCAAGTAGGACTTTCCCACTTTGTTTTACTAATAAACCAGATTGTGAAAATTTCCCACTTTGTTTTACTAATAAACCAGATTGTGAAAATTTTCCACTACAACAAAATGGTCCGAATTCCATGCACCATCAGTGGTAGGTCTGCCCCCAGGACCATACAAAATAAACTCTTGCAGCTTGGGCTGACTCTGCTGCTGATCTTTCTGGAGGAAAGCAGGGAGGGTATAAGCCCGAGCTCCATCTAGCACCTCATACCACCTCCCCCCCTTCCCTGGCAACATGGCTGAGATCAGGAAGTGAGCATGTGCAGGACTGCGGGCATGAACCCAGATCAGAACGCTCTGCGGCACAACATAATGTGGCTCCAAGCTCCCACTCTATCAAATTAAATTAAGAATGAATCTGGCCTTTTATTGGAACAGGTCAGTAAATGCTCTCAGCTCAACCTGCTTACTTCATACCTTTTGGGCAATTTAACACAACTGAAAAACCCAGAAGTTGATATCACCGGACTGTAACTTTGATAGCAATACTGAAATGTACAGAACATTAACCCTCATCCATGCATCTAGAGGAATTCCTGATTTAATAGAAAAAATATATTCCATTCTCCTACAGGAAAATGCCAACCTCATGCTAGTCTATTGGGTTTTGCTCCAATGCATTCTAAGGTCGTGTGCTACTGATTCACTGACCATTTAATCAGTACCACTCCAACCTGTGCCACTGCTGCTAATTACCCCAAGGAGAGAAAACTAGTAGCCAGAAACATGATTGGGGCAGTGAGCAGCGAGTGAGAGGGAGAGAGAAAGGACAGGGACCAAGTGTGAGAGTGAGTAGGGGCAGAGGCAGAAAGAGAGAATGCAGAAAGCATGAGCAAGAAGCAGAGAGGGGGAAGGGAAAGAAAGAGAAAAGGAGAAGGTAGGGAGGAGAGGCAGACAAGAAGGAGAAACAATGAGAGGAGAGAGACAGTGAAAGGGGAAAAGAGAAAATGAGAGAGAGAAAACAAGATGGGGAAAATGAGACAGAGGAGAATGAGGGGGAGAAAAAGATTGCAATAGACAGCATGAAATAATAAAGAAAATTAGGGAAACGGACCAACAGCGACCTAGCTGCAAAAGGAAGCCTGGTATCTGGGCCAGGGAACCTTGAAGGAGCAGGAAATCACACTATGGCAAATCTTGGGTCAATCTGGGAGCTTTTGGTACTTTCATATCTTTCTCTTAGTGTGTTTGTACTTTAGTTCATGTAAGAAATACACAGCGGGAAAGTAGCCATTAAAAAGAGGAAAAATAAGCAATTTTAACTGCAACACACAAACAATCTGATGAAAGTACAGAAAACTGCATTGTTAGTAAGCATTAACACTGTAAAAATTAATAAATGCACTGTAATGTTTGAAAGCATACACAAGGTTTTAAACTGATCATTGTATAAATACGCCCTTACATCAGGGAAGCCCTGAAGTAACAAGACATTCTGATGACAGGGTTTCACTGTAATCCCACTGCCGCTTTGCTGTTGTTAAAAACTTTCCCTCTCCTCAGGCGACAGCGACACTACCACTTACCCTGAAGATGCAGGGGACATCTTTCCTATTGGCGTGGATAACATCAGAAGCTAATACAGAGCTAACTGAAAACTCTTCGTCCCTGGGGGGGAAATTAAAAACAAAATACATTTTTTTTAGAAAACGCAAAACAACAATATTCTGCCCTTAATGACATCCCACTGATCTGCTGACAGTGTTGGAGAGTGAAGGAGAATCATTTACCCTGCTGCCTTCATGGGCCAGCAATGAACAGAAGGCAAAGTAACGAACTGTTTTTGTGCTCTGTTCATCCATAAATGCAGATTGCTCTGCTTCTTTCAGTTTAAAAGCTTGGTAAAAGATTGAACTTCAATCAAAATTAATTTAACAAAAATTTGCGCCATGATACAATGTTCACCTATTTTCATTAGCAGTAGCTTCCACTGTACACTTTAGAAGATGATTCCACCTATGGGGAATCCAAAACTAGGGACCATAAATATAAGATAGTCACTAATAAATCCAATAAGGAATTCAGGAGAAACTTCTTTACTCAGAAGATGGTGAGAATGTCGAACTCGCTACCACATGGAGTGGTTGAGGCGAATACCATAGGTGCATTCAAGGGGAAGCTAGATAAACACGAGGAAGAACGGAATAGAAGGATATGCAGATAGGGTTGGATGAAGGGTGGGATGAAGCTCATGTGGAGCATCAACACCGACATAGACCAGATGGGCCGAATGGCCTATTTCTCTGCTGTAAATTCTATGTAATCCTATATAATACACCTTTTATGGGCAAATATAGAGTCTGTTTTACAATGTTCCCTCCTTACCCTGCCCCTGAAGGTGACACAAATATTGGGATGTAGCTCTACAGGAGATGATGACCGCCCAGCACCTGGACTCTAGTGGCCAATCTTCATGCGTGAAGACAGTGAGTATTGGCATACTATTCGGCTGTCACTGGACAGTGATCAGGAGCAGGTCCTGGCTGATCTTTCTTGTCCTTGGCCCAAGGAAGCTGGCAGCAAACAGCCCACCTCCCTATTACCATCACACCAGAGATCAGCTAAGCCAGCATGAAAAGATTAACTGACATTTTAACTCAAGTTTAATCTTTAGTATCCAAGGGACAAACAAATAATTCTTTTGGTTGTCATACAGATTGAAGCTGAGAAACGATCTGTGTACAATTTAGAGGGGTTTCACAAATACAGTGTTCTTCAATACATACCCCTTCTTCTCCATAGCTTTAGCCTGGATAAGTGAAAGAAGATTAACTGGGACAGATTTCCTCTCAGTTTATTTAACCCCTTCTATTGCCATCTGCTCAGTGAAACAAATGAACTTGTTCCACATATTTAAAACCAGGCCGTCAGGGGCTGGTCAACCTGCACTCTTATAACATGTGACACACAAGTTCACATAAAAGATTCTGTAATATTAATTCAATAGTTATAAAAATATTTGTGTGTACCAAGCAATATCAAACACTGGAGCCCACCAGAGGAATATTCATGTCCCCTCCCTACCAACCACTATAGCAGCTGTATTTTTTTTGTGCAAACGCAGTTTCACGGAGCTGAAAGAATTTTGTTACTCCCATATTTTCTTCCTTCTGTGGAAGGTTTTTAAAATTAATTCTCGGGATGTGGGCATTGCTGGCAAGGCTGGTATTTAGTGTCCTTGAGGTGGCGGTGGTGGGCTTTCTTCAACTGTTCACACAGTCCTTTTTTTTTAATTCACGGGATGTGGGTGTCGCTAGCAAGGCCAGCATTTATTGCCCATTCCTATTTACCCTCGAGAAATTTACCCATCATACCATTGAACTGCTGAAGTTTTTCCTAGCGGTTTTGATACAACCGAGTGGCTTGCTAGGCTATTTCAGAGGGCAGTTAAGAGTCAACCACATTGATGTGGGTCTGGAGTCACATATAGGCCAGACCGGGTAAGGACGGCAGATTTCCTTCCCTAAAGGACATTAGTGAACCAGATGGGTTTTTACGACAATCAGGTAGTTTCATGGTCACCATTACTGATACTAGCTTTTTATTCCAGGTTTATTTAATTAACTGAATTTAAATTCCACAGCTGCCATGAACTCACGTCTCTGGGTCATTAGCCCAGGCCTCTGGATTACCAGTTCAGTAACATAACCACTATGCGACCGTTCCCATTAGATGTGGAGGGGAGGGGTGGGGAGAAAAAGAGCGACAAAAATACAGTAAAACTTAAGTTTGTCGAACTGCACCTGTACCTTGTTTTAAGCAGGCTTGAATTTACTGCAATTTATTAGATTACCATGGCTCTTGGAAGAGGAGAGAAATATCAAGTTTTATCTTTAATACAACTTTAAAACAAAAATCCTTTTTACCTTTTTCTTTTGAAATTAATCCTGCAACTGGTGATATATAACCTATTTTCAATGTTTCTCAAGAAAATAAAAAATGTAGTAGACAAAGTACATTGTCGAAGTGCTGGCCCTGAATTAAAGCGCAAACATCAAACGGTAGCTGAAGGCAGGTTCAGCGGCACATGTAGAAAGGACCATTTGCGAAACATGGACCAATTCAGCTGATAGGGAAACACTCCCCCTACATGGGGGTTGGGTGGGATCCCTGTGGACAATAGGATAAAGCAGCAGGTGACCACACAGAAGAGAAAGAGTTACGTGCACATACCTCATGTCAATAACTTGGCTAACAACCACACTTGGCTGAGAAGCCTTGCCTTCGGCTATGTCGTACAAAAAGAGTTTGAAATCGCAAACCACGGCCAGTGCCCTCTGCCAGCCTTTCTTCACCCCAGCAGGTTTAGGTACCTAGGAAAGAAATATTTGTATTAGTTTGAGAGATGGGAATGAGGATACATGGGTATTTGAAGAGCTCGTATGTTAGTGCAGGAGGAGGCCTTCTGGTTTGCTCTTATGAACGTACGAAATTGATGGGCAGGAAAAGACAAGCTGGTCTATTAAGCCTGTCCCACGCCATGATGGCCGGAGCATCCTGACTGAACACTTCCTCCCTCCCTTCACTTCCCTCCCCTCCCCCCACAGCCAGGTAATCTCCTGGGAGAAGCAAATAATTTGTAACAAATATCAAAAAGAAACCATCAGTTATATGCTGCCTTCATTCAAAAGTGACAGTCCGTTTTGCTCCTGGATGCTGATTCAAATTGGTTAATTATTGAATAGACAGATCACTGCTAGCAAGATCCCGTGTGCCTCACAAGCATTGCCCCACCCCTCTGATGACAGCCAATGTGCACTGGGCTGGCTACCGGGTGCCTGGGAACTGCTGATAGATGCATTGGTGAGGGTAAAGCTGGGGGCTGGGATCTAGGCTGGGAAGGAGCAAATCACCATTACTTCAAACTGTTTTTGAAGTTTTTAATCAATTTTGCTGGGCTTCAGTACTGTTTTCACCTTATCTTGACTGGTCCACCACTTTTTTTGCGATCTCAATGGTTTGTTGGATGGCACTGACCAATAAGACTGTATAAAAATGACAATGTGAGGGAGAATTCAATCTTCTAATAAGGTAGAGAGATATAAAAGGGCTATCCACACCTGTTCTACACTGACAAATGGTGTTATAGGATCTTCAATGTCCACCTGAACAGCCAGACAGGACCTTGGTTATCCATCTCCTCTCAATGTTGGAACCTCCGACAATACAGCACCCCCACAGTGGAGTGTCAGCCTAGATCATGTACACAAGTTCTGGAGCGGGGCTTGACAATCTTCTGCCTCAGAGACGACAGTGCTAACAACTGAAAAGAGTGGTCACAACAGAATGCAGCGTACACCTCTATAAATTATAAGATGAAATGTGCATAAAGCTTTCTGAATTTTTACCCCATCTAAAATGTCATTGTTTATAAGGAACGATCTTTAGTCTCAAGAAATGATGCCTTCTAAATATGGTACCAGAAGTGTGATTTCTTTTAGTGACGATACAAGCGATCACCAGTTCTGACTATAATAGGTGCCTCACTTACAGCTGGAGCTGTGAACCCACAGCCTTGTATTCTTCCTCCCTTACCCGAACATGGCCCTCATAGGCAGTCCCGATGCCTCTCTGCGGGTCAATTCCCAGTGGTCCCTTTGTTTGATCGGGTGGGATAGGACACACGGCTGGTGCTTTGTCTGCGCAGGTCACGTGGCACGAGAAACCACACACTAAAAATGAAAGAGCACCATAATCGATCGCATAACCTTGTGACCAACAACAACAACTTGCATTTACATAGCACCTTTAACGTAGTAAAACGTTCCAAGGCGCTTCACAGGAGCATTATCAAACAAAATTTGACACTGAGCCACATAAGGAGATATTAGGACAGTGACCAAAAGCTTGGTCAAAGAAGTAGGTTTTAAGGAGCATCTTAGAGGAGAGAGAGACAGAGAGGCGGAGAGCTTTAGAGGGGGCAATTCCACAGCTTAGGGCCTAGGCAGCTGAAGGCATGGCTGCCAATGGTGGAGCAATTAAAATCGGGGATTCAGAAGAGGCCAGAATTGGAAGAGTCATAACAGCACAGAAGGAGGCCATTCGGCCCATCGAGTCCGTGCCGGCTCGCTGCAGAGCAATCGAGTCAGTCCCATTCCCCCGCTCTAACCCCGTAGCCCTGCAAGTTTATTTTCCTCAAGTGCCTATCCAGTCTCCCCTTGAAAACATTGAGTGTGTCCACTTCCACCACTTCTGTCGGCAGCGAGTTCCAAGTCCTCACCACTCACTGTAAAAAAGTTTCCCCTCACATCCCCCCTGTATCTCTTGCCTATAACCTTAAATCTGTGTCCCCTAGTCCTTGTACCATCAACTAGTGGGAACAGCCTTCCCCCATCTAGCTTATCCAAACCTGTCATAATCTTGTACACCTCTATCAAATCACCCCTCAACCTCCTTTGCTCTAATGAAAACAAATCCAGCTTCTCCAACCTGTCCTTGTAGCTAAGATCCCCCATCCCTGGAACCATTCTGGTAAATCTCCTCTGCACCCTCTCAAGGGCCTTCACATCCTTCCTAAAGTGTGGTGACCAGAACTGGACGCAATACTCCAGTTGTGGCCTAACCAGCACTTTATAAAGATTCAGCAGAACTTCTCTACTTTTGTACTCAATACCTCTATTTATGAAGCCCAAAATCCCATATACTTTGCTAACCACTCTCTCAATATGTCCTGCCACCTTCAGGGACCTATGCACATTAACTCCCAGGTCCCTCTGTCCCTGCACACTCTTTAAAACTGTGCCATTAACTGTATATTGCCTCTCCCTGTTCCTTCTGCCAAAATGCATCACCTCACACTTCTCTGTATTAAATTCCATCTGCCACTTCTCTGCCCATTCTGCTGGCCTTTCTATGTCCTGTTGCAGTCGATTGGTATCATCATCACTATTTGCCACACCCCCAAGTTTGGTGTCATCGGCAAATTTAGAAATTCTACTCTGTATTCCAATATCCAGGTCATTTATATATATCAAAAAAAGCAGTGGCCCCAGCACTGACCCTTGGGGAACACCACTGTCTACCATCCTCCAGTCTGAAAAACAGCCATTTACCACAACTCGCTGTTTTCTGTCCATAAGCCAATTCCTTATCCAAGTTGTCACTGACCCACCTATTCCATGAGCCTCAATTTTGTTAACCAGCCTTCTATGTGGTACTTTGTCAAACGCCTCCCTAAAATCCATGCAGACAACATCCATTGCATTCCCTTCATCAACCCTCCCTGTTACTTCATCAAAAAATTCAATTAGATTAGTCAAACATGATCTGCCTTTTACAAATCTGTGTTGGCTCTCCTTAATTAGCTTAAATCTCTCCAAGGGCCTGTTAATTTTTTCCTTGATTATTGTTTCTAAAACTTTACCCACCACTGATGTTAAACTGACCGGCCTGTAGTTACTAGGATTGTCCTTGCGCCCTTTCTTGAACAATGGTGCCACATTTGCCACTTTCCAATCCTCCGGCACCTCCCCCGCATCTAGAGAAGATTGGAAAATTATGGCAAGCCCTTTCGCTATCTCCTCCCCCAATTCCCTTAGCAACCAGGAGTGCAAGCCAGCTGGACCAGGTGACTTATCCACTCTAAGCATACCCAGCCTTTCTAGTACATCTTGTCCATCAATTTTCACCCCTTCCATTGCTTCTACCTTTTCCACTGCTACCGATATTTTGTCAGCATCCACCTCCTTAGTAAACACCGATACAAAATACTTATCCCTGCGCCTCTAAGCATATATCACCTTCTTTGTCTCTAATAGGCCCCACCCCGCCTCTTACTACCCGCTTACTGTTTACATGCCAGTAGAAGATTTTTGGGTTCCCTTTTATGTTAACCACCATTCTACTCTCATATTCTCTCTTTGCCATTTTCATCTTCCATCCCCTCTCAACTTATTGTATTTGGTCTGGTTCTCCCTTGAAGAATTCACCTGACATGCATCATACACCCTCTCTCTTTGTTTCATCATCTTCTCTATCTCCCTCGTCATCCAAGGAGCCCTTGCTTTGGTTCCCTTACCCTTCCCTCTTGTTGGAATGTACCTAGCCTGTACTTGGAACATCTCCTCCTTAAAGATTGCCCATTGTTCTGTTACAGTTTTTCCTGTCAGTCTTTGATTCCATTTTACCCTGGCTAGATCCTTTCTCATTCCATTGAAGTTAGTGCTAGTCCAGTTTAGAAGTTCCACTCTAGATTGTTCCTTGCTCCTCTCCATTGCTAATCTAAATCTTATGATACGATGATCAATCGTACCCAAGTGTTCTCCCACAGACACTTGGTTGACCTGGCCCACCTCATTCCCCCGCACCAGATCCAGCAATGCCTCCTTCCTAGTTGGGCCAACAACAAATTGGTCTAGGAAATTCTCATGAACACATTTCTGAAATTCCTCCCCCTCCTTTCCCTTAGCATTATCCCAATCGATATTTGGGTAACTAAAGTCCCCCAATATCACCACTCTATAGCTCTTGCATATCTCTGCGATTTCCCTGCAGATTTGCTCCTCTACCTCCCTCTCACTATTTGGAGGCCGATAGAATACCTCCAATAGCATGATCATTCCCCTTTTGCTCCTCAACTCTAACCAAATGGATTCTGTCCTTGTCCCCTCAAGAACATCCTCCTTTTCCAACACTACAATGTCTTCCTTAATCAGCACTACCACCCCACCTCCCTTTTTTCCTTCCCTATCTTTTCTGAACACCCTGTACCCTTGAATATTAAGTATCCAGTCCTCACCGTTTTTAAGCCACAGCATCATATTGCCACATGGCTAATTGTGCTTGTAGAGATCTTGAGGGTTGGAGGAGGTTACATAGATAGGGAGAGGTGATGCCATGGAGGGATTTGAAAACAAGGATGAGAAATTTTAAAATCGAGGCGTTGCTGGACCGGGAGCTAATGTAGGTCAGCGAGCACAGGGGTGATGGGTGAACGGAACTTGGTGCGAGTTAAGATACGGAGAGCAGAGTTTTGGATGAGCTCAAGTTTACGGAGGATGCAAGATGTGATACCAACAAAGTAGTCTATAACCTCAGCAGGTGCCTCTTCTAGTGAAACTTGGCCATAATATTTTGACCACATTATTAAAGTACCCTGGGGGAGGGGGCTGTGGTGGAGAAAGATTAATAATACAAGAACAGTAATCATGTGAGTGAAAGAAAACATGCATTTATACAGTGATTGATCACATTTCTCAGAAACACCTCAGAGCCCTTCACATGCAATGAAATATATTGAGGTGCAGTGACTGTTGTTATGTAGACAAACATGGCTGTCATTTTGCAGCAATGTCCCACAAACAGCAATGTGATTTTAGACCAGTTAAATCGGTTTTGATGTTGTTTGTTGAAGGAGGCACATTGGAGGAAACTGGGAGAACTCCCCTGCTCTTCTTTGAATAATGCCATGGGACTTTTAACATCTTACTCCCTCAGTACTGGAGTGTCAGCCTAGATTATGTGCACAAGCCCTGAAGAGCGACTTGAACCAATAAACCTCTGCCTCGAGAGCCGAGAACACTACCAGCCAAGCCAAGTTGAGAATAAACAATGGAAGAAAAGAAAACTTGTATTTTATATTGTGCCGAATAGCACATTCCATATCCTCCGGATATTCCAAAACGCTTTGCAACCAATGAATTATTTTTGAAGTGTAGTCACAGTTTTGTAGGTAAACACTGCAGCGAAGTTGAGTACAGCAAGGTCCCAGAAACAGCAATGAGAAAACTGACCAGTTAACCTGTTAGTAGCATGCTTTACTAGAATGTCTACAATACTCCAGTAGAGCCGGCTGAAAAGGGTCAGGAAACAGAGAACATAAGACTAAAAGGAAAGTGAAGCCGTTGGGCATCAGGGGACGGGATAATCCACAAGGTGGAATTATACCATCAGTGTTTCCTTCCACAGTTTTTGAATTCAGTTCACATTCCATGTACCTTAGCAGGAACCCACTATTGGTTTGTCAGGGAAAAGTTTCAGCCTTGTTATGTAGTGTATGAGCAGGGTACAGTCACACTATTTTTCTGAGGCTTCAGAGAGCTTCAAACTCCTGGAGGAGTATGTCAATGTTCTTCATCGTTCTGCCCCTCCCAGGGGATTGTGGTAAAAGGGCCGCAATCCCCATCAATCATACTGCCCGTGGCTATTGCAGCCCACAGTTTACACCGGGCAGTTAACAGCAACCTGCATTTATATAGCATCTTTAGCATAGCAAAACGTCCCAAGGCGCTTTACAGGAGTGTAATTGACGCCAAGCCAAAGGGGGGGATATTAGGAGGGTTGTCTAAAATCTTAGTTTTAACAACGGTCTTAAAGGAGGAGAGGGTAGAGGCGGAGAGGTTTAAGGAGGGAATTCTAGAGCTTAGGGCCCAGATGGCTGATGGTACGGCCGTCAATGATGGGGCGAAGGGATTGGTGGCGGCACAAGAGGCCAGAGTTACCATCCACCTCATATAGCGGCCAAACCCCAAATTGCCCGATACAAGCAGTGGGATTGTATACTAAGTTACCTAACAATATTATTTAAAAAACATTCCCATTACTAAAATTAAACTGAAATAGTAACAATTATATTGTGCCTTATTGTGTTGAAACAACAAAGTAACTCACACAATGAATGACGTTGAGAGCACTGTCTGTTACATGTTATTAATTGATTATCCTCACCTTCGCAAGTGCAGCCCTGGCGTACTAGGCCAACCATCAGAGACGTGCACTGATTGCACTTTGTTGGTGTATTGAAGGATTTCACGACAAACTGATGAGCTTTGGGCTATAAAGAAAGAGAAATAAAAGAACCTTATTCATAGAAATAGATAGTTATCAAACTCTGAACAGCATTTAATGTGCATTGATCACACTGGAAGCTGCTGGATAACAGACAGGTGGTAACAAATGTTCTCACAGTGAAATAATCTGATCCTTTGCTGTTACTAAACTCTTTTGCCTCTGAATGTAATCAAATCAAATCAAATCAACTTTTATTGTCATTGTTAGTGCACAAGTGCAGTACAACGAAATGTAGGCTTGCGGCTCCCGAGAGTGTACATTTGGATTAAGACATTTAAACATTCAACATACATTTGGCTTGTAGTATAATAACATAAATATGACCATAATAAAGTGCATTGGCAGATGTGCAGGCTTTAGAGTTTATTTGTGGAGTTCAGTAGGATGACAGCCCTGGGAAAGAAGCTGTTCCTAAATCTGGTCGTATGGGTGCGAATGCATCTGTAGCGTCTCCCAGATGGTAGGAGGGCGAACAGACTGTGGCTGGGGTGGGTAGGGTCTTTGATGATGGACCGTGACCTCTGTAGACAGCATTTCTGGTATATGTGCTCTATGGTCGGTAGCCGGGTGCCGGTAATGCGTTGGGCAGTTTTGACTACCCGCTGCAGAACAAGACTACTAGTTCAAAAAAAAGCCCCCCTGGAAATCACCTTGTGCGAAGATTAGCGGATGAATACTGTAATGAAATCGCATGCAATTCCTTTGTTTGCGACTTTAAAGGAAGCACTAGCTCATTTATTTTAAACAGATGAATTGCATAAAAATGTATTAAGTTTTCACATGTAACCTTCGCGTGGCAGAGTTTCAAGTGCAAAGTTTGTGCACTTGTTGCTCGATCTCTGCTCTTCGAGTCCAGGGTTCTAGTTCTGTGACCTTTGGGAACCCAGTACGGAAGTGTACAGGTGAGAGTACAAGAGCACAAAACCTAATTAGAGAAAACCGCCCTGAGAACTTGAACATCTCCCAAATGAACAAGGCTAGGGAGGCTGGTTGGCTTCCACAGTTTCTACCTGCAGGTCAAAAAGATCACATTCTCCAGGTAATTGAAGTGGGGGGCGACGACATACGCACAAAGGTTGCAAAAGAGCCATCAACACTCAAGTCTGAATCTTTGAGGAAGCAGCTGCCTAAAGTTGTAGAGGGCATTACCTTTGGGTTCGAGACACTGGAACCGCTGTAGGAGGACCTGATGGTCGGTGTCAGTACTGTACGTTGAGGGTGATCTGTCCCCTAACAAGGTGCCAACACAGGCGATTAGCTGCAGTCACTGGCATAAATAATCAATTCATACAACAGAGTAAAAGGGAAGTACAGTACAAACGCCTTACTGGAAACATCCTCAACAACAGGCAAAATATTCACCTTCAATTTCCTGTCCCTTTTAAGCAGATTCAGATTAATTGTACAGGTACTGGTCTCAATTGGTAAAATCCATCGTATGCAAGTACCCAAAAAGTCATTAACCCATCTCCTTTGGGGCCTAAAAGTAAGTAAAACTCTCCCACTGAATTCCTTAGGTTTGGACATATTTCATTTGGAACCAGCAGATAGTTACAATATGTAAAATCTATTTAAAGGTAAAATGTAACTCTACACCCTATAACATCTATTATTTTATGTAAAAAATTGCCTTTAGTGCACATCCAGCACACTAGAGGCAACACACTTTCCTTTAGCTGCAAAACAATTTGTTTAATGAACCTGCAGCCTGAAATTTACAAGTAGTTACAACTGCCTTCTGATTGATCTCAGCATGTTTAGAAGTGGCTACAATTCAAAGACTGCCATGCACCCACCTCCACAGGTTCAATGTCACTTGCTGTCGATGGTGACCGAGAGCGAGAATGTATCTGTGATTTCACCTCTTCACCAGATGGAGAATTGGAAAGGTTGAAATTCTCAATGGAATCAATCTATGAAAAGAAACCCTTTTAAACAATATGTATGCAGATGATCCTGATTTCTAACAACTTTCCTAAACTTAAAAGCAGTGTGAGCCATGCAGAAATACAAGAATGATCCAACTTTAAAACAACTCTCCTCTCTTTCTTCCCCATCATTTTTAAGGTACCTTCTTCGTTCCGAGACTGAGGCAGGCAGCCTGGTTCTGCCAGTGCTGCTGTGTAATCCTCCTTTCCTTTCCAGTGATTCTCCTCACTCATTGCCTCTCCCAAATGGGCCAACCGAGATAGGGAAGCCATTGTGTGGGGAGATCACAGGTGTGAACCCAGGCCATCACGTCTTGCAAGTAGGCACATCCAGACTGTGAGCCCAGTGTCACTGTCACACAGCGTTCAAAGTGCAATCAATTTAAAAGGGCCATGAGATCTTATATTGATACTTTGAAGTACAGTGAAGAATCGGATAGAATTTGTTTGGAAATCCAATGTTAATCCTAATTTCAAGTTGCGCAGCCCTGTAGCTATAAGCACATTAAGTACTGATGCATTAAAGAAATTGCTGTTATCTCTTATCTATTGGAATTTGTTTTACCTCAAAGTGGGCAATTCTTGGTGTAAAGTAACCTAAAACATTTTTTCAAAGTTGCAGTATTCCTTTGCCTTGCAACTTACTACAGTACATTGCTGTATTATGCAGTTAACTGGCCATAATCATCGAGCCTATAACAGTACAGTCTATTCCTCTTAACTCAGCTACTTAATTTGAATTATCTGTTAATCTGAATTTTTAAAAACTCATTCTCGGTATGTGGGCATCGCTGGCAAGGCCACTCATTCATAGCCATCCCTATTGCCCTTGAGAAGCTGGTGGTGGGCCTTCCTCTTGAACTGCTGCGGTCTGTATGGTGAAGGTGCTCCTACAGTGCTAGAGAGGCAGAGAGTTCCAGGATTTTTACCCAGCGACGATGAAAGAACGTCGATATATTTCCAACTCAGGATGCTGTGTGACTTTCAGCAAAGAACACCTGCTGTTCTGTTCGGGAAATATTGGATTTTTTTTCAAGCAAAAAATGACTTTGAATTAACAGGAGTAGACTGTAAACTATAAACTCGGAGATTTCTGAAGTGATGGAGCATGTATTTTGCAGGTCAATGTGCATAATTTGCCTCTTCTGTAACCCAAGAGGGAACCGCTAATCTGAAGAAGCACCAAAGTGCCATTAATATTTGTTTTATTAAAACCCTCAGACAGCAGCAATCTCACCATCTCTTCTGAAAGTACTGAATATTGCTGGGGTGCCAATGGCCCTCGGCTATCACGCCCAAGTAGTTATTCTTCATGTATGAGCTTAGACAGCGAGAGTCAGCAGTTTGTTTGACTGGGAATGGCAGCATCCAGTCTTTAACCCGACATTCACACACTTTGCTCTACCATTTGAATTTCCATCAGGATCTTAATAGCTCCTTTTTAAAAAAAAATGTAATAATTATTACAGTAATTTATGTTCCTAATTAAAATATTCAGCTACCATTCAGAAATGGGCGAGTAGGTGTCTAAAGGAATACTGCAGCTTTTGTCTTGAGGGTAGAAGCTGATACTGTGCAGGCTGCCTCGCCACCACCCACCCATTCAAGTGCCACATGCACACGTTCAACTTCAGCT
Organism: Somniosus microcephalus; assembly: GCF_052327205.1. NCBI lineage: Eukaryota > Metazoa > Chordata > Chondrichthyes > Squaliformes > Somniosidae > Somniosus > Somniosus microcephalus. Next base: position 231,291,106 of record NC_140995.1, read on the forward strand.
TTACCAAACCAAGCACCCGCAACCCACAGACCACCGCAACATTCCCAACAGCACGACCGTCATTTCGGAAATAGAAGCCATAGTTGACAACAGGAGTAAAACAGCAAGAGAGAAGCGCTTCAAGCCGCAGAAAACAAATTGTGATAAAACCGGGCTGTTCCCAAAAATAGGCAAAAACGCTATGGTTAGTAAGGTCCATGTAAGTCAAATGATACAGTGTTTTATAATGACAGGGGCTTTATAGCGGGAAATGAATAATGCAATATTCTGCTGCTGAAATATAACTGCATTTAAGTCTGTTTAAGGCCTAAAGTCCAATCTGTCCGAGACTCAGGCCAACTGAAGTTTAATTGCTGTTCAGTGAGGTGAACAGTTTAGTGGGAGCTTGTAAATTTCCAGCAATAGATTATGTGGCCGAGGGGCAGGCCGCTGACGCTCCACTGTCCTGTGTCGCTGGTGCTCTGATATCCCGCATGACCACTTCACTGGTGCTCCGACATCCCGAATGACCACGTCACTGGTGCTCCGATATCCTGAGGGACCACGTCACTGGTGCTCCACTGTCCTGAGGGACCACGTCACTGGTGCTCCGATATCCTGAGGGACCACGTCACTGGTGCTCCGATATCCTGAGGGACCACGTCACTGGTGCTCCGATATCCTGAGGGACCACGTCACTGGTGCTCCACTGTCCTGAGGGACCACGTCACTGGTGCTCCACTGTCCTGAGGGACCACGTCACTGGTGCTCCACTGGCCTGAGGGACCACGTCACTGGTGCTCCACTGTCCTGGGGGACCACGTCACTGGTGCTCCGATATCCTGAGGGACCACGTCACTGGTGCTCCACTGTCCTGAGGGACCACGTCACTGGTGCTCCACTGTCCTGAGGGACCACGTCACTGGTGCTCCACTGTCCTGAGGGACCACGTCACTGGTGCTCCACTGTCCTGAGGGACCACGTCACTGGTGCTCCGATATCCTGAGGGACCACGTCACTGGTGCTCCACTGTCCTGAGGGACCACGTTACTGGTGCTCCACTGTCCTGAGGGACCACGTCACTGGTGCTCCACTGTCCTGAGGGACCACGTCACTGGTGCTCCACTGTCCTAAGGGACCACGTCACTGGTGCTCCGATACCCTGAGGGACCACGTCACTGGTGCTCCGATACCCTGAGGGACCACGTCACTGGTGCTCCGATACCCTGAGGGACCACGTCACTGGTGCTCCGATACCCTGAGGGACCACGTCACTGGTGCTCCGATATCCTGAGGGACGTCACTGGTGTTCCGATATCCTGAGGGAGCACGTCACTGGTGCTCCGATACCCTGAGGGACGTCACCGGTGCTCCGATATCCTGAGGGACGCCACTGGTGCGCCGATATCCTGAGGAACCATGTCACTGGTGCTCTGATATCCTGAGGGACCACGTCACTGGTGCTCTGATATCCCGCATGACCACGGCACTGGTGCTCCGGTATCCTGAGGGACCACGTCACTGGTGCTCCGATACCCTGAGGGACCACGTCACTGGTGCTCCGATATCCTGAGGGACCACGTCACTGGTGCTCCGATATCCTGAGGGACCACGTCACTGGTGCTCTGATATCCTGAGGGACCACGTCACTGGTGCTCCGATATCCTGAGCGACCCCGTCACTGGTGCTCTGATATCCTGAGGGACCACGTCACTGGTGCTCTGATATCCCGCATGACCACGGCACTGGTGCTCTGGTATCCTGAGGGACCACGTTACTGGTGCTCCGGTATCCTGAGGGACCACGTCACTGGTGCTCCGATATCCTGAGCGACCCCGTCACTGGTGCTCTGATATCCTGAGGGACCACGTCACTGGTGCTCCGATATCCTGAGGGACCACGTCACTGGTGCTCTGATATCCTGAGGGACCACGTCACTGGTGCTCCGATATCCTGAGCGACCCCGTCACTGGTGCTCTGATATCCTGAGGGACCACGTCACTGGTGCTCTGATATCCCGCATGACCACGGCACTGGTGCTCTGGTATCCTGAGGGACCACGTTACTGGTGCTCCGGTATCCTGAGGGACCACGTCACTGGTGCTCCGATATCCTGAGCGACCCCGTCACTGGTGCTCTGATATCCTGAGGGACCACGTCACTGGTGCTCCGATATCCTGAGGGACCACGTCACTGGTGCTCTGATATCCCGCATGACCACGGCACTGGTGCTCTGGTATCCTGAGGGACCACGTTACTGGTGCTCCGGTATCCTGAGGGACCACGTCACTGGTGCTCCGATATCCTGAGGGACTAGTGTATTAATATTTTGAGGGGTCCCCATTGTATGGAAAAGTTTGCAAACCACTAGTCTAAGACGACCAACTCCTAAAAGGGAGCAGGAGTTGAGAAATCCGTACTTACGAAAAGGATTTACATCAGAGATCGGGTTACATAGCATTTTACAGCACAGAAACCGGCTATTTGGTCCAACTGGTCTATGCCGGTGTTTATGCTCCACATGAGCCTACTTCCATCCTTCATCATCTAAGCCTATCAACATTTCCTTTCTGCCTCATGTACTTAATTAGCTTCCCCTTAATTAAATTTTTGTTTAAAATATAATTTAATGTAATTGTAACTCATTTAAAAAATGTGATTTAAAAAAAAAATTATTTAATGTTTTAGTGTCTTTTTTCAGTGATCCCCATTCATACTTTTGACAGGTCTGTCAAAAGTATGAAGGGTAATTCCCTTCTTTCATTGGCTTGCCTGGCCCACGTGATGCCAGGAACGCTTGCGAACCGCATGCGCCCCTGGGATACGTGGGCCCTGCGCATTTCGACTGTGGAGAGGCCCAGGATCGGAAGTGTCCGGACCTCGGGAGCCCTCAGGTAAGAGTGCAGATTATTTTCCGATTGGAGGCATCCACACGCAGGAAGCCTCCTATCGGAAATTACGGGCCATTAATGTCTAACTTAGATTTATGGCCCCTAGTTTTAGACTCTCCCACAAGTGAAAACATCTTCTCTATGTCTATGCTATCAAACACCTTCGTAATTTTAAAGACCTCCATCAGGTCACCCTTTAGCCTTATCTTTTCTCGAGAAAAGAACCCCAGCCTGTTTAGCCTTTCCGGACAGTAATAACCTCTCATTTCTGGTATCATCCTTGTAAATTTATTTTTTTGCACTTTCTCCAATGCTTCTCTACCCTTTACAAGGGCTGGATGTGTAATAAAAATGACTAACACAGATTCGAAAAGTGAGTATCACGTTTGGACCAGGAGACTTCAGGGCCTGGCTAAGGTTCGGTTCCCATCCGGTAACATGAGCCATCGGAAAAGACAAAGGCTTCTATACCAGAAATCAGGTCCGTTGTTCCAAGCTCGTGTCTAACGCAATGGTTCGCGGCTTTCAACTGAAGACAGTCACTGGCGTATCTGTGTTCCACTCTTTTTTTTTGCCGGTAAGTACTTGAGTGTTACTTGTTTGGCCATAATGCCATACGTTGCCTGATCACAGTATGCCTGCAACTGATCACTGCAGCACTTAACTGAGTTCTGTGTGTTTTTAAATTCCGTTTCTTTTTTAATAATCCTAAAAAGCCATTTTCCTAAACTCTGCAGTTTTGAAGATGGATCCACACTTCCACCCGGATGTTGACCGGTCTTTGCTCCTTTCAGATGCTGCCTGGCCTGCCGTAAAAACTTCCAGCAATTTCTGTTGTTACTTTAAAATGTATTCATGAAAATGAAAATCAAGAGAGATTAATGTGCCCACATTACCAACAGGATGGGTGAGGCACGAGCACATGCTACCATCACAATCCCATTACGGGCACTGTGACAGTCCTAATGTGTTGCACCTTTGAAACAAAACTAGTCTGAATCACGTTTACTTAGCGATGAAACCAAAAGCTACATTCATCGCTAAATAACTTTACTTAAAGTATTGATTTTGTAAAAACTGAATAAAAGGGGGTCAACTTTTCACTTGAGGTTAACAGAATTGAGAGTGTTTAACGATGTGACCACTATGGCTTCCTGACTGGAGTAGCACAGCACAAGCAATTAAGAATAAACAGATGCAACATGCATACTGCGGAGAGAGAGAGAGAAAAAGAGAAGAGAATTCAGGCAGAGAAAGGACAGTGGACAAGTAGCTGCAGCATCGACAAAACAAGCATTAGGGCTCAAGGCAGCACACACACATATAGGTATATAAATACACACGCAGGTAAACGAACTAAGACAGCATCTTACACGTCTGCCTTTGCTAGCTGGAACACAGGCACGAGAACGCTTCAATAGAGAAAGGAAACACAAGTTAACTACTAATAAAGAGGGGAAAATACCCATTAAAATCTACTATTTTGTTCCTGCCTTATCTCACTTCTCCCCATCTTGAACTTGTAAAGCCATCAATAGCACTCGAGGCACGATGGAAGATAAAACCTTTCCAAAAAGAAACAGCCCAAGGTGCCCAAGATAAGCACCGCTTGCAGCCCAAGTCAAAATGTCCCATGCAATGGATCATCTGTATCACTATTCATTACTGAGGACATCTGTTTTAAATTCACTCTCAGAATGTAGGTGTCACTGGCAAGGATGGTATTTATTGTCCATCCTTAGTTACTGTGAGTAACTGAGTGGCTTTCTCGGCTCCTTTAGAGGGAGTCAACCACGTTGGTGTGGGACTGGAGTCACCTATAGGTCAGACTGGGTAAGGACAGTAGGTTTCCTTCCCTAAAGTGAACCAGTTGGGTTTTTACAACAATCCCAACAGCTTTGTGGTCACTCACTTTTCCCGATACCAGCTTTCTATTTCAATATTTAAAAAACTGAAATCAAATTCTCAAACTGCCGTGGTGGGATTTGGGAGCAGTCATAAACAGGCATGATTCTGTAACCATGGGACAAAGAACTAACTGAAGAATGAAGCAAGAGCTAAATGCTCTTTACCAGGACACCAGGCCCCATCTGCTGGGCTTGGATCAAACCCACTAGGATGGGGACTGCACAGTTTCTACTTTTACATACAGGGTAAACTTTTTTGTTATAAAGCAGAACAACGTAAGTTTAAAATAAAATTAATCTCAAGCATATTTACTCTCTGCCTTAGAAAGTGTTCTTCAATCTCAGTGATTGGAAGGACACAGTGGCCTGGAAAATGTTGGGCAATCACAACAGAATGAAGAAATATTTTTAAGAATCCAGAGAGTTCTGATGAAGCAGTACAACGCTCTTCTTCCCAAAGCAGTGACATTCATGGTTTAAAAGCTCCACGACACTCAAATATCAAATAACCACCACAGGTCAGTCTCTCAAATATCCAATAATAACCACAGGCCAGTCTCTCAAACTTCCCATATAATAGAAATGTAGTAAACAGTGAGCAGGATAGTAAGAGACTTCAGGAGGACAGAGACAGACTGGTGAAATGGGCAGACACGTGGCAGATGAAATTTAACGCAGAGAAGTGTGAAGTGATTGACTTTGGTTGGAAGAATGTGGATAGGCAATATAAAGTAAATGTACAACTTTAAAGGGGGTGCAGGAACAGAGTGACCTGGGGGTGTACGAGCACAAGTCTTTGAAGGTGGCAGGACAAGTTGAGAAGACTGTTAAAAAGGCATATGTGCTCCTTGGTTTTATAAACAGAGGCACAGGGTACAAAAGCAAGGCAGTTATACTAAACCTTTCTAAAACACTAGTTCGGCCCCAGCTGGAGAATTGTGTTCAATTCTGGGCTCCGCACTTTAGGAAGGATGTGAAGGTCTTAGAGAGGATGCAGCGGAGATTTACTAGAATGGTACCAGGAATGAGGGACTTCAGTTACCTGGATAAACTGGAGAAGCTGGGGTTGTTCTCCTTAGAGTAGAGAATGTTAAGGGGAGATTTAATAGAGATGTTCAAAATCATGAAGGGTTTTGATAAGAGTAAATGAGGAGAAATGGTTTCCACTGGCAGAAGGGTCGATAACCAGAGGACACAGATTTAAAGTAATTGGTAAAAGAACCAGAGGTGACAAGAGGAATTTTTTTTTAATGCAGCGACTTGTTGTGATCTGAAATGCACTGCCTGAAAGGGCGGTGGAAGCAGATTCTATAATAACTTTCAAAAGGGAATTGGATAAATACTTGAAGGGGGAAAATTTACAGGGATATGGGGAAAGAGTGGGGGAGTGGGACTAATTGGAGAGCTCTATCAAAGAGCCGGCGCAGGCACAATGGGCCGACTGGCCTCCTTCTGTGCGGTATCAATCTATGATTCTATGCATAATAAACCAGTCAAACAGCCCATAGGCCAGTCACTCAAACAACCCATAATAACCATAAGCCAATTAAACATCCCATAATAACTGCAGGCCAGTCACTCACACACCCCATAATAACTGTAGGCCAGTCGCTCAAACATTCAATGAAAACTGGTGACTCAAACATCCTATAATAAATGCAGGCCAGCCAATCAAACATCCCATAATAACCACAGGCCACTCAAAAAGCCAATAATAATCGCAGACCAATCACTCAAACATCCAATAATAACCGCAGGTCAAAAAACGGCTAATAACTGCAGGCTAGTCGCTCAAACATCTTACTACAGTATAATGTATCAGACTTCCATTATCATTTTTCAAATAAACAGCAATTCAGCTCCCAATAGATGCTTTAGCCTGCAGTGGCAGAGGGACAGAATATACACTCCTCCAAATCTTTGAATCATTTGTAGTTTTAAATCAGTGGTCCCTTTTATTAAGGACGCTAATCTGAGAACTCCTGGAATATTGTAGGGTGAAGTCGGTCCATTGGCAGAGCACTGCAGTAGTTTCACCTGATTGATACTGTACGTTCTGACTTCTGACAGCAATTCAGAAACTGATCCATTCTGCTATTTAACAGCCAAAGTTAAAACTGGACTTTTGTAAACAGTCACTGAAATTATTTAGGAAAGAAATAATCATTGAGCCAAGCTATATTTAATCAGATACTCTGCTAAAAAGATATATTTTAAATTATTTACTTTTGATTCCTTGTCTCACATGGCACCAGGCTGCAGCCACTGCCCAGAAAGTGCAGTAAGAAATATTTGACAATTCCTTAATTCCTCATCATCTTGCTTTCTCTCCACACCATCCTCTCCTCCCTCGCAAAATCAAAATACACCAGAGTCCATTGTAGTCGGGACCACTCATTCTGTGATAGCAAAACATCTTAGTGCTATGAGCGGTTGCTTTAAGCTAGGCATCGGGGTCAGCTCACTTCCTATGATGCCAATGGGCCACTACCTTAACCACAGGCTGGGAACAACCTACTGGTAATACTGCAGCAAAACATTCAATAAAACAGTCCCGAATTAGACATGGGACTCTGCATTCGACAGAGACGATGGATAAATTATTGGTTTAATTAAGTTTTTTGTTGTTCTCTCCTCCCCTTTTGAGGTCTCCCAGTGCCATGAATCATCCCTGGCCAAACCAGTGAGTGTGTCTACATCACTCTGTAATCACTGCAAGATGTGTTAAATTGGCCCAGGGTGTCTTGCCATCTGATTCCCCCAATCTGTCCACAGCAGAACAATCTGGGCTGGTAACACACTAACGGCTATGAACGCAGGGTCTGCAAGTCTGTGGCACAGGTGTTCCAATGCACCGTATACTTGCCTTGAATACATAAACAGAGCTGTGGAATAACTTATTAGGAAGGCCATTGAAGACAAATGGGTACAGAAGGCAACTAAATGCTTTTTCCGATGAGAGAAGGATATTCTCAAGAATACTGAGAAGGGAGGTAGGTGCGACTGACCTGTGAAGAAAGAATGGGCTTGTTGGGCCCAAAAGGCCTTTTCCGGCATTTAAAACATATTCTTTAATAATGTCTTAATAAGAGACAATATTAAGTTTAATTTCCACCTTGAGACTGGAGAGCATCTTAATGCATCTACCAAGGACGCTCTTCAATCTTCAATTCTACTAAAAGTTATTTTTTACAACTTTAGGCCAGCGACTTGCTACAGGATTAGAGGGTATGCAGACCTGCGGCAAAATGATTACACCGTGCTTGCATAGGTGCGTGTCTGTCTAGCAGCCTCATCAAATCTCCATCGGGAAGCACCACAACTGAGCAGAGGGGAATGGTTACTGGAACTTACATCTATCCCAAAAAGGAAACCCGAAAAGCAACTGCATTCTCCTCTCCAACAGTCCCTGTTTTTGTTATGCTGAGTGTTGGGAGACATTTTCCCCAACAAGATGGAGTGGAGCTGGGGGCCCATTGGCATGAGAAGTGATGCTAGTGGGTCAGGCACTAGGAATCCATGGTACAGGCTGTTGGCTGCATCAAGTCACTGCCCTGACTCTCCCTCTTATAGATAAAAACCTAACTTTATTCACGCCTATAACATTGCTTTTCATTTATCCAGGTAACCCTGACATGTTGCCACTGGAAGTTCACAGTGCACTTTATTTTGTGCAGCGGTGTGTCAAAAATTAACCACTGATGTTATCTCTGGCAGAATCTTATCGTCAAGAAATCGAGGACCAATCCATCATAAGAACATAAGAAATAGGAGCAGGAGTAGGCCATTTGGCCCTTCGAGCCATGCTTTTACGAGACAAGCACTTATGAAGGACAGAGAGTTATCCAAAGAAAACATACATACATCTGTACAACTGTTCATTAATAGTGTCATCAGCACATTAAAACAAGTTTAGTTATTCCTTCAACACCAGGTTTTATTAAAACGTACCAAAACACAGTACTACAAGAGACACAGCTAAAACACTACAGGATGGGTCAGACTCACAAGGATCTAAAAAATAAAATACAGTCAATTTCACTTGGGGTTTAAATTTGTATCTAGGGTCGCACTGTTTCCAAGACATTCTATTTGCCTAAAGGTTCTCCCGTGGCGTTTGCTCAGGATAGACTGTGGTCTGGAGTACGTCTGGGATGATCTGTTGCTAACCTGGCTTGTCCCTTTAGGCCCACTGTGCTAGTACGCCATGCGCAGATCCAGATCATTGTGGCAGCTTGCAAAGGGTGGAAGGCTACTTTTTAGCTGCTTGTAAATTTTTCAGCTCCGGGTCAGTGATTGCTACAGATACAAAACCAAGTGCAACACTTTGGATTGTTGTGCCTGAAGTACAGCCTGCCAGACCCAAGAATGTTGTATATAGGTAGACTGTTGGGTTACTTGTGTGGCTCCAGTAAATGTATATTTAATGCTGTTTAAATGCAAACGTTAATCTTGAAATTGTACACCATGGGGAAAAGAACCAATTCCAAGTTCTACTGTTTGCAATATTTTTCTCTGAAGATTATCTGCTCTCGTAGACTGCTAGCCCTGACTTTTTTTAATTTGTTCTTGGGATGAGGCTGGATTTATTGTCCAACTCTAGTTGCTCTGAGAAGGTGCAGGGACATCTTATAGGCAATGCTCCCCGAGTGGTCGTGCAGCGCTCCAGGGGTTCCGCGCAGCCGGTGAGCCGGCTTTTAAAACGCACATTTGCAGCCTTTTGAGTGGGACGCGCAGCCCGTTAAAGGGGCCGCGTGACCCAAAAAACAATTACGGGGAACATAGTTTATTTTTACAGCGGAGTAGCTTGCTAGGCTACTTCAGAGGGCATTCAGACGCGACCATTGGATGTGGGACTGGAATTACATGCAGAGCAGACGGGGTAAGGACGACGGGTTCCCTTCCCTGAACCAGTTGGGTTTTTGCAACAGTCCGGGGGCATTCATAAGCATTTTTTTCCTCAGTGCCAGCCCACAATTACCAGATTTATTGAATTAAATTTTACAACCTGCCATGGGGAAGTTCAAGACCCCTGGGTTGCTAGTCCAGTTACCATAATCACTACACTACAGTACCCATCCCTTGGTCTAGAGGAGAGATGGAGTAGAATGGGCCTATATTCTCTGGAGTTTAGAAGACTGAGAGGTGATCTCACTGAAACGTATAAAATTCTTAGATGGCTTGACAGGGTTAATACTGAGAGATTGTTTTCCCTGGCTGGAGAGTCTCGAACCAGGGGTCATAATCTCAGGATAAGGGGTCAGCCATTTAGGACTGAGATGAGGAGAAATTTCTTCACTCAGAGGGTGGTGAATCTTTGGAATTCTCTACCCCAGAGGGCTGTGGAGGCTCAGTCAATGAAATATCCAAGGCTGAGATCGTTAGATTTTTGGGCGCTAAGGGAATCAAGGGATATGGAGATCGGGTGGGAAAGTGGAGTTGAAGTCAAAGATCAGCCATGATGTTATTGAATGGCGGAGCAGGTTCCAGGGGCCGTATGGCCTACTCCTGCTCCTAATTCTCATGTCCTTAGACCGCAGACTTCACTACAATTGTCAAGAACACGGTCACACTTGACAATTGGGTTATCGTGATTTGAGCAGGGCAAATGTTAACGATCCTCCTCTCTGAAACTATCTCCCGCCTCACTCACAAGCCTCCTTACCAACCCTGAACCTAGGTGCTCCTAGTTGGGAGATGAGCTACAGCCTTGCACATGCTGTCGTTTCCATAGTGAAGCCTCATTTTGAAGTGGGAAGTATGGGGTATGGGTGTGTGGATGAACATTTACGGATTTCTGTGAATTGACTGTATTTTCCAGACGGGATTTGTTGTGCCGAACCAATGTGCTGGCCCCCATCGAGGGGTACAGCTCATCGGCTGAAAGTTTCTGAACTTACATCATTCCAAAAGTCTACCAATGAAGATGAAGAAGAAGACAGAGAATCCTATCCCAATAGTGAAATAGTAGCATCACAGAGGGGGAAGGAAGAAATTAAATGAAAAATAATGAGAAACCATTTCAGAGATAACTCATTAGCAATGTCACTCATCATCCAGAAACACAGCAAGAAAAATTAAACTAGGAATAGGTTAAACCACCTAAAAACAGATCATGCTCCAGACCTTGAGGGGGGGGGGGGGGGGGAGAAAAGAAAACAAAATTGCACATAAATATGTTAATGTCTGTATGATTTGATTTACTCACTTCGAATTGATCCAGAGGAGAGGCAGGTGTATTCAAAAATGCCAAGAAAGAATTCTGTGAGTCTTGGTGCTTTACACCTAGAAAAACAGCAGCAAGTTTTTTTTTAACTTAAAGAAATATTTAGCCTGCGCTTTTTCTGGAGGACCATTCCACCTGCACAAGACAGCCACAGGAGCGAACACCGCAGCACACTAGAGAGAAGTTTTTTTTAAAACAGGGATGGCTTTACACTTAAACTCAGCTACTGCAATTTATCATCTTTCCACAAGAAAGTATTTAAAAATACTAATTAAACTTAAAACCAAATTTTAACATTTCAGCATTGGATAGAGTCTAGACACTTGATTCTTCCAAGATTGTTGTATATTTTCATGAATTATACCTTTATCAAAACAGAGTCATAAAACTTATACAACCTGACACAACCAAGCCATATTACGTAGAATTAGAAACTACACAGCTGAGGGAGAAACATGTGGATTAAAGGACAATATTACAAAGTGACTAACAGACTCCCTAAATGTGTCACCGTTACTGCACAGCGGGGGGAACCAAATGATAAGAGGTGCTAATTTAAGAGGGTTCATTCAAACTTCATTAGGAACAAGCTGGTGCTAGTGCCAAGTATTCTGAGGCAGCCTGTTGCCAAACAAAAATTATAATAATTGTTCTACTTGCATATGGAAATGTACTGAACCTAGGACTCAATTTTATTTGTATTTTACGAATCCACAAAATTACTTCAACCATCACCAATTTCAGTTACTAGCTCACGTGAGTCTCAACCATCACCAATTTCAGTTACTAGCTCAACATGTGACTCTCAACCATCACCAATTTCAGTTACTAGCTCAACATGTGACTCTCAACCATCACCAATTTCAGTTACTAGCTCACGTGACTCTCAACCATCACCAATTTCAGTTACTAGCTCAACATGTGACTCTCAACCATCACCAATTTCAGTTACTAGCTCAACATGTGACTCTCAACCATCACCAATTTCAGTTACTAGCTCAACATGTGACTCTCAACCATCACCAATTTCAGTTACTAGCTCAACATGTGACTCTCAACCATCACCAATTTCAGTTACTAGCTCACGTGAGTCTCAACCATCACCAATTTCAGTTACTAGCTCAACATGTGAGTCTCAACCATCACCAATTTCAGTTACTAGCTCAATATGCGGGCCTCAACCATCACCAATTTCAGTTACTAGCTCAATATGCGGGTCTCAACCATCACCAATTTTTATTACGCAAGTATCCCAGAGTCCAGCCTACTCCCTCAGCACCATTGTTTGATTTATATAATTTTATAAATAAATACAAAAGGATTACTGGTCTCTGGTATCTTCAAGAAGAACGACAAAAACAAAATTGAAGTACAGGTAAGACCTGTGGCCAATTGCCCCGTGCGCCCATACCCTTTTCTGTTTTTATTTGCTCCATTTCCTTCTTGAGTTTTTCAATTTCAGTAAACAGCTCCAGGTTTCTCTTCTCACTGTCTTGCAATTTGCTGGAACAAAAAGCAAAGAAAAAGTATATTTTTAGGGAACAGAAACCTTTCAGAAGAGGGACCACATAACCAGCCAAATGGAGAGTGCCCAGCCGAGCCACACCTAGGCATTAGTACCAACGTTGGGAGAGTCAGGGACAGGAAAAGGCCATTCAACCCAAGGAGACTTGTACCTCTAGTGCCCAATTCTCCCAACTTCACATAAAACTGCTTCTTGACCAAACCCAACATTCTTGCCTCTTTATCTCACCTGGTAGATTACACGATACATTTATCTTTCTGATAACTGGCTTAAAATATGCTTTTCACTAACTCTCCATTTATGTTCTGTTTACCGTACCTTAAAGTTAAATGGTGGGTTAACTATCTATCCCATTTGTTTGAGGGGAGGAGTACGGAGTAGGGTGCATCAGGGCTCAGTAGTGGTACCACTATGGTTTCTAATTTAGATAAATGATCTGGATTCAGAAACTACTAATCTGAATAGTGTCCATGATAGTGCAGTTCTAATTGTGTCTATTGGAAGAAACAAGTTTGAAGGGTTGAATGAGCTTTTCTCTGCAGACTTGATATTCTTACAATGATCATGGTTGTGCACTTATATAAAAAAAAAGAAAGGCAGGCCCCCTTGTTCATTATAGTCATTTGATTACCAGCTCTGGCTGTAAAGTACAGGAAATTATATTCAAGAGAAACCTGAAGAATTATAATCAACTTTGACGAGAGGCAACCTTCTGCCTGTCTCAGAACAATGAATGGTTTTTGTTTCAGGACTGCATGGATGTGGGACTAACTATGCATGTCTCTCACTGTCTTCCTGTAGACCCGGGAGAAACGGCACTGAATCTTCAGCTGATGATTCCTTACAAGAGGGCGATGATATAGGTTGAAGAGTGCCTGTGCGCTGTGCTAGAGCGGTAAGGCACAGGTTTGTGACAGTGACAGTGCCCACATGATCAACTGCCAATCTCAGCTGTGTCATTTGTGGGAAGCACTGAGCAGGGTCATGTACTGCCACACAGGAGAGGAGACAATTGGATGGTTGGACATGCTGGACTGCTCTTGGGTACAAACCATCATCCAGTTACACAGGGACACTGGCTGATGCCTGGCAGTGGGCTGCCTCCTCACCCTCTTGGCTGGCAAGCGATATACAAGTACAGAGGTTTCATGCAAGAAAATCTAAAATAACTCATTAAAAAACACATTCTGAGCACCCATAATTAGACAGTGCTGATTTCAGGTTGCTTTGTGGGGTTAAGTAAGAATCTTTAAAATCAGTTTTATTGCCAATTCTAAAAGCCCAAGTTTATCCAGGTTTTAGTTTAGCATCAAAACTGGCAGAAAATCAGCAGGAAAAACACAGGGCTGGCGGTGTTGTGATAGCTGGTTGCCGGGTTCCGGTCACGCTCCCAGCTGTAGCCGCTCTGTCAAAGGGATTTTTCCCTTGATTGGCCTTGTTAAGCCCACCCTGCGGGCTTCCCGGCCAATTAACAGGAAGCGGGTCTGATGATGTCATTTGAGGACGTGTCATCAGCTGGTTTCCTTAAAGGGACCAAGGCCACATCGAGTTTGGCAGATGTTCTGTCAGTGTTTTACAGCATTGAGACTCTTCGCTGGGAGCAAGCGGAAGCCAAGCGCAGGCTGCGCAAGGAGCGCGCGTCAACCCAAGCACCCCACCCACCCGCCCCTTCAACCACCGTCTGCCCCACCTGTGACAGAGACTGTAGGTCCCGCATTGAACTCATCAGTCACCTGAGAACTAATTTTTAATGTGGAAGCAAGTCATCCTCGGTTCCGAGGGACTGCCTAAGAAGAAGAAGGTGAGGTGCTGCAAACACTGACAAGCACTGCACAGAGGTGGACGGTTGCACCCAGGCTCTCCAATGACTCCCTCCATATGCTGGAGGGAGTCATAGCATGCAGGGAGGTTCTCTTCCTTTCCAAGGGCAGAACAGACCTCCCCAGGACACCAGCGCAGCCTGGTTGCACATTGCACAGGAGGCAAAAGCAGGGATGTCGTCAGGAGCCCCTGGCTGCAGTGGTGCAAACCTTTCAATGATCTCAGTGGATCACGAAACGTTACTGCAAAGCCACACTCAAACTCACCCTGCTGTACCACTCACCACATTCCCATCACTCTGCCTTCCATACCCTTCTTCTACACATCCTTACTCACACCGACTTACCTTGCACCTCCACTCATCCCTCTCTATCTACATTATCATTTCCCATCTCACTAGCCACCCCTCACACTCATCCTACTGCAAGCATACCAACTAACAATACCGTGGAGCATTTGCGAAGCGGAGATCTTCGTGGATAGCACGTTTAATGAGGTGGTCACACTGCAGGTAAACAGTGCACAGGCAGACAGGAAATGGGTGACCGCCAGACAGAGTAAAAGAACTAGTGCAGGAGTCCCCATGGTCCATCTCCCTCCAACAGATTTTCCATTTTGGATACTGATGGGGGAGATGGTTTCTCAGGGGAATGCAGCAAGAGCCAAGTCCGTGGCTCAGCTGCACAGGAGGGGAGGAAAAAGAGAGGGAGATCAATAGTGATAGGAGATTCTATCGTAAGGGGAACAGATAGGCGTTTCCGTGGCTGCAGACGTGACTCCAGGATGGTATGTTGCCTCCCTGGTGCCAGGGTCAAGGATGTCACTGAATGGCTGCAGGGCATTCTGAAGGGGGAGGGCGAACAGTCAGAGGTCGTGGTTCACATTGGTACCAACGACATGGGTAGAAAGAGGGATGAGGTCCTGCAACAAGAATTTAGGGAGCTGGGTAGCAAATTAAAAAGCAGGACCTCAAAAGTTGTAATCTCTGGATTACTCCCGGTGCCACATGCTAGTGAGTATAGGAATAGGAGGATAGAGCAGATGAATGCGTGGCTAAAGGGTTGGTGCAGGAGGGAGGGCTTTATTTTCCTGGATCACTGGGTCTGCTTCTGGGGAAGGTGGGACCTGTACAAGTCGGACGGGTTGCACCTGAACCGAAACGGGACCAACATCCTTGCGGGGAGGTTTGCTAGTGCTGTTGGGGGGGGGTTTAAACTAACTTGGCAGGGGGATGGGATACGGAGTGGAGTTATAGTAGGGGGTGATGCACAGCCAAATATAGAGGAAAAAACAAGTCAGCCTGGAAGGCAGAGCAAATATGTAACAGCACAAGGGAGTATGGCAAGGCTGGATGGCATTTATTTTAATGCAAGGAGTCTTGTGAGTAAGGCAGATGAATTGAAGGTGTTGATGAACACATGGGAGTATGATATTGTTGCTATCAGAGAGACATGGTTGAGGGAAGGGCAGGACTGGCAGCTCAATATTCCGGGGTATAGAATCTTCAGGCGAGACAGAGGGGGGTGTAAAAGAGGGGGTGTCGCAATATTAATCAAGGAGTCAATTACTGCTGTAAGGAGGGATGATATCTTAGCAGGTTCCTCTAATGAGGCCATATGGGTAGAACTAAAAAACAAAAAGGGGCCAAGCACTTTGCTGAGAGTGTACTGTAGGCCCCCAAACAGTCAGGGGGAGATAGAATAACAGATATGTAGGCAAATCTCAGAGAAGTGTAGAAATAATAGGGTAATAATAGTAGGGGATTTCAACTTCCCCAATATTAACTGGGATAGTCAGAGTGTGAAAGGCTTAGAGGGTGCGGAATTCTTAAAGTTCAGGAATTCAGGAGAGCTTTTTGAGCCAGCATGTAGAAAGTTCTACAAGAGAGGGGGCGGTACTGGACCTAATTCTAGGGAATGTAGCCGGGCAAGTGATAGAAGTGTCAGTAGGAGAGCATTTTGGTGACAATGACCATAATTCGGTGAGATTTAAGGTAGTCATGGAAAAGCACAAAAGATGGACCGGAAATAAAGGTTCTAAATAGGGGGGAAAGCCAATTTTAATATAAGGCAGGATTTGGCCAAAGTGGACTGGGATCAGCTATTTGTAGGAAAATCCACATCAGAGCAGTGGGAGTCTTTCAGAAAGGAAATAGAGAGAGTACACCAACATGTTCCCATAAAGGTCAAGGGTGGGACCAACAAGCCCAGGGAACCCTGGATGTCAAGGGATATACAAGAATGGATTAGGAAAAAAAGGGAGGCTTTTGGCAGATACAAAGGACTAAAAACAATGGAAGCCCTAGAGGAGTATAGAAAGTGCAGGGGGGGTACTTAAAAAAGAAATTAGGAGAGCGAAGAGGGGGCATGAAAAAACACTGGCCGGCAAAATAAAGGAAAATCCCAAGGTGTTTTATAAGTGTATTAAGGGCAAGAGGATAACCAGGGAAAGAGTAGGGCCCATTAGGGACCAAAGTGGCAATCTGTGTGTAGAGCCGGAAGATGTAGGTGAGGTTTTAAATGAATATTTTGCATCTGTGTCCACTATGGGGAAGGACGATGTAGGCATAGAAATCAGGCAGGGAGATTGTGATATACTTGAACAAATTAGTATTGAGAGGGAGGAGGTACTAGAGGTTTTAGCGGGCTTAAAAGTGGATAAATCCCCAGGCCCAGATGAGATGTATCCCAGGCTGCTGTGTAAGGCAAGGGAGGAGATTGCAGGGGCTCTGACACAAATTTTCAGAACCTCTCTGGCCACAGGGGAGGTGCCAGAGGACTGGAGAACAGCTAACGTAGTACCATTATTCAAGAAGGGTAGTAGGGATAAACCAGGGAATTACAGGCCACCAAGCCTAACATCAGTGGTAGGGAAATTATTGGAAAAAATTCTGAGGGACAGAATTAGTCTCCACTTGGAGAGGCAAGAATTAATCAAGGATAGTCAGCATGGCTTTGTCAGGGGAGATCATGTCTAACCAATTTGATTGAATTTTTCGAGGGGGTGACTAGATGTGTGGATGAGGGTAGTGCAGTTGATGTAGTCTACATGGACTTCAGTAAGGCTTTTGACAAAGTTCCACATGGGAGACTGGTCAAAAAGGTAAGAGCCCATGGGATCCAGGGCAATTTGGCACATTGGATCCAAAATTGGTTTAGTGGCAGGAGGCAGGGGGTGATGGTCGAAGGTTGTTTTTGTGACTGGAAGCCTGTGTCCAGTGGTGTACCACAGGGATTGGTGCTGGGTCCTTTGCTGTTTGTAGTGTACATTAATGATTTCGATATGAATGTAGGAGGTATGATCAGCAAGTTCGCAGTTGACACGAAAATTGGTGGAGTGGTAAATAGCGAGGAGGGAAGCCTCAGGTTACAGGACGATCGATATAGACGGGTTGGTCAGATGGGCAGAACAGTGGCAAATGGAATTTAACCCTGAAAAGTGTGAGGTGATGCATTTTGGGAGGACTAACAAGGCAAGGGAATACACAATGAATGGTAGGACCCTAGGAAGGACAGAGGTGTGCATGTACATAGATCCCTGAAGGCAGCAGGACAGGTAGATAAGGTGGTCAAAAAGACATATGGCATACTTGCCTTCATTAGCCGAGGCATAGAATATAGGAGCAGGGAAGTTATGATGGAGCTGTACAAAACGCTAGTTAGGCCACAGCTGGAATACTGTGTGCAGTTCTGGTCACCACACTATAGGAAGGATGTGATTGCATTGGAGAGGGTGCAGAGGAGATTCACCAGGATGTTACCTGGGCTTGAGCGCTTCAGCTATGAAGAGAGACTGGACAGGCTGGGGTTGTTTCTGAGGGGGGACCTGATTGAGGTGTACAAAATTATGAGGGGCATAGATAGGGTAGATAGAAAGGAGCTTTTCCCCTTAGTATTGGGGTCAATAACCAGGGGGCATAGTTTCAAGGTAAGGGGCAGGAGGTTTAGAGGGGATTTGAGGAAAAACTTTTTCACCCAAAGGGTGGTTGGAATCTGGAACTCACTGCCTGAAAGGGTGGTAGAGGCAGGAACCCTCACAACATTCAAGAAGCATTTAGATGAGCACTTGAAACGCCATAGCATACAAGGCTACGGACCAAGTGCTGGAAAATGGGATTATAATAGACAGGGTTTGATGGTCGGCGCGGACACGATGGGCCAAAGGGCCTCTTTCTGTGCCGTATAACTATGACTCTAACACACAAGGGTAGGCACTTGAGAGGTTTAGCCAATGTCCATGTGAAGTTTCTGGTAATGTGTTGTCATACAGTGAAATGTATATTTTCAACGCTGCTCCTTATTGGACAGATCTGTGCACACCTTGAGAAGTGTCTTACTGAGTTCTAGTGAATGGCGAGACATAAGTTCCCCCCTCGCTATAGAGATGAGTGTGCATTAAATGGCTTGGACATTAAATGGATGCTTTACGGTGCTGGTGTGGGATGGTGTCAACCTGGCGCATCATGTGGCAGCCAGGGTTTACAGCGTCAAGTGAAGTAAATCTGGCCATGGTGATGCCATCGCTGGCCTCCCGGGCAGCAATGTTGTCAGGGGCTGATGCCCTGTGCAGCATTAGGTGATGGCGGAGAAGGTTGGTGGTGTTGTTGGTGCTGCTGGTGTGCCTGGTGATGTTGGTGTTGGGGCTGAGCATGGAAGGAATCAGAGGAGCAAGGTGAGATAGTTTCTAGGGCACTGATGTTGCTGCAATAGATGGCAGCTGCAGGTGAGATGACAGAAGCGATCTGTCAATGGTGAGAGGTTGTTCCAATGAGGTGGCACTGGACATACAGTTGGCTCTAAACACTTGCAAGCTAAATAAATCTCCATATGTCTTACAAATGCAGTAACCAACAGTTTCTGCGCTCTGAAACTGACTATCTGCAACATGGCATCCGTTACACCACTTCTGCAGCTGTCAGCTTATCAGATACATCAGAGCAGACTCAACTCACGCCAGGGTGAGCTGGCGTGTTCCCCGAGCAGCGGGTAACCCATGGGGGAGCACGTAAAATTGGAAGGAAGCCTCAAAATACCATTAAATTGCCTCTTAACAAGCCATTTAATGAGCTCAATTGTGTCCCCCGCTGCTTGGTGTCGGGTCAGTTCTCCGCTGACAGACCCGACACCTGGGAGGCTCGCGTGGAGGTGTGTTGACAGCGGGTTTCATACCCGCCGTCAATCTTTGCTATTTTGACAGCAGACCCGCCTCCAAACCCGCCCTCTGAGTGCTGGCAAAATCCAGCCAATAGATCCCCAGAAAACGGTAATTTCAGAGAAAAATCTGTAAAAAAAAAAATCAAAAAAAATCAGTATTTCATTTTAAACATCACAAGGGACCATTCTTTAAATCTCCGTTATGTTTTTAGGTGTTTGCTGCCCCTGTCATTCCATACTCCTCATGGCTGGTTAACTTTTCCAATGGTCCCACTGACTGATGGTGACCCCACATTCCTACATTACAACAGTGACTACACTTCAAATGTACTTAATTGGCTGTGAAGCGCTTTGGGACGTCCTGAGGGTTGTGAAAGGCACTACATAAATGTAAGCCTCTCTTTCATGGGCACACTTTATGGCTGTTCTCAGCTGCTTAAACCCCAGCATGAGCTGAGAGAGAGAAGCTGGTTAGCTGGTTAAACAGGCATTAAGCAGTATGACCAGCATCAACAAGTGAACTTATGCACATGAGCTTCACCTCTAGAACTTGGCAATGAAAGTCGGGTCCCAGGATACATGTGTTAGTGATGTCATTGCACGTCTCGCACTTATACCATCTGGTATGTAATGACATCAGCAGCGCGATGTGCGCGCATCTCAGGATCCGCAAAGTTCAGGGTTTTGAAAGAACAAAATTGCTTTTTCCCGATCACCCATCGGTTAAAAAAACGATTTGAAATGATTCTAAAAAATTGATTATTTTAACTGGCTTTTACTCAGCCCCAACAATGGTTTATTTACCTTGTGGACTCGGCAGGCAAGCTGTCACATTTTTATGGTGGTTAGTTGGATTTGGTTCAAGCATTGCTGTCTGCTCATAATTAAAAACTACAGCAGGACTGGCCACACGCTGTAAAAGGCAGTATCCTTCAGGGTGGAAAATATCTCAGAATGTAAACACTCCTCCAGCCTTACAATCTTCCGAGATCTCTGTGCTCCTCCAATTCTGGCCTCTTGCGCATCCCCGATTTTAATCGCTCCACCATTGCAGCTGTGCCTTAAGCTCTGGCATTCCCTCCCTAAACCTCTGCCTCTCTCCTCCTTTAAGACGCTCCTTAAAACCTACCTCTTTGACCAAGCTTTTGGTCATCTGTCCTAATATCTGCTTATGTGGCTCGGTGTCACATTTTGTTTGATAACGCTCCTGTGAAGCGCCTTGGGATGTTTTACTACAGGTGCTATATAAATGCAAGTTGCTGTTGACAGCGCTGGTTTAAGTATTTCACTTGTGAAGCAGAGAGTGGGCAAACTGCAGGTTTGCATACTGTCCTTCAGTGAAAATGGCCACTTCGGACGGTCACTCTGGGGGAAAAGGAATTCCCAGTAGGTAGACTGAGTAATCGGCACACTTCCACTCAGTTAAGGTATTTGAACAACTCCGTTGGCTGAGCAAATCTATGTCCAACAAAAATTAATTATCTGAAAATGCTGATAAGGCCCCACTGTTGGCTTAGTGTATAAATGAAATGCCCAGTGCAATGCTAAACCAAGCAAAACAGGGAGGTGTCAGGTATGATCATAGAGTCTGTGCCGAGTTAGCAGACAACAGCTGGATTGGCAGTAGGGAACACAGCACCACTGCACTGGGGGAGGGGAAGGGGAGAACATTGACCAGGTCCCCCACTCTTATCGAGACCCAGTGACTTGTGCCGGAACGTGCGTGTCATTCCTAAGCTAACTACAATGCCAGTTAGCTTAGAAACAACCAACTTGAAATTTTAGCTTAGAATGAGATATGTTTTTACTGTTTTGGAGCGATTGTTAAATTTCACTGTGAAAATGTATTCTGTTCATTCATGCATCTATCTTCTATATCTATATATAATATAATATAATATAATAATATATATATATAAATGAGTTTGTCTGTCTGTATGCACGCAGTAAACTCAAAAGTTATAGAGTGTACCTACACATATGTTATATCAAAAGAAAGCTTATGATTAGGGGAGTGTCATAGGCATGTTTATTTTTTGGTCAGACAAAAATTGTTCGGGCAGTTTACAAAAAACGGACAAAATCCGCTCATTTTAACAAAGCTTCTTCGGCGTGACTGACGAGTGGATGGACCAATCGACGGGCCGCATTAGCGTTGAGTGACGTGATGGTTGACCAATCCTACGGGGGAACCGCGGTATGATGCGTCACGGGGGGCGTTTCATGGCGTGTGTGGGCAGGGCCTAAGCCTGCGGCCTGCCGCGAGTGCAGGACCGGGAAAAGAGATACAGAGACAGAGAGAACCGCGCGGCCCGAGAGACAGCGAGCGGGGGAGCGGCCAGGCCTGAGGCGCTAGGCCGCGCACGGGGGCTCCAGGTCACCGCGGCCAGGCTCTGAGTCCAACCCCTTCCCCGGGGTTTCTTCCTCTCTATCCCCTTCCCCGGGGTGTCTTCCTCTCTTCTCTATCTCCTTCCCTCTCCTTCCCCCTCTCTCTCTCTCTCCTTCCCCTCCTCTCTCTCTCTCTCCTTCCCCCCCTCTCTCTCTCCTTCCCCCCCTCTCTCTCCTTCCCCCCTCTCTCTCTCTCTCTCCTTCCCCCCCTCTCTCCTTCCCCCCTCTCTCCTTCCCCCTCTCTCTCTCCTTCCCCCCCTCTCTCCTTCCCCCCTCTCTCTCCCTTCTCTCCCCTTCCCCCCCTCCCTCCCCCTCTCTCCTTCCCCCCCTCTCTCTCTCCTTCCCCCCCCTCTCTCTCTCCTTCCCCCCTCTCTCTCTCTCTCCTTCCCCCCTCTCTCTCTCCTTCCCCCTCTCTCCCCTTCCCCCCCTCTCTCTCTCCTTCCCCCTCTCTCTCTCTCCTTCCCCCCTCTCTCTCTCTCCTTCCCCCCTCTCTCTCTCTCCTTCCCCCCTCTCTCTCTCTCCTTCCCCCCTCTCTCTCTCCTTCCCCCCTCTCTCTCTCTCTCTCTCTCCTTCCCCCCCTCTCTCCTTCCCCCCTGTCTCTCTCCTTCCCCCCTCTCTCTCTCCTTCCCCCCCTCTCTCTCTCTCCTTCCCCCCCTCTCTCTCTCTCCTTCCCCCCTCTCTCCTTCCCCCCCTCTTTCCTTCCCCCCTCTCTCTCCTTCCCCCCTCTCTCCTTCCCCCCTCTCTCTCCTTCCCCTCTCTCTCTCCTTCCCCCCTCTCTCTCCTTCCCCTCTCTCTCTCCTTCCCCCCTCTCTCTCTCCTTCCCCCTCTCTCTCTCCTTCCCCCCTCTCTCTCTCCTTCCCCCCTCTCTCTCTCTCTTTCCCCCCTCTCTCTCTCTCCTTCCCCCCTCTCTCTCTCTCTTTCCCCCCTCTCTCTCTCTCCTTCCCCCCTCTCTCTCTCTCTCTCCTTCCCCCCTCTCTCTCTCTCCTTCCCCCCTCTCTCTCTCCTTCCCCCCTCTCTCTCTCTCCTTCCCCCCTCTCTCTCTCTCCTTCCCCCCTCTCTCTCTCTCTCTCTCTCTCCTTCCCCCCTCTCTCTCTCCTTCCCCCCTCTCTCTCTCCTTCCCCCCTCTCTCTCTCTCTTTCCCCCCTCTCTCTCTCTCCTTCCCCCCTCTCTCTCTCTCTCTCCTTCCCCCCTCTCTCTCTCTCCTTCCCCCTCTCTCTCTCTCCTTCCCCCCTCTCTCTCTCTCTCCTTCCCCCTCTCTCTCTCCCCTTCCCCCCTCTCTCTCTCTCTCTCCTTCCCCCCTCTCTCTCTCTCTCTCCTTCCCCCTCTCTCTCTCTCCTTCCCCCCTCTCTCTCTCTCCTTCCCCCCTCTCTCTCTCTCCTTCCCCCCCTCTCTCTCTCTCCTTCCCCCTCTCTCTCCTTCTCCTTCCCCCTCTCTCTCTCTCTCTCATTAATGTCAATGATAACATTGCAAAATTATAATTCTGCTTGTTACCTCCAAATTCACATAGAAGGAAAACTGTAAAACCTGGAGTATATGGCTACTGGCGATTCCCATTAACAAAAAACGAAGTTAAACAACCACCTCCTGGGTGCTTAGCAAGAGTTCTTCAATCCCAACAGTTTTATAAACAGTTTTATAAACATGGCAGAGGGTTCTTCAGTTCCCTCGGCAACGCCGGGTACTCCAGCTAGTTTTATATAAAATACACATTTTGTTGGTTTACAAACATGCCTCTGCTCACTCATGCTTTTAAGTTCACCTTCCTTAAATACAGGAGAACACATGAGGCACCACATGCGATATTACAGTAACTGATATATATAACAAGGGTTCTCTCTTACTATCACAGTTCATGCCATCATTTAACTAAGTATCAGCAGCAAAAGTGCGCTACAAATCGTAGGGACGCAAGATGCACTTACAGGACTAGCTGGTGATGTTGAAATCAAGAAAACCTGACACAAAACCTATAAAATTGTAACAGTGAGCCTTGATTATATGTTCAAGTCCTGGACTGGGACTCGCAACCCACAGCCTTCTAATACAGCAGTGAGGACACTACTAACTGAATCAAGGGCCTAGAAATTCGGGTGTGATACATGCACCACAGTGGCCAGCGGCAGAACCACGGCAAATTGGTCTGGCAGCCTCATTTGTATGAAGCCGGCGAGCTGTGGTGCCAGTTGCGGCCCCAGAGGCAGGTCACCAGTTGCGGGAGGGTATGTAATTGGCCGGTTGGGATGCCGGCTAAGTACCCAAGGTGAGTCTCGGGGCGAGTGGCAATTAAGAGGGGGCATGAAGACCCCCCCTATTTGCATAGGCAATGGAGTCTAACACCTGTTTCAGGCAGGCATCTTGGACGACTATAGGGCGTCCTCACCAATATGGTGAGTAGTGTACTTCCGGTGTGGACTGAGTGCGCACACTTCATATTGGGCCTTGCAGTACCCGATTTCGCCCAAAAAAACAGGGGCTGTGCAATTAAATTTTTAGGCCCGGCATCACAAAGCAACCTAGGAAGTGATATATTTTAAACTAAAATAGCTCCAGTTTTGGGCTAGTAATTTACATTCATACATTGCAGTAAAGAAACATAATTCACAGCGACAGGAACCTCTACTGAATGTCAACAGTTACTGAGGCTGTCGCCAATGAGCTCAGTACTTTGTTTCGTACCCTGCTGTATTTGATTATTTATGGTGTTGTGACAAAACACTTAACTGGGGAAAAAACATTCACCTTCCAATTGTCACCTTATTGAGGCATAAAATCCAGTGAACACTTCAATACTGTAAAGATGAGATTGCCCAGCGCTAGTTACTTCTCACCTCATGGCTTCAACAGAGCCACCCTGTGATTACCATGTAGACTGGCTATTTTTTTTACACCTCAATCCATTACGCCTTCAGAAGACAAGTGACTTGTTCCAACAACAACTTGTCTTTATATCGCGCCTTTAATGTAGTAAAACGTCCCAAGGCGCTTCACAGGAGCGTTATAAAACAAAATTTGACACCAAGCCACATAAGGAGATATTAGGACAGATGGGAGGTAGGTTTTAATGAACATCTTAAAGGAGGAAAGAGAGGTAGAGAGGCGGAAAGGTTTGGTGGAGCGATGAAAATCGGGGATGCACAAGAGGCCAGAATTTTATAAAACACTGGTTAGGCCTCAGCTAGAGTATTGTGTCTAATTCTGGGCACCGCACTTTAGGAAGGATGTCTAGGCCTTGGAGAGGGTGCAGAAGAGATTTACTGGAATGGTACCAGGGATGAGGAACTTCAGTTATTTGGAGAGACTGGAGAAACTGAGTTTGTTCTCCTTAGAGTAAAGAAGGTTAAGAGGAGATTTGGTAGAGGTGTTCAAAATTACATGGCGTTTTGATAGAGAGAAACCGTTTCCAGTGGCAGGAGGGTAGATAACTAGAGGACACGGATTGAAGGTAATTGGCGAAAGAACCAGAGGGGAGATGAGGAGAAATCCTTTTATGCAGCGACTTGTTGTGATCTGGAATGCACTGTCTGAAAGGGCGGTGGAAACAGATTCAATAACTTTCAAAAGGGAATTGGATAAATACTTGAAGGGGAAGAAATTACAGGGCAATGGGGAAAAAGCAGGGAGTGTGACTAATTGGATAGCTCTTTCAAAGAGCCGCCACAGGCATGAGGGAACGAATGGCCTCCTTCTGTGTTGTATGATTCTAATTGGAAATTATTTATGGCCAATTCATTAAATATATTCAAGAAGGAGTTGGATATATTTCTTAAGGCTAAAGGGAATCAAGGGATATGGGGAAAAAGCAGGGACAGGGTACTGAATTTGGATGATCAGCCATGATCGCATTGAATGGCGGAGCAGGTTCGAGGGGCCGAATGGCCTACTCCTGCTCCTATCTTCTATGTTTCTATGGAAGAGCGCAGAGCTCTCGGAGAGTTGTAGGCTGGAGAACGTTAGAGATAGAGTGGTGACTGTAAACTAAATTTGGATTGTGCAGTCTGAGCAAGTGCAATGTGCCCCATTTCCCAGGGTGCATCAGCACCAGATAGCTATATTGATCAGAATATTGTAGCAGTTTCAGCTCAAAAGTTTGCCAAAATATAAAATCTGTATTTAGGTTAAATTTATGTTGCGCTGTTTAAAAAAAACAAATAGACTTTTAAAAAAGACAAAAGTTTCATGTGTGTGAAAAAGAGACTACTGATGACATATTTGTTGTAGCTTTTGTTTGATGCTGTATAAACTTCAGAAAGTGCAGTAAGAGAAGGAAAGGGAGACAGAGAGAGAGAGAGAGAGAGAGAGAAAACGAATGAGGGAGAGAAGCAAATGAGTGATAGACAGATAGGAAATGAGTTTTCCTCATTGCAATTGAGCTCATTTATTAAAGGAAATTTAAATTTTGAAGCAAACTGCCTCTAATAATCTCACCTAATTATCACTTGTTAAACTGTGTTAGAAAATGTAAATGATCAAATTAATAAAAGCTGTGTGGATGCGTTTGGGATTTTTTGACCAATTATCCACAGAAAGCATTTGGAAAAAAAAGTTAAATGTTGGGTTTTTAAGCAAAGTATATTCGGTCAAGTGTAGAAAAAGAAACATCTGGACAAAAGGTGAAGCAGCGCTCCAAAAGCTTGTGATTTCAAATAAAACTGCTGGACTATAACCTGGTGTTGTGTGACTTCTTACATTTGTCCACCCCAGTCCAACACCGGCATCTCCACACCATTAAGTACATAGACAGCACGGGAGTGCATGATAAGGGAGAATATGAAGAGATTAGGAAAGAAGTCAAAAAAACAATTAGGAAGGCAAAGAGGAAATATGAAATTAAATTATCAAGGAACATAAAACAAAATAGTAAAATATTTTACAGGCACATCAATAAAAAAATGAAATTACAACAGAAAGTGCTGGAAACACTCAGCAGGTCAGGCAGCATCGTGGAGAGAGAAACAGGGTCAACGTTTCGGGTCGATGACCCTTTGTCAGAACTGGAAAAGGTTAGAGAAGTAACAGATTTTTAAGCAAGTGTGGGGCAGGGACAGGGAGGTGGGGAGGAAACAACAAAAGGGAAGGTCTGTGATAGACTGGAAGGCAGGAGAGATTAAAAGACAAAAGGGATGATGGTGCAAGGCAAAAGGAGATGGTAATGGGACAATTTGAGAAACAAAAGATGACTCTAGATGAGGTGTGAGGGGTCTGGCTTTGTCCGCATAATTGGGCACCCATTGGGCATAGTAGGCGAAGAGCCCCAGGGTTCTCTTAAGTGCCTTAGGGCAGTGGGGGAGGGGTAGCTCCATGAGGGGGCGCATTCTTTCGGGGTCGGGGCCGATGAGTCCGTTCTCTACTACACAGCCAAGGATGGCAAGGCGCGAGGTGTTAAACACACATTTCTCCTTATTGTAGGTGAGGTTCAGCCGTTGGGCTGTACGGAGGAATTTCTCCAGATTCACGTCGTGGTCCTGCCGGTCGCGGCCGCAGATGGTGACGTTATCTAGGTAGGGGAATGTGGCCTGCAGTCCGTTCTGGTCAACCATCCGGTCCATCTCCCTTTGGAAGACCGAGACCCCGTTGGTGACACCGAAGGGGACCCTAAGGAAGTGGTATAGGCGCCCATTCGCCTCGAAGGCGGTGTACTGGCGGTCCTCGGGGTGGATAGGGAGTTGGTGGTAGGCCGACTTAAGGTCGATGGTCGAGAATACGCGGTATTGTGCAATCTGATTGACCATGTCAGATATGCGGGGAAGGGGGTATGCGTCCAGCTGGGTGTATCTGTTTATGGTCTGGCTGTAGTCGATGACCAGGCGATTTTTATCGCCGGTCTTAACGACCACGACCTGGGCACGCCAGGGGCTGTTGCTCCCCTCGATGATGCCCTCCTTCAGGAGACGCTGCACCTCAGAGCTAATGAAAGCTCTGTCCCCAGCGCTGTACCGCCTGCTCTTGGTAGCGACGGGTTTGCAGTCGGGGGTGAGGTTAGCGAACAGGGAAGGTGGCGGCACCTTGAGGGTGGATAGGCTGCAGGTGTTACGCGGTGGGCGGTTTAACCTTCGCTGGTTGTCGACTGTGAGTGGGGGGAGGGGTCCACCGTATGCTAGGGTTACACTTTGGAGGTGGGATTGGAAGTCCAGCCCTAGTAGGACGGCAGCGCAGAGCTGGGGGAGGACGAGGAGTTTAAAGTTTTTATACTCTGTACCCTGCCCAGGTATAAAGGTAGTCGACTGGCTGGTATTCCTCCTTGTTGGACCCGATCACCCACGAGGGTGGGCTCTGTTATTTAGTCAATAAAATTGATATACCTATCAATTCGTCCAATAAAAAGCGACGAGTTAGGAACGTAACTAAAGGTTTTTATTGACTAAATAACAGAGCCCACCCTCGTGGGTGATCGGGTCCAACAAGGAAGAATACCAGCCAGTCGACTACCTTTATACCTGGGCAGGTAGGTGGAGCCATGGGCGGAGTCGAAGGTGGTCAGCCCAGGTATAACAGGCGACCTCGTATCGTGATACAACAGTGATAACGGTGATAACAATACAACAGTGATAACTATAGTGTAACGATAAAAGTGGTTTACCACAGGGTGTAAATGGCGATGGCAGAATCATCAACAGCTGCCATGTGAGAAAAAAAGGGGAATAAAATATAGGGGTCTGAAATTGTTGAACTTGATGTTGAGTCCAGAAGGCTGTAAAGTGCCCAATCGAAAGATGAGGTGCTGTTCCTCGAGCTTACGTTGAGCTTCACTGGAACCGTGTAAGAGGCCGAGGACGGAGAGGTCAGAGTGGGAGTGGAGCGGAGAATTAAAGTGACGGGCAACTGGAAGCTCGGGGTCACGGTTACGGACTGAACAGAGGTGTTCCGCAAAGCGGTCACCCAATCTGTATTTGGTCTCCCCAAGGTAGAGGAGACCACATCGTGAGCAGTGAATACAGTATACTAAATTGCAAGTAGTACAAGTAAATCGTTGTTTTACCTGGAAGGATTGTTTGGGGCCCTGGACAGTGGGAAGGGAGGAGGTAAAAGGGCATGTGTTGCATCTCCTGCGCTTGCACGGGAAGGTGCCGTGGGAAGGGAAAGGGGTGGTGGAGTGATAGAGGAGTGGACCAGGGTGTCGCGGAGGGAGTGGTCCCTGTGGAATGCTGAAAGGGGGGGGGGGGGGAAGATATGTTTGGTGGTGGGATCAAGCTGGAGGTGGTGGAAATGGCGGAAGATGATCCGTTGAATGTGGAGGCTGGTGGGGTGAAAGGTGAGGACAAGGGGAACCCTATCGTGGTTCTGGGAGGGAGGGGAAGGGGTGAGAGCAGAAGTGCAGGAAATGGAATGGACACGGTCGAGGGCCGTGTCAACCACAGTAGAGGGGAATCCTCGGTTGAGGAAAAAGGAAAACATATCGGAAGCACTAGTATGGAAGATGGCATCGTCAGAACAGATGCGGCGGCGATGTTGAAACTGAGAGGATGGAATAGAGTCCTTACAGGAAGCAGGGTGGGAGGAAGTGTAGTCCAGGTAGCTGTGGGAGTCGGTGGGCTTATAGTGGATGTTGGTCGATAGCCTATCCCCAGAAATAGAGATAGAGAAGTCGAGGAAGGGAAGGGAAGAGTCGGAGATGGACCATGTGAAGGTGAGGGAAGGGTGGAAATTGGAAGCAAAGTGAATGAAATTTACTAGTTCAGGGCGAGAGCAGGAAACGGCACCAATACAGTCACCAATGTACTGGAATAAAAAAAGGAAGGTTGGGATGGGAATAGGGCCATTAAGGGATAGACAGGATAATACAGGTAATAATAGAAAAATGGCAGAAATATTAAATAATTATTTTTACTTCAGTATTTACATGGGAGATAGAACAAGTGGACATGACAATGGATGATTAAATTAGTAATGGGATAAGTGCATTTAAAATAAAAAGAGGGGATTTATTAAATAAACTAATCAAACTCAAAGAGGATAAAACCCCTACTCCGGATGGATTGCATCCACGCATTTTAAAAGAATCGAGGAACGAGATAGCGGAGGCATTACTACACATATTTAGTAATTCGTTAGAAAAAGGTCTAGTGCCAGAGGACTGGTGGATAGCTAACGTAATACCTATATTTAAGAAGGGGGATAGAGCATGTCCAGGGAATTATAGGCCAGTCAGCTTATCATCGGTGGTAGGAAAAATAATGGAATCTCTACTAAAGGAGAAAATAGAAGAACATCTAGAAACCAAAAACACAGTAATGAATAGTTAGCATGGATTTCAAAAGGGAAAGTCTTACTTGACCAACCTCATTGAATTTTTTGAAGAGCTAACAGAGAGAGTAGACAATGGAAATACAGTAGATGTAATTTATCTGGATTTTCAATAGGCCTTCGATATTATATCACATAATAGACTGCTCAACAAGGTCAGTGAATGCGGAGTCAGGGGACAAGTAGAAGAATGGATAGCTAGCTGGCTCAAGACAGAAAGCAGAGAGTAGAGGTAAAAGGTAGCTATTCACAGTGGCAGAAGGTAGGTAGTGGTGTTCCACAAGGATTCATGCTGGGATCACTGTTAGAATCATAGAATGGTTACAACACGGAAGGCAGCCATTCGGCCCGTTGAGCCCGTGCCTACTCTCAGCTAGTCCCACTCCCCTGCCTTTTCCCCGTAACCCTGCAATTTTTTTCCCTTCAGATACTTATCCAACTCCCTTTTCAAAAATAAAATTGAGTCTGCCTCCACCACTCTTTCAGGCAGTGTATTCCAGATCTTAACCACTTGCTGTGTAAAAAAGTTTTTCTTTTTTTTTTATGTCGCCTTTGGTTCTTTTGCCAATCACCTTAAATCTGTGTCCTCTGGTTCTCGACCCTTCTGCCAATGGGAACAGTTTCTCTCTATCTACTCTGTCCAGACCCCTCATGATTTTGAACACCTCTATCAAATCTCCTCTCAATATTCTCTGCTCCAAGGAGAACAACCCCAGCTTCTCCAGTCTATCAACGTAACTGAAGTCCCTCATTCCTGGAATCATTCTCGTAAATCTTTTCTGCTCCCTCTCTAAGGCTGTCACATCCTTCCTAAAGTGAGGTGCACAGAATTGGACACAATACTCCAGTTGGGGTGGAACCAGTGTTTTATACAGGTTCATCATAATTTCCACACTTTTGTACTCTATACTCTATTTATGAAGCCCAGGACCCTGTAAGCCTTTTTAACTGCCATCTTCAACAATTTCTGCACACATACCCCCAGGTGTTTCTGTTCGTGCACCCACTTCAGGATTGTACCATTTAGTTTATATGTCCTCTCCTCATTCTTTCTACCAAAATGTATCACTTCACACTTTTCTGTGTTACATTTCATCTGCCACGTGTCTGCCCATTTCACCAGCCTGTCTATGTCTTCCTGAAGTCTATCACTCTCCTCCTCACTGTTCACTATACTTCCAAGTTTAGTGTCATCTGCAAATTTTTTAATTGTGCCCTGTACACCCACATCCAAGTCATTAATATATATCAAGAAAAGCAGTGGTCCTAGAACCGACCCCTGGGGAACATCACTGTATACCTTTCTCCAGTCCGAAAAACAACCGTTCACCACTGCTCTCTGTTTTCTGTCGCTTAGCCAATTTCATATCCAGCTGACACTGTCCCTTTTATGCCATGGGCTTCAATTTTGCTGGCAAGCCTATTATGTGGCACTTTGTCGAATGCCTTTTGGAAATCCATGTACACTACGTCAACCGCATTACCCTCATCAACCCCTATCCAAGTGACTTATTGATTTTATCCCTGATTATCGTTTCTAAAAGCTTCCCCACTACCGAGGTTAAACTGACTGGCCTGTAGTTGCTGGGTTTATCTTTACACCCTTTTTTGAACAATTTATATCAATGATTTAGACTTTGGGATCAAAAACGCAATTTCTAAATTTGAAGATGACACCAAATTGGGGGGCGGGGGGGAGATAGTCGATACTGAGGAGGACTGCAACAAATTACAGGAGGACATTAATAAACTTGCTGAATGGGCATATAATTGGCAAATTAAGTTCAACACAGATAAATGTGAGGTATTACATTTTGGTGGGAAGAATAGGGAGGCCACATATTACTTGGAGGGTGCGAGTCTAGATGGGGTAGAGGAACAAAGGGATCTCGGAGTACAAATACACAAATCACTAAAAGTGGTGACACAGGTTAACAAGGCCATAAAAAAAGCAAACCAAGCACTGGGGTTTATTTCTAGAGGGATAGAATTGAAAAGTTGGGAAGTTATGCTAAACCTGTATCAAACCTTGGTTAGACAGAGTACTGCGTACAGTTCTGGTCACCGTATTATAAAAAGGATATAGAGGCACTGGAGAGGGTGCAGAGAAGATTTACAAGGATGATACCAGGAATGCGAGGGTATACATATCAGGAAAGGATGAACAGGCTGGGTCTCCTTTCTCTTGAAAAAAGGCTGAGGGGTGACCCAGTAGAGGTCTATAAAACTATGAAAGATTTTGATAAATGTTTTGAGAATGTTTCCACTTGTGGGGAAAGAGCAAAACTAGAGGCCATCAATATAAGATAGTCACCAAGAAATCCAATAGGGAATTCAGAAGAAACTTCTTTACCTAAAGAGTGGTGAGAATGTAGAACTTGCTACCACAGGGAGTGGTTGAAGCGAATAGTATAGATTCATTTAAGGGGCGGCTAGACAAGCATATGAGGGAGAAGGGAATAGAGGGTTATGCTGATAGATTTAGATGAGGAAAGACGGGAGGAGGCTCGAGTGGAGCATAAACGCCATCATGGACTGGTTGGGCCGAATGGCCTGTTTCTGTGCCACATATCCTATGTAATTGATAAACACCTCAGAACCACGGAGATGGACAGGGGTGATAAAACACGGTGCTGTGAAAAACAAGTACTAGAGGCAAGGCAAAATATAAAGCTGAGGTGTAAGCTTTTGGCTGGGAATAACTGCGGGGAGGCTGGCCCCTACATCATGCTACTGGGGCTAGGTGGGCACCATTCGTGGTCGAGTGGCCAGGAAGTTGCCAGGTCTGTTCAATGTCCAGTCCAGTGGGTCAGACAAAGAGGCTGAGCTGAGACGAGACCCTGACTTATCTTTCTCCTCCCTAATCCTACCCACTGAGGCTAATTGTACTGCACCTGTCACTACCCCAAATGATTTCAGCTGGCTCAGCACAGAGCAGGGATTAAACGTGGGTCCTTCCTGGGCTGTATAGCTCAGATACTCACTGGAAGTCATCCTAAGAGTTCTTACTCCTAACTTTGTAAATTGTTTGCTCATGTCCCTGGTGTTTGACCCCTCAACATACTGAACCATTAGCCTAGATCAGTTTGGTCAACCTCCTATATATTCTTGAAATCTTCGACTGGCTCACGATTTATACAAAATACTGGAGATACTAAGTGATTGCTAAATATATTCTCACTCATTAAAAACCTACAAATCATTTCAATCAATTAAGATGGAAAAAAGTTAATGGCGCTATTATTATTAATAGATCTTTAAACATCAGTTCCACAGGATTCTTTCCTATTATATTAAGCAAGACATTTGACATGACATCTGAACTCTTCTCAAGTTGGCTGTTCTCTGTATCCTGTCTGTGACAAAATAAAGCATTTCTATATTATATTTTAATTGAAACTAAATAGACAGATTAAATGTAATTTAAAAATTGGCATCAAGCAGTGCTATCTCTGAGCAAAACTCATTGTTTCTGTTGCCATGGAGACCAAAACACATACCTGCCTGTACTGAGAGAGATCTCGGTCGTGGATGGATTCCCCTCATGTCAACATTGTTTCAGTTATTAATTTAAAGGCTGGTGGGAGGCTGAGATGGGCTGTTTTAGGTGTTAACGTGTTCAGGTTGACAGATGGGGAAGTAGGAAAATTCAATCACTGAGATAGCTGAACCATTAAAATGTGATGTTTGCAGGCAGACGGTAATACCCAACAGGCAGTTCTTACTTTGCAGTAATTTCTATGTAATTCTGTGAACTCACCACTCAGTGGATATGCTGGCTGCTTTGACCTTATTAAGTTCGTCCTGGATTGCCTGTTTTGCTCGGATTTCTGCATCAAGTGCCGACTGTAGCTCTAATCGAGCTGACATGTCCACTTTCTGGGACCGACGCATCTTCCATGGCATATCCTAAGAGAGAGATAGAGAGACAGAATGAAAGATATAAAAGGATTGAGAGAGAGAGAGAGGCATTTGTTACAGTACATCCTGTCAGTTTGTTCTTTACAGGAGAAAACAACTCCCATGACGCATCTCTTTCACAGTCAGTTTGCCATCAGTAGAGGGAAGTTCCAGCTGAGGCTTGGCTTCCAACTCAAGCCAGGCTGCGGACAGGACAAGCCTACCTGGAGAAAACTTCGCGTATCTATTTTTAACATTAATCTGCTAGTTTTATGATTGGTGAATTGCTTATCGTGGAGCGGTGGGCCATATTGTAAAAGGCTGTACACCACGATGACAATGACAAACCTGCTTCGGATGGCTCAGGGTTTCTTAACCTTTTCACAAATTTTTGAAACATGGGCCCTTTCCTCCACCTCCCCCCAGTTCAATGTGAAACAGTGTGAGGTGGTGAGGGTGTAGCCATAAAGAGGAAAGAACATTTAAAAAAGGAGGGAGATTAAACATACAGGGTGGGTGGGTGGGAGACGGGTAGGTGAGTGTTTAGCCATGATGGCCGGCCATCATGATGTGGGGCAAGCTTGATGGACCAGTTGGTCTTTTCCTGCTGTCAGTTTGATATGTTTGTAGAAGTATTGGACTGGAGTAAAATGGGTTAGTGGATTTTAACAGCCAAGAGTTGAAGAAGAAAGATCCTTACTGTTGCTCGTGCTCCTAAGCTGGAATTTCTCAAGGACTCCAACTCTTCGGTCATCTTGGTTGCCAGTGCCTGAAGGTAGCCTCGAGCATCTTTCTCATCACTCACCCTGACAACAGCAAATGCAAATAAATCACACTAATGCACGAGAGAGTCCCAACTCAGAGATGAGTCTGGTTACCTCTAGTAATGCCACTTAAATAACCGAGGTAACCAATAAAACGGATGCAATATTCAACTGTAGGTTTTAACCATGAATGGCAGAGAAAATTAGGAAAACTGATGATGCAATATTTAACAGTAGATTTTATGTAACATTTCATGAGATCCATGCTCGGACAGCGAATGTCCCAAGCAGCGGCCTCACACAGCCGGCAGAAAGGCAAGTGTAAAACCAGCGGCACTTGCTAAGACTAGCTGCCAGGAAGCCCCGTTGTTCCAGCAAGTCTGGCAGGCCACTGATTGCAGCAAGGCCCAGCAGTTTCACATTTGGTTTACAGCCGAATGACAGGACCCCTGTTTGGGGGACCCGGCACGACTCGTGCAATATGAAAGCACTTTTCAAATGCAGTTTCACTAATATTGGAAATTTAAAAAAGCATAAGTAAAGCAATAGTCCTTCCTGTGTTCTAATTCGAGATGAAGGAACATTGCGATCTGAGAAAAAGATAGCCACGCTCTAACGGTTAGGTTTCAGAGAGTCAGGCAGGAACTGCTCAACATTTAAGTTACTTAATGCAACGTACCATATTTACTCCTCTAGAAGACAAGAAACGCATGTCCCTGCATTATATACTATACTTCATTATATACTGTCGAGTTCTACATATCATCATACAACAGGAAGCTCCACAGTGTGCTGTGGAAGTGCCGATACCTGTCAGCCAATTCTTCACGTTCCTGATTATCCAGAAGAATTTACTTTGGACAGAGCTTTGTGTGAGCTACCTCCTTTTTATTTGTCTCGGAATGTGGGTGATGCTGGTAAGGCTGCATTTATTTACCATCCCAAGTTGTCCTAGTTTGGCCCATCTGAGCTAATCCATTCAGAAATTATAGTCCCCCCTCACAGTATCTAACTGGTTCTTAAATGATTCCAGGGTTTTTGTCTCCACTACTCCTGCTGGAAGTTCATTCCATGTGTTGATCACTCTTTGTGTGAGAAAAAGCTTCTTGATATCAGTCCAAGATTTACCTTTTACCTTGCCACGGCCACAGTTCAGTTTGAAGTCGTGTTCTGCTCATACCTCTTGTATGCTGTTTACTATCTTACATATCTGTATCTGGTCCCCTCGCAGCTAACTTCTTTCAAGAATGCACAGCCCAAAACTAGGGGTAAAATCTATTTGCTTTGATGATTACTGCTTGCAGTGATGCGACACACTAAGTGCTACAGCTGCACAACAAATTAAAAAAATAACTACTTGCAAAAAAATGTTTCTGGACAATTTATGTTTTAGGATTTTCCTCATTCTATTACTTCCCTGTCATTTTCAGTCAAATATTTGGATACAGCATTTGTAGCTGAAAAGCTCCCAGTGACCACGAGGTGGCACTAGATGACTACATTTCAAAGCTGAAGACTGCGCAAATCAGTGGGCACATCAGAACTGAAGCAACCTTGAATAGAGGCATTACAAGGTGTGAAATCAGTTTCAATATCATGTGCTGATTTAGATGTTTAATAGTTAGGATATAAAGGGTTTATTTTAAATCCAATGAAAGTAGCATTGCATTAAAGCACATGGGCTGTTCAATCAATTGAGTGTTGCAATAAGGGGAATATCCGTAAAATAAAAATGAACAATTAGGAGTTTGCACATTCTCCCCGTGTTTGCGTGGGTTTCCTCCGGGTGCTCCGGTTTCCTCCCACAGTCCAAAGATGTGCGGGTTAGGTTGATTGGCTATGATAAATTGACCCTTAGTGTTAGGGGGATTAAATACGTGGGGTTACGGGGATAGGGTGGGATATGTGTTGGTGTAGGGGTTACGGGGATCGGGTGGGATATGTGTCGGTGCAGGCTCAATGGGCCGAAATGGCCTCTATCTGCACTGTGGGGTTTCTGTGATTCTGTGATTCTGTGAATTACAAAAATGTATCATTTTAAATCATAAAAAATATATGTATATACTCAAATCTACAAAATGCCATTCATCGCCTGTCACAGTTAAAACATACACATCAGTCTCTGTTTATTCAGAATATGATGTCGTTGCGAGAACAGAGACCTGGCTCAAAAAAGGGCAGGATTGGGTACTAAATATTCCTGTATATAAGGTGTACAGGAAAGATAGGGAAGGAAAGAAGGAGGTGGGGTGGCAGTACTGAATCTATTTGGTTAGAGTTAAAAAACTACTAGGTGTATTCTATAGGCCACCAACTAGTGGGAAGGATATAGTGGAGCAAATTTGCAGGGAAATTACAGAGAGGTGCAAGAGCTCTCGAGTAGTGATAATGGGGGACTTCAACTATCCTAATATAGACTGGTATAGTAATAGTGTAAAGGGCAGAGAGGGGGAAGAATTTCTGATGGGTGTTCAGGAGACCTTTCTTGATCAGTACGTTTCTGACCCAACGAGAGAAGAGGCATTGCTGATCTGATTCTGGGGAATGAGGTGGGTCAAGTGGAGCAAGTGTCAGTAGGGGTACATTTAGGGGACAGTGATCATAGCATCATAAGGTTTAGATTAGCTATGGAAAAGGACAGGGAGCAATCTACAGTAAAAATACTTAAAGGGAGGAAGGCCAATTTCAGTGGGTTGAGAACAGATCTGGCCCGGGTAAATTGGAATCAATTACAGGCAAAACTGTAATCGAACAATGGGCTGCCTTTAAAGAGGAGCTGGTTTGGGTACAGTCGAGGTACATTCCCATGAGGGGGAAAGGTAGGGCAACCAACGTCAGAGCTCCCTGGACGATGAAAGAGATAGAGAGTAAGATGAAGCAGTATGACAGATGTCAGGTTGAGAATACAAGTGAGAACCAGTCTGAATACAGAAAGTTCAGGGGGGAAGTGAAAAAGAAAATAAGAGGGGCAAAGAGAGAGTATGAGAATAGATTGGCAGCTAACATAAAAGGGAATTCAAGTCTTCCATAGGCATATAAATAGTAAACGGGTAGGTGTGGGGCCGATTAGGGACCAAAAAGGAGACCTACGCATGGAGACAGAGGGCATGGCTGAGGTACTAAATGAGTACTTTGCATCTGTCATTACCAAGGAAGAAGATGCTGCCAAAGTCATAGTGAAAGAGGAAGTAGTTGAGATACTGGATGGGATAAAAATTGAAAAAGGAGGTACTAGAATGGTTGGCTGATAAGTCACCAGGACCGGATGGGATGCATCCTAGGATGCTAAGGGAAGTAAAGGTGGTACTGGCCATAATCTTCCAATCCTTCTTACTTACGGGCGTGGTGCCAGAGGACTGGAGAATTAGAAATGTTACACCCTTGTTCAAAAAAGGGCGTTAGGATAAACCCAGCAACTATAGGCCAGTCAGTTTAACCTCGGTAGTTGGGAAGCTTTTAGAAACGATAATCAGGGACAAAATTAACAATTACTTGGACAAGTGTGGATTCATTAAGGAAAGCCAGCACAGATTTGTTAAAGGCAAATCGTGTTTAACTAACTTTATTGAGTTTTTTTGATGAGGTAACAGATGAGGGCAATGCGTTGATGTGGTGTACATGGACTTCCAAATAGTTGAAGCCCATGGAATAAAAGGGACAGTGGCAGCATGGATACAATATTGGCTAAGTGACAGGAGAGAGAGAGAGTAGTGGTGAACGGTTGTTTTTCAGACTGGAGTAAGGTATACAGTGGTGTTCGCCAGGGGTCGGTACTAGGACCACTGCTTTTCTTGATATATATTGATGACTTGGACTTGGGCGTACAGGGTATAATTTCAAAATTTGCAGATGAGACAAAACTTGGAAGTACAGTGAACAGTGAGGAGAATTATGATAGACTTCAAGAGGACATAGACAGGCTGGTGGAATGGGCAGACACATGGCAGATGAAATTTAATGCAGAAAAGTGCCAAGTGATGCATTTTGGTAGGAAGAACAAGGAGAGGCACTATAAACTAAAGAGTACAATTCTAAAGGGGGTGCGTGAACAGAGAGACCTGGGGGTATATGTGCACAAATCGTTGAAGGTGGCAGGCAGGTTGAGAAAGTGGTTAATAAAGCATATGGGAGCCTGGGCTTCATAAATAGAGTCATAGGGCTCGATTTTCATCGGGCCATTGAGGCGGGATTGGAGGCATGTGGGGGGTTAAAATTGCAAAAACTGGCGGGCGGGCCCGCCCAATCCCGCCTCCAAGCAATTTTCATTAAATCGTGTCTAATGGTCCCGTCTCTGTCCCGCCTCCAAGAGGTGGGATAGGCCGTTAAGGTCCTTAACAAGCACTAAATTGCCTCTATAATGCCATTTTGAAAGGCCTTTGTGATTTTAACCCTTTTCCCACATGAAGCACACCTGTTCTGAAACACGACGGTGAAACCTGGCGGGAGCACAATTGGATTGCTGACTATCAGCTGCAGGTCAACCATTAAATAGGAGATTTGATCAGCCATCATTTGCAGGTGGTAGGACTTTGTTGTCTCAGGTCTGGGGGAACTTTTAGAATGCATAACCACAGCTGTGGAAGTTTGGAGCCTGACACCCATCTCTAGTGTGACCTCCTGGGAAACCCCTCTCGCCACCTTCACTGAGCGCTTCAACTGAGACATATACCAGAAGCATGGGAGCCATTTATTTCCTTCCCTTCTGGACATTAGAAGAGGACGAAGACCAGCCACGGCACCAGCAGAACCATGAACAACAGCAGCAGCAACAGGAGTGCCAAGCTGCTGCTCAACCACCTGAAGCTGCAGAGGCCGGAAGGGGCCAGCGCATGGAAGCTCGTCGGTGCAGGAGATACCCCCAAAACAGGGTCTACAGACACAGGGTCAGCTACCTCAACATGTCTGAGCAGCAGTGCCAAAGGCGGCTCCGACTTTCGCGAGAGGTAGTGGGTGACATCTGCGCAATGCTGCAACAAGACCTGCAGCCCAGAGGACCAGGTGGACAACCCTTACCAGTGGCCATCAAAGTCACCACCACACTCAACTTTTTTGCCTCAGGCTCATTCCAGGGATCAGCAGCAGGCATCAGCGGCATTTCCCAGGTGGCCGCACACACTTGCATCACGCAGGTAACCGATGCCCTCTTTGCCATCGCGCACAATCACATCCATTTCACCAAGGATCAAGCAAGTGTCACGGCGCGTGCGGTTGGATTAGCTAATCTGGCAGGCTTTCCAAGGGTGCAGGGCGTCGTTGACTGCACACATGTGGCCCTTAAGGAACCCCATCGCAATCCAGGTATTTTTGTCAACCGCAAGGGCTTCCACTCCCTTAACGTTCAGCTGGTGTGTGACCACAAGAAGGAAATTTTGCATGTTTGTGCCAAGTACCTTGGCAGTTGCCATGACTCCTTCATACTGCACCAGTCTAGTGTGCCTCCGCTATTCAGTCCGCCAGACCAACTTAACGGATGGCTACTTGGAGACAAGAGCTACCCCTGAAGATGTGGCTAATGACGCCATTGAGGAGCCCATCCAACGAAGCTGAGGAGAGCTACAACTCCAGCCACATGTCCACCAGAGCCATAATCGAGCAAACCATCGGTTTGCTGAAAATGCGCTTCAGATGCCTGGATAGTTCAGGTGGAGCCCTGCAGTACTCAGCAGCCAGGGTCTCCAGAATCGTCGTGGTTTGCTGTGCACTTCACAACATGGCACAGCGTCGTGGCTTACAGATTCCTGAGGACCAAGTGGCTCCTCACATATCCTCCTCAGATGAGGAGGAGGAGGAGGGCGAAAATGAACATCAACCAGCGGCAGCAGTACGCGAGAACACTACTGCCCGGGATGCAAGGAACGCACTCATCTTGGCCAGATTTGCTTAGCCTAGCCAATCAAGCACTTTTGCCTCGCAGCTTCTTACCTGAGCATCGACAATGGCCAAGAACCAGCGGATTCCTAGCAATTTGACCACCATACTGACAATTGCAAGTAATCCTAAGCCCTCAATGCGGAAGTCCCATTCGCAAAATGACACACGCC
Source organism: Somniosus microcephalus (assembly GCF_052327205.1). Lineage (NCBI taxonomy): Eukaryota > Metazoa > Chordata > Chondrichthyes > Squaliformes > Somniosidae > Somniosus > Somniosus microcephalus. The sequence goes on from NC_140995.1 coordinate 231,331,942, forward strand.
ACAACTACAGCAGTAGCCATCAGATTTTTTATTTACAGTAATCATCTGATGGCTTTTTAACATAAAACATCAAATTTCATCCAATGACTACCCTTGTGACTATTTGTGCAGGATCTTTCTCTTACGCGTGCTCCTACGTGGTGCTTCCTCTGTGGCTTCAGCAGATGTGGAGGCCCCTTGCTCACTTTCTTGCTGCTCCTGTCTCGACACCTTTGGCAGGTGTCCTCTGGGGTTGTGAACCTGTGAGGGCGCGCCAACAGTCTGCTGCTCCTGCGGCTGTGCAGGGGTTGAGACGCTGATCTCAGTTGGGTGTGGACTCTGGTGGGGCTCGGACCGAGGGCTCTGCAGTGGCATGGAAGTGTGAGCGCTTGGAGAGGAGCCCCCACTTCCTTGATGTCTGCCACCAACTTCCCTCTCATGGGTCAGGTCCTCCTCAGCGCTTGCAAGTGGCTTGAGAGCACCTTGCTGCACATCAGGGGGGCCATGGGGACCTACATCTGCACTGGCAGTCCTACTCAGAAGGACTTCCATGAAGGTCTGGTTTCTCTGTTCAATAGATGACCATCGCTCCTCCAGAGATGTAAGAAGTCACACAACACCAGGTTATAGTCCAACAGCTTTATTTGAAATCACAAGCTTTCGGAGCGCTGCTCCTTCTTCAGGTGAGGTGGAGAAATGCATAAAGACACATCTCCTCCAGAGATGTCATTCTATTCAGAACACTCACCATGTTTTCTGCACTCTGGCCGCTTTTTTCAGTCTTTACGGTAGAGGACACTAAGAATATCCCAACACTGGACAAACAGGGGGCAATAGGGGGGGGAGGAGCTAAAGATGATTAAAATCACTAAGGAGATTGTACTCAGTGAAATAATGGGACTCAAGGCGGATAAATCCCCTGGACCTGATGGCTTACATCCTAGGGTCTTGAGGGAAGTGGCGGTAGGGATTGTGGATGCATTGGTAATAATTTTCCAAAACTCCCTGGACTCAGCAAAGGTCCCGGCAGATTGGAAAACTGCTAATGTAATACCCTTATTTAAAAAGGGTAGTAGGCAGAATGCTGGAAACTATAGACCAGTTAGCCTAACATCTGTGGTTGGTAAAATTTTGGAGTCCATTATTAAGGAGACAGTAACGGGACATTTGGATAAACATAATTTAATAGGACAAAGTCAGCATGGTTTTATGAAGGGGAAGTCATGTTTGACAAATTTGCTTGAGTTCATTGAGGACGTAACATACAGGGTGGATAAAGGGGAATCAGTGGACGTAGTGTATTTAGACTTCCAAAAGGCATTTGACAAGGTGCCACACAAAAGATTATGCTCAAGATAAAAAATCACGGGATTGGGGGTAATATTCTGGCATGGGTGGAGGATTGGTTATCTAACAGAAAGTTGGGATAAATGGTTCATTCTCAAACTGGCAATCAGTAACTAGTGGTGTTCCGCAGGGGTCAGTGATGGGTCCCCAACTCTTTACAATCTATATTAACGATTTGGAGGAGGGGACCGAGTGTAACATATCAAAGTTTGCAGATGATACAAAGATGGGAGGGAAAGTAGTGAGTGAGGAGGACATAAAAAACCTGCAAAGGGACATAGACAGGCTAAGTAAGTGGGCAGAGATTTGGCAGATGGAATACAATACTGGAAAGTGTGAGGTTATGCACTTTGGCAGGAAAAATCATAGAGCAAGTTATTGGCCCAGAAATTAGGTTCGGGGGCTTGCCGCGCATGCAAGCCCCGATGTGCACTTACCCGGCGCGCCTGCCGTTCTGCTCCCGGGACGCTTGCAATTCCTGTTTTCAGTTGATTACTCCTGGGCAGCGTCTGACGTCACGCCGCCCAGGAGTGCAGCCAGCGCGAAGCCTTGAGCGCGGAGTCTAAGTTAGACACGCCCCTTGAGGTCTCCTTAACATAGGCCACGCCCCCAATTTTTAACACAAGCTGCAAAGCAATTTTACATGCAGAGCAGCATTTTAAATACATTTTTTGTATTTTTATTAATCTTTAGGTAACTTTTATAAAGTTTTAAATACTTTTTACATTATTTTGAAGAATGTAAAGTAGTTTTAAACAGAATTAAAGCGTAGTTATTTTGATGAGCCGGCTGGGATCACGTGGGCACTGGGCAACCAATGGGAGGTTGCAAAAGTTCATTCATGAGTTTGATAGTAAGAACTGTCAAACTCATGAAAACTCAGGGCGCCCAAAACAGCACTTAAACTACAAATAAAGGTTAAAAAAACATCCCACTAAATAAATGAACTATGAATAACTGTAAAAAACTATTTTAAACAATTAATCAAATTAAAAATTTTTTTTTTTTTTTTAACAAATCGGGTCTAAAAATACACTTACCTTACTGTAAATTCTTTAAAAATAATAAACCTGTGGAAAAAAAATTCTAAATTGTATTAATAGGCCACTTACCTGTAAAACTAAGTACTTACATCTGTTTTTTTCAAGTGTAAAAACCGGAGGCCTTTACGCACGGGCAACTCTTTACAAAAAAACGAATTTCAGCGCGCACGCGCTGCCTGATACGTCGCACGCATTCCGCCTCTTAACCCCTTGGTTTAGAGGACAGGAAATGCCGGTTTTCAGCGCATGCGCTGTGCATCCTGAAAACCGGCACTTCCATCCGGCTCACGCGCGAGTACCCCGTCCGTACTCACGCGTTGGGACCGGAATTACTGGCCCATTATCTTAATGGCAAGAAACTGGAAAGTACTGCAGTACAAAGGGATCTGGGGGTCCTGGTGCACGAAACTCAAAAAGTTAGTATGCAGGTGCAGCAAGTTATCAAGAAGGCCAATGGAATGTTGGCTTTTATTGCTAGGGGGATAGAATATAAAAACAGGGAGGTATTGCTGCAGTTATACAAGGTATTGGTGAGACCGCACCTGGAATACTGCATACAGTTTTGGTGTCCATACTTAAGAAAAGACATACTTGCTCTCGAGGCAGTACAAAGAAGGTTCACTCGGTTAATCCCGGGGATGAGGAAGTGGACATATGAGGAGAGGTTGAGCAGATTGGGACTCTACTCATTGGAGTTCAGAAGAATGAGGGGCGATCTTATTGAAACATATAAGATTGTGAAGGGGCTTGATCGGGTGGATGCGGTGAGGATGTTCCCAATGATGGGTGAAACTAGAACTAGGGGGCATAATCTTAGAATAAGGGGCTGCTCTTTCAAAACTGAGATGAGGAGAAACTTCTTCACTCAGAGGGTAGTAGGTCTGTGGAATTTGCTGCCCCAGAAAGCTGTGGAAGCTACATCATTAAATAAATTTAAAACAGAAATAGACAGTTTCCTAGAAGTAAAGGGAATTAGGGGTTACGGGGAGCGGGCAGGAAACTGGACATGAGTCTAAGTTCGGATCGGTCATGGCCCTGTGGGTGGCGGAGCGGGCCCAGGGGCCGTGTAGCCTGGTCCTGCTCCCAGTTCTTGTGTTCTAACTCTGTGTTAGATTTCAGGAGATGGTTCTATTCACAGGGATTAGTGGAGACCTCGGGAACAGGCTGCCAGCTAGGAGTCCTTCAAGAGTAAATTGGGCCTGTTCCTGGCTGGGGTGGAGATCACCCTTTACAGAAGTTAAGTACTGCAGGAAATACAGGGACAGAGTGATCTCCTGGACGAGTTTCGATCGCCTAGATGGGTCGGAGAGGAATTTCCCAGATTTTTTCTCCCAAATTGGCCATTGGTTTTTTTTATCTGTTTTTTTGCCTCTCCCGGGAGATCACATGGGTTCGGGTGGGATGGAGAGTGGAAGTAGATTTGAGGTTAGGATCAGATCAGCCATGGGCCTAGAAATTCAGTGCTCTTAGCACCGATTTTGCGGCGCTAGAGGGCCGAGCGCTGCAATTGGCGCCGGTTCCTAAATTGCCTGGGGCCCTTCCGCGGCGGTAGACCGGTAGCGCTGCGCCGGCACCGATGACGTCATCGGTGTGCGCAGCGTCCCGGTTGCCGTGGTAACCCGGCCCCAAGCCAAAATTCAGTTGCGCCCGCCTCGCCCGTGGCAGGCGCAACTAAGACTCTGGCAACAGAGTCTTCCCCCAGTGTGCGCCGGCGCATAAAGGTGGAGCGGCGGCCGGCCGCGTTCCCGGCGGCCGCCTGCCCGCACCTCCCTTCCCGGACTCCTGCATTCCCCCCCCCCGCGGCCCTGATCAGTGTCTCATGCGAGCCCGGCACTTCCCCGAGGTGCCGGGCTCAGATGTCGGGTCAATCCGCCGGACAGTTGTCGGCTGCAGGCAGCTCCTCAACAGGAGGAGGAGGCCTGCAGTTCCCCCGCCTGCCGCACCGCATCGGGTGCCGCAGCGGGGGATTAGCGCCGGGAAACCCAAGTTCACGCCCGTTTTGAGGCGCTAAAGGAGGGTTTTAGCGCCCGCCGCCGTCTGGGCCCGGTGCACCCGAATTTTCGTCGGGCGCTGCCGCATTACCGCTGGCGCAAACTTTCTGGCGCTACAGCCCTGGCAAGACCAGAACCCAATTTCTAGGCCATGATCTTATTGAATGGCGGAGCAGGCTCGAGGGGCCGATTGGCCTACTCCTGCTCCTATTTCTTATGTACTTATCACCTCCATGGAGGTTGCCATCCTTTCCATGGTGATGCGTTCATGCGCCAATGACTCCACAAAGGCTCTGCTCATGTTAGCAATGGACTCCTCCATTCGCTCCACACTCGCAGCGACCCTGGAGACAAAACCTGCCAGAGACTCCTGCATCTGTTCCTGCAGTTCCAGCACCGCTGATCTTGTGGATGGACCCAGAGGCAGAGGGTCGACATGTAGCTGAGCCGAGCTGGCAGAGTCCTGCGCCCTCCGATTAAGACTCTCCACTGCTGTCCCTGTCTCCACAATCTGCTGATGCTCACTTGTGAGCTGTGATACACCAGGTGACAACACTACTCTAGGTCCCAAAGGTCCCACCAAGGTGTGAGTGTCTGCGCTGGTGCTGGGTGCGCTGAATTCTGCTGACGCTGCGCCCTCAGAGGTTGCAGCTTCCTCTGAGGAGTCTGGAAGCTCAGTCTCTTCCTCCTGGCTAGTGGGGACGGGTGCTTGCGATGGTCCTGTGGGGGGGTAAAGGAAAGAGTCAGTGATGTGATGCCAAGGTTACATGCACATTGAATATTGCAGATGATCATAAGTCCATCTGTTAGAGCTTCAGATTCATTATCAGCGACTCATGCAATGTCAATGAGATGGAAAACTATTCTGTCACCAGCTTGCTGTGATGCACCCGTCTGTCCGTCCCCCACTTGCGCTTCGTCCTCCACTCCTACGATCTCCAGGACCGCCTCCTCCCAGGGGGTGAGGTGGGCTACTGAGGGTGGCCCTCCTCCTGTCCTCGCTCTTTCTCTCTTATTGTGAGCTCTCTTTTCCTGCAATGAGGGAGTCAAGTGGAGGTTGAGTGAGAATGAAGGAGTCAGTGTAGAGAATCCATAGCATAGATGCTTAGAAGGAGACAAAGATGGAGTGAGGTGGCAAGACCAAGGGCCCTCCCTGTGTGTTGTCAGTTGTTTTCATAGCATCACAGTGATAGGGAGTGTGAGGGCTGCATAGTCGAATAGTTAGGTGAATGTGACCATAGAGAGAGAGGGAATGGGTAAGGGTGCATGGATGTCAGTGTCAAGTGGGATGTGGAGGAAGAGATTGCTAAAGCTGAGTGTTGGTGAGGAAAGGCAATGGGGATCAGATTGAGGGTGATGGGAAAGTCATACTCACTTTTCCAGTGCGCAGGTCATGAAATCTCTTCCTGCACTGAATCCAGGTTCTGCGGATTACTGACAATGAGTTGACCTCCTCTGCCACCTGGATCCACACAGCCTTGGTCTGCTGGGGAGGCTTCTTCCTCCCTGAAGAAGGGAAGAGCAGCTCTATGTGCTCTTGCTCCCTCTACTAAAGCCTGCAGGGCAACGTCATCGAACCTGGGAACATACCTAGGTCTCTGGCTGGCCATTCTTCCTCCAGGACCCTCTCACTGCAAAGGCCAAAAGATTGGCAGTCTGCAGAAGAAGCAAGGCTTGTTGCAGACCTTAAATGCAGCAGCAATGATGACGTCATCGGAGGCGACTTTCAGACTGGAAAAACTCATTGGCCATGGGTTCCCATACGCTGGAACTCAATTGGCCAATTAAGTTAAAATCGCATCATTCTCCCACATCGATTTAGAATCGGGTGGCTAACACGAAATGCGGATTACACAACCCCAGCTCGCCCCTGAATCAAAATCCAGCCCATAGAGTACAAAAACAGCGAAGTTATGATGAACCTTTATAAAACACTATAAAACACTAGTTCGGCCTCAACTGGAGTATTGTGTCCAATTCTGGGCACTGCACTTTAGGAAGGATGTGAAGGCCTTAGAGAGGGTGCAGAAAAGATTTACAAGAATGGTTCAGGAATGAGGGACTTCAGTTACATGGAGAGGCTAGAGAAGCTGGGGTTGTTCTCCTTAGAGCAGAGAAGGTTGAGAGGAGATTTGATAGAGGTGTTCAAAATCATGAGGGGTCTGGACAGAGTAGATAGAGAGAAACTGTTCCCATTGGCAGAAGGGTCGAGAACCAGAGGACACAGATATAAGGTGATTGGCAGAAGAACCAAAGGTGACATGAGGAAAAACATTTTTACGCGCGAGTGGTTAGGATCTGGAATGCACAGGGTGGTGGAGGCAGACTCAATCACAGCTTTCAAAAGGGAGTTGGATAAGTATCTGAAGGAAAGAAATTTACAGGGCTACAAGGAAAGGGCAGGGGAGTGGGAATAGCTGAAGTGCTCTTGCAGAGAGCTGGCACGAGCTCGACGGGCTGAATGGCCTCCTTCTGTGCCGTAGCCATGCTATGATTCTATAAGGTCTAGTATGAGATGTAATTTAGCAAAAAGCAAATGGGGTCTGTGGCGAAGTGAGTGCTTTTCATCACATTCCCGTTCCTCTCCTAATTACTTTGAAGGATGGTTAGACATTTTTTATTCCTCCAGTTAAAGTACTTATTTAGACCACCTAGGTTACTATGACGATAAAAATAACGTTCCTCTGGGCTCAGTTCTCTCACACTCCCATCTTGCCAAATAAAACACCTGTAATAAAACTAATTCCGAGAATGTAGGATTAATGCAGGAATTTCCAATGTTGTAACTTAGCCCGAAATGTTCTGTTTATTTGTGCTGGCCTTCTGTTCCAACATGAAGGCTTTGCAAAGAAACAAAGCCTTGCATTTATATGGCACCTTAACACATTGCAAAATGCTTCACGTACAATGAATTACGTTGAAGTGCAGTCAGTATTATTTGTGTTGGATCAGGTCCAGTAATCTCACCGCAACTATGTTGAAGTATAATATATATATGGAAATATAAAATGCAGTTATTCTCAGAATAAAAGAAACATTTCAAGTACTTAATTGGTTAAAAACACCCAATCCAAATAGAACGGGAGAATTCAAGCCTCTGTGCCTCCACTAGAGCTCAGTACTGGACAGAGGGCTTTCAAAGCAAGTGAGCAGCTCAATGAAAAGGGTTTCACTTAGGCGATCAGAATTAATTTGAAAATTCGCAAGAGGATAGATATCACGCTTACAAGAAATGCAAGTCGACTGGAGTGAACTTACAGGTTTGTTTTTTTTTATAGTAAAACCTCAAATATAATAAGTATCACCACAAAGCACCCTCCCACCCACCCCCCCTCAGCGGCTGGTCGAACATCTGTTTTCACTTGGCTAGACTGCTATTTTTTCTGTTGGATCGGGTCCAGTAATCCCACATTAGGATAATCCCCTGTGCAGAGGTGCACATTATATTCTGTGGGACTCACACAAAATGTGCATCACTAAAGAGCAGGCTCATTTCCTAAACCTCTGCCAGTAATGCAGAGGCCAAGCCAGCGTGAACAATGTTAAAAACCATCCACAAACTCAACATAGGCCGTGACCAACATGCAGCTTTCTTTTAACACCAAACTGAAATTCTGCACGTTTCAACAAAAATGGGGAGGGCAGTATATTCACAAAGAAAAATTGTTGGGAGATTTTTTTAAAAATCCTCCTTTTAGTCTTTCACCTTCACACATCCTCTCCTCAGCTAGGATGTTAGGGCAGTTTTAGTATATTTAGCTTATGTAGGTCACCAGAATTGCTGCAGTTATCTAACAAGAGGGGGCGAACATTAAGGCCACAGCTTAGGTATCCCTTTAAGAGAGAGCAGCGTTACTTGCATTGTTTTTATTTCCTGTTAGTCCGTTTGTTCCGTTTGTCTCCTGTATATTTTTGGTCCAATGCCGATTGTTAGATATATCATTGGGGAAGGGGGAATGGCTGAGTGGGGTGGGGGGTGTTACTGAATCTGGCTGTGAATGGGATTGATGTGACAAGATCAATGAAGCAGCCAAGGTTGACGACTAATTTCTCAGGTTACCTTTAGATGCTTGTTTCCAGCCAATTCCTCTAATCAGATCATTAGCGCTCAGTGTTTGAAAAAGCTGGCCCCAATTCTAAATTGACAGAAATAGATGGGAAGGGGGATGGACATTAAATTGCTTAGAATTTTGGTTTCTTTCCTCCCATACCTCAATTTTCTCCTTTCGACTCCTGATGATGGCTTTAACTGGGACATTGACAGCCTCGGGCACCTTGCGAAGCAGTCATGCTTCAGGGGTGAGCCTAGATACAGGGTATCAGCCAGCTATCTGACGAGATACGCTTAGCAAACCTCCTTGAATAATTACCAGCTGCGTTATTTTGTAGTCGGATTTTTGTTTTGATTTATTCGTTCACGGGGTGTGGGCGTCGCTGGCAAGGCACATCCCTAACTGACTGAAGTGGCAGAGCAATTCACCAAGAGAAGCACTCTCCTGTTGGCCAGGAGGGGGAGGTAGTGCGGAGAAAAGCAAAGGGAAAGGGCTTCTCGCTGTTCTGAATACTGCACAGCCCAGATGAAGAGAACCACAAACAGCTTTGCAGTGTGAAATGCAGAACATTATTTCAGGGTAACATGTGACAGTCGGCCTAGGCACAGGAATAAAGACACGTACAGTACAAAATTCCCTACACTGCAACAGTGACTACATTTCAAAAGTATTGCATTGGTTGTAAAGCGCTTTGGGACGTCCCGAGGTCAAGAAAGGCGCTCTGGGGGAGAAATTTGGTATCACCCCGTTTGGGGCGCAATTATTGGCCTGGCGCAAAGTTTAGTGCCTGGCGCTAATTATCGCCTCTGCAAACTTGGCTTCCATCGCCCCTGGAGGTGATTGGAGTGCTAAATCAGGCGCTGCACACCTCTCTTAAGGCGCTAACGCCGAGGAGCAAGGCGCTACCTCGGAGTGCCGGCGAAGCTCATGTGATGTCACTCAGCAATGAAACACAGACACACTGGCGCCGGCCAGTTCTTAAAGGGGAGGGTCGATCTTGCTCTCCATCCACACCCTGCTCATTGCAGTCTTGAACCTCAGCCTGGAGAGACCTGTACATCAAATCTGCTGGAAAGAACAATGGAGAGGCCCAGGGAAAGAGCTCAGAGTGCAGCCCCCATAGTCTCTTCTAAATCAATACAAGGAAGGGCAAATCAAAATGAACCTGCAAAGTGCTGCTCAGTACCCAAAAACTCCTTCACACAGCGTTGAATCTCTCCTGCAGTCTCTCTCTCTCTCAGAATCAGTGGTGCAAAAGTGTCACCGACGAAAAATGGCAGGAAGCGGTCGCCTTTAAATAGCGCTCCCCCGTCCCTTCCTGACTGCAAAACATCCCCCTCAACCTGTTGTTGCTAGCTGCAGGTGGAAAGGCAGGGGCCGACACTCAATATCCGGTCCGGGGCGCTACCGGGGCGTTGCACGCTCAACTGACGTCACGATCTGCGGGCGCAGGAGATCGTGGCGATAGCGTTTAGTGCCGCCGCAAAATGTCTGGTCAATTTCACGAGCGGCACAAACATCACCGCGCACGGGTGCTAGTTGCTTTGCACCCCATTAGCGCCCTCTTAGGGCACTAACGGGAGGCGCAAAGCAACCAAAATTTTCCCCCTATATAAATGCAAATTCCTTCTTTCTTTCCTTTAAATAATATAAATTAAATTTAAGAAGAACAACTACTTGTATTTATGTAGAGCCTTTCATGTCCTCAGAATGCACCAAAGTGCTTTACAGCCAATTCATTACTTTTTGAAGTAGAGTTATAGTTATGTAGGCAAATGCGGTCGCCAATTTACACAAAGCAAGCTCCCACAAACAGCAATGAAATAAAGAAAGACCACAGTTTTGGGCTCCACAATATAGGAAGTTGAAGCAACAGGGAAGGTACAGCTCAGATTCACAAATATGAAGAAAGTCCAGAAATTGGAGCTGTTTTCATTAGAACAGAGGGAATTTGTATGTGATTTGATAGAGGTGTTTAAAATTATGAAAGGACAGGACAGAGTAGATAGAAACAGACTGTCCCTGTGATTGGGTCTCTAGAATGAGGGAATGTACATATATCAAGACAAGGCTTGGGGAAACTCAGCCTAGGAACCCTGCAAAGTATTCCTTACTAACTTCTGGAAACTGGTGTCACAGAGTAATATCTATCAGCCAACATCCTAGACTCTTCCATCACCACCCATGGGCATGTCCTGCCCCATTGGCAGGATAGAACCACCAAAGGGGAGGGCACAGTGGTATGCAGTCAGGTAGGAGTGGCCCTGGGACGCCTCAAAATTGATGCTGTATCCCATGGCATCAGATCAAACAAGGCCAAGGACACTCCTGATCACAGCCTACAGTCTCTTCATAACTGACAAATCAGACCAGCTCGGGGTTGAGCATCACTTGGAAGAAGCTCTGAGGAAACCAAGGTCACAGAATGTACTCTGGGTGGCTTCAATGTCCGAGTAGCTCAGTGGTACACCCACTGACCAAGCTGTCCCAAATGGCAGAGCTGCTAGACTGGGCTTGTGTCAGGTGGTGAGGGAACTAACACGATGGAGTAACTTACTTGACCATGACTTCAGCAACCTAAGTGTCACTGGCATATCTGTCCATACTAGCATTCGTACATGTGATACTACCCAGTCTTTGTGAAAGCAAAGTCTTGTCTCCACAGTGAGAAAGACGAACGACATATCTGGTAGCCCAATACTTGGCATTGTTGAGGCACTGCAGGTCACCAGAATTGTATACCACCACCATCTGTAACCTCATGGTTCGGCACATCCTTTGCTCCTCAATCATTATCAAGATCAATCCTGGTTCAATGCAGATTGTAAAAGCTGGGTCAGAAGCAGCACCAGCCATTCCTTAAAATGAGGTACCAACCTCTTGAAGTTACAACACAGGCTGAACATAAAAAGAAGCAGGCTGTAGGGCAAGGCAATGTGGTCCCAAACCAATGTTTTAGAGCAAAGCCCTCCAGCACATCCAGTCGAGAACGGTGGTGGACAATCACACAAATAACAGGAGAAGGATGTTCCATGAATATAATCCATCCTCGACCAAGGCAGAAACCAGCATGGTGAAAGAGGCAAGAAGGAAGTGTTTGCAGGCAACTTAAGCCAAAAATGCCAAGTGGGTAATCCTACTCGTCCTCCTCCCAAGCTGAAGATATTGATGCCAACATTCAGCCAACTTGGTTCACTCCACATGATTAGAAGCGGCTGAGTGCAATGGACACAGCAAAGGCTATGGGCCCTTACAACATCTCAGCTATAGACCTAAAACTAGCCACCCCTTAGTCAAGCTGCTCCAGTAGAATTATAACACTCACATCTACCCAACAAGGTGGAAAATTAGCTATGTGCGCCTATCCACAAAAAGGATAAATTAACCCAGAAAACTACTGCCCAATCAGCCTCTTCCCCATCAGTGAAGTGATGGAAGGAGTCATTAAGAGTGCCATCAAGCAGCACCTACGCACCGATGCTCAGTTCAGGTTCTGCCAGAACCACTCGGCTCCAGACCTCATCATAGATTTAATTCTGAAATGGACACAGGAGCTGAATGTCAGAGGAGAGTTGAAAGTAGCAGCATTCGACCGAGTATGGCACCAAAGAGCCCTGTCAAAACTGAGGTCAATGGGGGTCAAAGGGAAAATTCTCCATTGGCAGTAGACATACCTGACACAAGGAAGATTTCGTGGATGCCAGAGGCCAATTGTCACTGCCCCAGTTCCTCAGAGTAGTGTCTTTGAACCAACCATCTTCAACTGCTTCATTAATAACCTTCCCTGCATCATCAGGTCAGAAGTGGGGATGTTTGCTGATGATTCCGGTGTTCAGCTCCATTCATAACTCCTCCAATAATGAAGTAGGCTATGCCAGTCTACAGCAAGGCCTGAACAACATTCAGGCTTAAGCTCATCAGACAATGACCATCTCTACCAAGAAACTCCCAGCTGCCTCCCACTATCCTTCAATGGCACCAGCATCTCTGAATTTCCCCACCATCAAAATCCTGGGTGGGGGAGGGGGTGGTCACCATTCTCCAGAAGCTAAACTGGACCAGCCATATCAAGACTGCGGCTACAAGAGCTAGTCAGCAGCTGGGTATTTCTGACCCCTCAAAGCTTCTCCACCATCTACAAAGAATGTAATAAACTACAGAACTCTATAATGCTTAAAAACTGTAGAACTCTACAGCATGTAATGAACTATAGAGATACATTGTGTGTAATGAATTATAGATGTCTACAATGTGTAATGAACTGCAGAACAGTATTGAGTTTTTCAGGTATGTAATAATTTATACAACTGTCTAACATGTAATAACTTTTGGAGCTCTCCAGTACATTCTAAAATATAAAGTGAGCCCGCCCCCCCCCCCCCAACCTCTGGATTTACATTATAACGGTGAAGCTGCTTCGCGCTGACTGTACAATTGCAGAATAAAAGCACCCTTAAAGAATCGTATCATCAGCATTTTTCTCCAGTGTTGCTCACCAACATGTCTTACTCTGCACACAGCTAAGATAAAGACACTAACCACTGGATGATCTCCGTGATTTGGGCCTCCCAGTGTGCAACAGATTCCTTCTTGTCAGCTAGGTCCCGTAACTCTTCCTCCATCTGTTTGTTGCTCGCATTCAGCTTCTCAAACATGCCCGTGAGCTGCATGAAAGCAAGAGCAAGAGTTGTGATTAACCTGTTTATATATTACTCACTCAGATACTCAGGATTATTTCCGCTCCTCACTCTACAGCTGTAACAACATTAATTGGTTAAATTTAGAGGGATATGGCATTGGTCGCAGCAAGATATAGCTCATGAGTACGGGAAGATTCAATGGTCTACCTCAGCAGGTGCCCAACCTGTGGCCACCAAGCCCTAGCAATGCAGTCCCTCAGAGCCAAAGTAACGCGGTTCTACCTGCTCCTCAATTTTTTTATCCACTGCTTTGTTCTGTTTGAATTGTGTGGTTTGCACAGGGCTGTTCCTAGCACTTCGTTGGTGGGTAAATCCAAATCAGAACACCGAGATCTCTTAGTATCAGAACTTGAGATACATGCAAAATAACGGGAACGTGGATTTGAAATTTTCATGTGGCTCCACAGTACACCTAGGAGGATGAAGAGCTTGGAACACTGTGGGATACCTAAAACGTGAAGATATTCAGCACATCCTCTATGGTTCTGGGCATTTGCCCAATAATTCTTTACTAGTAAATCTCCCGTAGCATTGCTCACGGTACTCGAGCAGTGAGGCTTCAGGAAGATTCAAGTTCCAGATATTGAGAACCTAGAGGAAATTCAAAGGGAGAGGCTGCTGCAGGATGGAGAAGATTCACTGGTGGTGGCACTAAAACCCAAGCTGCTGGGAACTGTCACACCACCACCTATAGGGTGGAGGCTTGAATCATAACCACTAGGGAATTCAAATGATAAACATGGACTTGAAATATTGATAGAAATGTCAACATAAAAGCTCACTCAAAAATCATGACAAGTAGTTACGTTTTGGGGAAGGAAAGGTGTGCATATAAATATTTTTTTAAAATATAGATGAAAAGTAGAGGATGAACTGCACTGTAAACAGACAGATTTCTTTGTGTGTTATGGTAGCTCAGTGTGTGATAAGGCACATTCAGAAGACAAAGGGTCTATTTGAGAGTTTTCAGATAGTAGTACATGATTTTTTTGATTTTATTTTCTTCCTTCATCAGTTTTTCTGCCACCCCCTCCGCAGATTGTTGACTCCTTGCCCAGGCACAGTATAGTTCCATAGAGAATAAAAACAGTGAATGCTACAAATACACCGATCAGTCAGTGCCTGTAAAGAAAAAGTGCAGGATGCGACAATCCAGTGTGTGCCCTTAATTAGAATGGTTATGAATTCTGACGAAGGGTGCAAATCAAAAAATATCATTACCCGGACTGCCTACATGTGATTCCAATCCCACATCATATAGTTGACTCTGAATAGCCTTAGGGCAACTAGGGATGGGCAATAAAGCCTTGTCGGTGTTGTCCACATCACAGGAACAGGTAATAAAAAAAGACTTGCATTTATATTGTTGACTAACCAGTTACAGTAATATGCTTTTGGGTGTTGGAGGAATGTTGGCCAGGATCTAGATCATCATTCTGCTCTTCTTCAAATAATGCCACAGGATCTTTAACAGGAAAGTGAGGCATTGGTTTAATTTGAAGGATGGGATCTCCACCATTGCAGCTCTCCCTCAGTACTGCATTGCAGTACTAGCCTAGATTATGTGCTCAAGTCCTAGTGATTTTTCCCTCTGCAGTACATCCCCAAACTTGTCCTTGTAGAACACGTCAATTGCAACTTCATTGCAATTGCACGTGAACTGGACTCTCACTGAGATGGACCTTGAAGCTCAGCTAAAAGACATACACCAGGAATATACATCCAGCTTATGGGCGACAGATTGAAACAAATGGTATCTTTGACTAAGTCATCAACCCCAATTGTATAGAATTTTAAATTCTGATTGTGAAATCTATTCAAATGAGGAGTTACTTTTTATAGCTTCATGAATTTTGCATTGAGACATACAAGTTTAGCATAATCTTTATTAGATGCAAATTTGAGGTGCCCTGGTTTTCATAAAGGAAAGGTGCTAATGTCTCACCAACACGTTGAGAAATAAGAGTATCTGTGCTAAGCAAGAATCTTGCAGGGGTTGGCTTTAACATTTAAAAAATAAACAGTCCTCGTGGGTTTGGGCATGGAGCGAGTGCAGAAACATGAATGGGTAGTGGACATGCTGTATGCAATGATTCCCCCAGACTGATATCTCGAAGGACGTTCTTGTAAAAAATGATCTTTCCATCTAAAAATCATCACGTAAATGTAAATCAGTCACAAAAGACCAATCCTGGGTCAATTATTTCACATTCAAAACAGCGCACAAAAAAGTGCAGTTGGATATTAGAAAACAGCCATATTTCAAAAGCTGCAGACCCAGATCAACCGTTACAAATATTCAAAATGGGGAGTCAAAAAGCCTTTCCATCCAATCCTCAACCGCCTTCAGTAATTCAAAGCTACGGTGAATTGCTGACCACACGGGGCACAATATATCAGACAGATCGCGGGGGCAGCCTCACCTTATCGAGTTCGTTTGATAACTTCTTGTTGTCTTCGCTCAGCATGATCCTCTCCCGCTCATACTTCTGCTTAAATTCGCCCTCAAATTCTTCCCTTTCGTTTTGACTGTATTAAAAAATATATAAGTATACTTATCTCAAATATACAAAAGTCAATAAATTGGGTTATTTTCAACCAAGTTCCATCATACACTTTACATGGAAGATACCACTTTGTCAAGAATGTCTTCTTGGCACAAGTTCACTGTTAATTCCAGAATGAGAAGTTGGCTGTGATATAATAGGCACTGCTAGGGTCCATTAATAGGAACAAGAAAATAAGTTTCTAAGTAGCTAAACATTTACAAGAATTTGATTCCCCTGTCATCAAGGTTCAGCTGTCACATCTAACACTTGCTGCAGTCCCTGGAAAATCTGGAAAGTTCTCATGTGTTCGTACTGATGGACAGCAACAAGACTTCATGAAATCCCATTGATCAACCGCTGTTAGTCACAAATGCAATCCAAGGACTCACATTGCTCCCCATTCCCTCCATAATTCCCGATACAGGGTCTTTAATTATAATTCAGGAGCCACGATCCCCAATTGATGCTGCTTCCTATTCTGTTCGTGATGAACCCATATAATCTGGAAAGGTTGCTGGAATCAGATTCAATAGTAACTAACTTTCAAAAGGGAATTGAATATACTTAGAAACATAGAATGATACAGCGCAGAGGAGGCCATTTAGCCCATCTGTCTGTGTCGGCTCTTTGAGAGAACGATGCAATTACTTCCACTCCCCTGATCTTTCCCCAGAGCCCTGCAATTTTTTCCTTTACAAATATTCATCCAATTCCCTTTTGAAAGTTATTATTGAATCTGCTCCCATCACCCTTTCAGGCAGAGTATTCTAGATCATAACTCGTGTAAAAATCTTTTTCCTCATGTCACCTCTGGTTCTTTTGCCAATTACCTTAAATCTATATCCTCTGATTACCAACCCTTCTGTCAGTGGAAACAGTTTCTCCTTATTTACTCCATCAAAACCCTTCATGATTTTGAACACTATCAAATCTCCCCATAGCCGTCTCTGCTCTAAGGAGAACAACCCTAGTTTCTCTACTCTCTCCACGTAACTGAAGTCCTTCATCCCTGGTACCATTCTAGTAAATGTCCCCTGCACCCTTTCTAAGGCCTTGGCATCCTTCTTAAAAGTGTGTGCCAAGAATTGACCACAATGCTTCAGCTGGGGCCTAACCAGGGTTTTATAAAGGTTTAGCATAACTTCCTTGCTTTTGTACTCTGTGCCTGTTTATAAAGCCAAGGATCCCATATGCCTTTTTTAACAGCCTTCTCAACTTGTCCTCCTGACACCTTCAAAGACTTGTGCTCGTACACCCCCAGGTCTCTCTGTTCCTGCACCCCCTTTAAAGTTGTACCATTTAGGTTTATATTGCCTCGCCTCATTCTTCCTACCAAAATGAATCACTTCACAATTCTCTGCGTTAAATTTCATCTGCTATGTGTCTGCCCATTTCACCAGTCCGTCTATGTCTTCCTGAAGTCTGTTACTATCCTCCTCACTGTTTACTACATTTCAGTTTCATGTCATCTGCAAATGTTGAAATTATGCCCTGTATACCCAAGGTCATTAATATATATCAAGAGCTGTGGTCCCAACACCGAGCCTTGGGGAACGCCACTGCACGCTTCCCTCCACAACAACAACTTCCATTTATATAGTGCCTTTAACGCAGTGCAAGAGCGTTATCAAACAAAATTTGACAGTCACATCAGGAGATATTAGGACAGATGACCAAAAGCTTGGTCAAAGAGGTAAGTTTTAAGGAGAGTCTTAAAGGAGGAGAGAGGCGGAGAGGTTTTGGGAGGGAATTCCAGAGCTTCGGGCCTAAGCAGCTGAAGGGACGACCATCAAAGGTAGAGCAATTAAAATCGGGGATGCACAAGAGGCCAGAATTGGAGGAGTGCAGAGATCTCAGTGGGTTGTAGGGCTGGAGGAGGTTACAGTTAGGGAGGGGTGATGCCATAGAGAGATTTAAAAACAAGGTTGAGAATTTTAAAATTGAGGCGTTGCCGGACCGGTGATGGAGCGGATGTGGTTGGAAGCTTATCTCGGTGTCAAATACGACACCAAGGTTGCGAATGGTCTGGTTCAGCTTCAGACAGTTGCCAGGGAGAGGGATGGAGTCGGTGGTTAGGGAACAGAGTTTGTGGCGGGAACAAGGACAATGGCTTCGGTCTTCCCAATATTTAGTTGGAGGAAATTTCTGCTCATCCAGTAATGGATGTCGGACAAGCAGTGACACAAATTAGAGGCAGCAGAGGGATAGAGAGAGGTGGTGGTGAAGTAGGGCTGGGTGTAGTCAGCGTACATGTGAATCCTGACATTATGTTTTCGGATGACGTCGCCGAGGGGCAGCACATAGATGAGAAATAGGAGGGGGCCAAGGATAGATCATTGCGGGAGTCCAGTGGTAATGATGCAGGAGCGGGAAGAGAAGCCATTGCAGGTGATTCTCTGGCTAAGACTGGAGAGATAAGAATTGAACCAGCTGGACGATGGAGGAGAGGCATTGGAGGAAGATGGTGTAGTCAATTGTGTCAAAGGCTGCAGACAGGTCAAGAAGTATGAGGAGGGATTGTTTACCACAATCACACAGGATGTCGTTTAAGACTTTGATAAGGGCCGTTTCAGTACAGTTTGGAGGATTCAAACATTGGAGAGAAAAGAAAGAAAAAGACTTGCATTCATATAGCGCCTTTCATGACCACCGGGCATCTCAAAGCGCTTTACAGCCAATGAAGTACTTTTGAAGTGCAGTCACTGTTACAATTTGGGAAACGCGGCAGTCAATTTGCGCACAGTAAGGTCCCACAAACAGCAATGTGATAATGACCAGATAATCTGTTTTTGTTATGTTGGTTGAGGGGTAAGTATTGGCTCCCTGTCTTCTTCGAAATACTGTCATGGGATCTTTTACTTCCACCTGAGAGCGCAGATGGGGCCTCGGTTTAATGTTTCATCCGAAAGACAGCACCTCCGGCAGTGCAGCACTCCCTCAGCACTGCACTGGATTTGTCAGCCTAGCTTTATGTGCTCAAGTCTCTGAAGTGGGACTTGAACCCACAACCTTCTGACACTGGGAAAAGGAGGTTACAGATGGGGCGGTAGTTTGCAAGGACAGAGAACTCCAGTCTGAGAGACAAGTGTTCACCACTACTCTCTGCTTTCTGTCCCTTAGTCAATGCAGCCGCTGCCCCTTTAATCACATGGGCTTCAATATTCCTAACAGATCTATTAAGTGGTACATTATCAAACGCCTTTTGAAAGTCCATATATATAACATCACTACCCTCATCAACACTCTCCATTATTTCAAAGAATTCACTAAAGTTAGTCAAACACAATTTGCCTTTACCAAGCCTTAACCCATGCTTTTCCAAATGCCAATTAATTTTGTCTCCGATTAATGTCTCAAAGTTTCCCTACCACCGACGTTAGGCTGACTGGCCTGTAGGTGCCGGGTTTATCCCTCTCCCTATTTTTGAACACGAGTGTAACATTTGCAATCCTCCAGTCCTCTGGCACCACTTCCATATCTAAGGAGCATTTGAAGATTATAGACAGAGCTTCCGCTATCTCCACACTTACTTCACTCAGTAACCTAGGATGCATCCCATCCTGACCGGGTGACTTTTCTACTTTGAGCACTGCCAATTTTAAGTGCCTCGTCTTTATCTATTTTTATCCTAACCAATTTCTCTACTACCTCCTTCTTCACTGTGACATTGGCAGCATTCTCTTATTTAGGACCTCAGCCATGCCCTCTGCCCTCACAAGATCAGTTCCTTTTTGGCCCCTAATTGGCCCCACTAAAAATGAAAAATTCACAGGGCTATGAGGAAAGAGCAGGGGAGTGGGACTAATTGGATAGCTCTTTCAAAGAGCTGGCACCGGCATGATGGGCTGAATGGCCTCCTTCTGCGCTACATCATTCTATTATAATAGATGGAACATAGCAGTCTGATTGTAGTGATCGATTTGTCCAGTAGCCCAAATCATCACCATAACCGACTGACCGCTACGGTTAATTCCTCCTGTAGATTGCTGCTCACCACTGATGGCCACTAAAGAGACGAATAAATCAGCTGCTCCCCTCACACACCTCGGCCTTTCCACTTATTAGTAGTATTTTTAAACAACAGATGCTTTTTTTTTATTGAGTTATACATTTAGTCCTAATCCAGTTCTCTGAGCTAACCAGCACTTCAAACAGCTGAGCAGTGGGCGACGGGAGAGGGTGAGCAGCTGATTTATCGGCTGCTTAAAGCATCTGTCATCATTGAGCAGCCCCCTGGGCATCATAGGAACCCAGCACAAACTGATCAGTATTTATCCCTCAACCAACATCATTAAAATAGATTATCTGGTCATTAGCTCATTGCTGTTTGTGGGAGCTTGCTGTGCACAATTTGGCTGCCGCGTTTCCTACATTACAACAGTGACAACACTTCAAAAGTACTTTATTGGCGGTGAAGCACTTTGGATGTCCTAAGGTAGTGAAAGGCGTTATATTAATGGAAGTCTTTCTTTCTTTAAAACCAATGGAAAACTTGCTTGTTTTATACAAATTGGTTTCGGCAACGGGGATTTGAAGGTTACATGTGCACAATCACTACAAGCCGATTCTACTGAATCTTCCGTTTTAAAAAAGACCAATGCTTCCTAGGTGTTGAAGTTGCTCAGCGTTTCGCTGCACTGCAGCTCAGAGCTCTGGGAAATGAGCCCATTGTTTCCATTTCCAAAAACAGTCTTCTCAATCGCAAACTATTTGGCGAAGGTGACGAGTGGCAGTGAGGTGTATCTCCCAGATGGAAGGCCTGTCAACCCACACCACTTGCTCAATCCTCTGTGACATGCTTCAAAATGTCTATGCTCCTGGTCAGGAATGGTACAGAGAAACATAGAAGATAGGAGCAGGAGTAGGCCATTTGGCCCCTCGAGCCTGTTCCGCCATTTAATGAGATCATGGCTGATCATCCAAAATTCAGTACCCTGTCCCTGCTTTATCCCCATATCCCTTTAGCCTTAAGAAATATAGCTAACTCCTTCTTGAATATATTTAATAAGTTGGCCTCAACTGCCTTGTGTGGTAGGGAATTCCGCAGGTTCACCACTCTCTGGGTGAAGAAATTCCTCATTTCTGTCCTAAATGGCTTACCCCTTATCCTTAGACTGCAACCCCTGGTTCTGGACTCCCCCGCCATCGGGAACATCCTTCCTGCATCTAGTCTGTCTAGTCCTGTTAGAATTTTATAAGTTTCAATGAGATCCCCTCTCATTCTTCTAAACTCGAGCGAATATAAGCCTAATTGACACAATCTCTCCTCATACGTCATTCCTGCCATCCCAAGTATCAGTCTGGTGAATTTTCGCTGCACTCTCTCCATGGCAAGAACATCCTTCCTCAGATAAGGCGACCAAAACTGCACACAATAGTTGAGATGTGGTCTCACCAAGGCCTGTACAACTGCAGCAAGACATCCTTGCTCCTGTACTCGAATCCTCTCGCTATGAAGGCCAACGTACCATTTGCCTTCTTAACCGCCTACTGCACCTGCATGCTTACCTTCAGCGACTGGTGCACAAGCACACCCAGGTCTCGTTGCACTTCCCCTTTTCCCAATCTATTGCCATTCAGATAATAATCTGTCTTCCTGTTTTTGCCACCAAAGTGAATAACCTTGCATTTATCCACATTATACTGCATCTGCCATGCATCTGCCCAATCACCCAACCTGTCCAAATCATACTGGAGTTTCTCTGCATCCTCCTCACAGCACACACGCCCACCCAGCTTTGTGTTGTCTGCAAACTTGGAGATATTACATCTAGTTCCCTCGTGTAGATCATTTATATATATTGTGAATAACTGGGGTCCTAGCACCGATCCCTGCGGTACCCCACTAGTCACTGCCTGCCACTCGGAAAAAGACCCGTTTATTCCAACTCTTTGCTTCCTGTCTGCCAACCAGTTCTCTATCCAAGACAGTACCTTACCCCCAATCCCATGTGCTTTAACTTTGCACGCAAATCTCTTATGCGGGACCTTATCGAAAGCCTTCTGAAAGTCCAAATACACCATATCCGCTGGTTCTCCCTGATCTATTCTACCAGTTCCATCCTCAAAAAATTCCAGTAGATTAGTCAAGCATGATTTACCTTTTGTAAATCCATGTTGACTTTGTCCGATTCTGTCACTGTTTTCCAAGTGCTCTGCTATTACATCTTTTATAATGGACTCGAGCATTTTCGCCACTACTGATGTCA